>NC_064641.1:848454573-848761359 GCF_023864345.2 Schistocerca serialis cubense | reverse complement strand
CACCACTATTTGTACGGCAGAAAATTCTACTTGGTAACGGATCACAAGCCTTTGCAGTCCTTGTCCTGTACGAACTTCGCAAAAATTGCAAAGATGGGCTTTGTTGTTGTCTCAATACCAGTACGAGATCGTGCATCGTACGACGGCAGGACATGGTAATGTGGACGCACTTCACATCTTCCAATGGGCCCTGATACGTACTTTGACGCTTTGCTGCACTTTGTTGTCACATCGATGCTCAGGATTCTGAATTGCTTCAGTCTTTTCCGCTGAAGCGCAAGAAAATTGCTCAGGTCTCGGACGCTGATCCAGATTTGAACATTTTGCTCCAGTACGTTCGCACATCTTGGCCTCACTCAGTGAATAGCATAAATAACTCTGTACTGCGCTGATACTTTGCACGTCGGCACAGCCTTGCTGTACTGAAAGGTGTGATTCTTGTTCAGAATGACAGTGGCCAGTCACGTGTGTTGATCCCTTAAGCTTTGCGAAAAGAAGTGTTGCAGTTACTTCAACAAGGAGACTGGGGGACTGTTCGTACGAAGCAGTTGGCGCGTCGACATTGTACTTGGCGGGGTACGAACGCCCAAATAGAAGAGATGACGTGACAGTGTCACACATGTGCGGAAAATCAGTCCGCTCAGCCACAAAAATTCTCTCCCTGACCTAAACCATAATCGCCATGGCAACATGTGCACATAGACTCTGCGGGTCCTTTTTGGAACACTCGTTGGTTGATACTGCTTGACTCAAAAACCAAGTTTCGTTTTGCTGTGCCAATGAACTCGACAACGTCAAGTAGCACAATTCAGGTGTTGCCATCGATCTTTTGCCTAGGACGCTTACCTGAAGTTATAATGTCAGACAACGGACTTCAGATCACGTCAAATGAGTTTGAAACATTATGTGAACGCAATGGCATACAGCATCTAACTAGTGCACCGTTCCATCCACAGTTAAACGGCGAAGCGGAACGTTTTGTCCGAACATTCAGGCATCAGATGGCCAAACTTCGCTCCGCACACACCAGCGATCAAGCATTGCAAGTGTTTCTCGCCTCCTATCGTTCGAACTCACGAGATGGACCATCGCCGGCGGAATTGCTTCACGGCCGCCGCCATCGGACACTTCTCGACCTGCTCCACCCCCCTCAACATCCGGCGCCGACGGAAGGTCGCAACTATCGCTTTGCGCTGCATGATATTGTCTTTGACAGGGTTTTTAGTGGCAGCAGACGAAGGGTGCGAGGCGAGATTGTCCGTCGACTTGGCGCTTGCATGCATCTAATTTCAGGTCCAGATGGTTTGCAGCGCTGCCATCAAAATCAGCTTCGCCTCTGTCATGTACACGATGATCTTTCTGTCTCTCTTGCCCCAGATTCACGGGTCCAGAGCTCAGCGCGGCCACAGCAGCCGCCAGACGGTGTCATCCCAACACCGCGGAACAACCCCATGGAGACGGAGCCTTCACCTTCTCTGCCTCCTCTTGTGGAGCTGGACCTGCCGACACCACAGCAGTTACCGCCTTCTTCACATGGTTAATGGCAGCAGGAGGTGGACGTGTACCCTTCTGATCGTTTTCCAGGGTATGTTTCCACCAGAGCGCAAGTCAGATGGCGGGGTACAGCCGAAAGCTTGACGTCCCCTGCAGCCACAGCTTCCGGCCCATCGAGGCGTACACACTCTTGCAGCCCCCGCCGTGGTCACACTCCATACACGACGACGCTCCGTCGCTTTGGGAGGGCAGGAATGTTCTGGCGTAACCAGAAGCGCCGGAATGAAGACGAAGAACAGAGCACCAGAAAAGGCGGCGAGGAAATATCGGCCAATGGTGCGCAGAATTGGACCGCGCCACACCAGGAGCGCCACCTGCAAGAAATGAATAAAAGCACCATTCCTGCCAGCCTCGGTCGCTCAT
The DNA here is from genome assembly GCF_023864345.2 of Schistocerca serialis cubense. Taxonomy (NCBI): domain Eukaryota; kingdom Metazoa; phylum Arthropoda; class Insecta; order Orthoptera; family Acrididae; genus Schistocerca; species Schistocerca serialis. The sequence continues at coordinate 848,759,442 of NC_064641.1, read as the reverse complement.
ATTGGCATCATATCATGGACGTTGACGTTAACGTGTGTCAACTTGCAGGAATTTTGTCTATAGCGATGACTATTACTGTTTGCATGTTACTTATGACACCAATGTAACTCCAAAGTTAGGTATTGTCAAATGCTTCAAAGAAATAAAACTACTAATGTTATTTGCTTGAATTGTTGTGTAGTATTCCGAGAAAGCAGCATCCTTTAGGCACCCTATAAGTGATGAGTGGGCAATATCCAACACAATCTTGCCAAATCTCAATTTTTTCAGCCGTCAATTGAGTACCTAGGTTTTGACCTATCTAGCACACGGGTCAAGCCATTGCATCACCATGTTGATGCAATTGTGGCTATGCCGTAGCCAACATCCTTTAAGGAACTGCAGGCATTTCTAGGTAAAGCTGAGCATCACCGTAAATTTTTACTGAAATCATTCACTGTTGCACAGCCAATGCACACGCGTTTGCGTAAAAATGTGCCTTTTTTCTGGTCCCTAGCTTGTGATCGAGTGTTTGCTTTGCTTCAATCTGCCTCGTTTCTGGCACTTTTCAGCTAGGTCAGCGGTTTGCGTCGGCTTCAGATGCCTCTCATCATTAGCGCACAAATACGCATATGGCTCTGAAAAATCCATTGCTTATGCTTTTAAGACTAACTCTCACTCAGGAGCGGTGTTCTCAAACTGAAGACTAGGCTTTAGCAATTGTGTTCGCCCTCAAGAAATTTCACAACTTCTTGTATGGTTCTAAGTTCCGTTTAATCACAGATCACAAGCTGTTGCTTGCTCTTTTTAATCCTTCGGTTTCCATGCCAGACAAGGCAGCACATCGTTTGCAGCAGTGTGCTCTCTTCCTCTCCTGTTACCATTATCAGATCCATTACCAGCCGATGATGCAACATGTCAACTGGTGACTTATCTCACCTTCCAATTGGGCTGGACCCAGCATTCGATAAGGATGAGTTGTTTTGTTTCTATTTGGGTACTGAGGACCAGAACGCAGTTGAAGGTTTTCCCATCACTAATGTCACGATAACATTGGCCATTGCTGCGGATCCTGTACTTAATTGGGTCCTGTCTTTTGTACAGCATATTTGGCCAGAAAAATCCTCGGGCAGTGCTTTGGATCCCTTGAATAATTACTTTTCCCTCCAGTAGGGCCTTTCTGTGTTTGAAAGGGGTTTTTTGTTACCCACAGAGGACGCTGCTCCGTGGGTAGAGATTCCTCCTTCCTTAGATCATAACGTTCTGTGTATTCTGCATGTCAGTCACTGGGGGACCTCTTGCACCAAAGCTTCGGCCTGCCGGCATGTATACTGGCCAGGCAGACATGGGCACATTACATGGTTTATCGCCATTTCCACTCATTGTGATCAGCAACAAGTGGCCCCATGGGTGTCTTTTCGCCCTGGCTGACGCCACAGCACTTGTGGGAGCGTCTGTATGCCGATTTTGCTAGGCCCTCCCTAAATCAGCATTGGCTCATTGTAGTGGATGTCTATTTCAAGTGTCCCTAGGTCTGCTGTCACTACTTTGGGCCTGTCAAGATTTTTGCAATTGATAGACTTCTGCATAGCATGGTTACCAATAATGGACCCAGTTTGTTTCTTGAGAATCTACATCTTTCTGTCAGGCTAGTGGTATTCGCCATCTCACAGCTCCCTCATTACATTGTCAATCCAATGGCGAGGCCGAACACATGGTTCAGGTGTTTAAAACACAGATATGGAAGTCTGTATCTGGCAGATCCACTGAAGCTACTTAGGACTGTTGTTTGAGTTCGCACTGTTTCACTCTGGTGGGGGCAAGAGCCTGACAGAGCTGCTACATGGATGCCAACCACAGACCCTCCTTCACCTGCTGCATCCACCAATGTCACTGGCTCCGTGACAATTCTGGCGGGGTGCTCTTGTTTGGACTTGTGGTTTCAGCCGCCAGCTGAACTGGGTTCCTGCTGCCATCAAGCGTCGCCAGGGCCGGCACCTGTGCATTATCCACACTCCTGATGGGCGGACATCCCATCACTTCGACCAACTGCAGCCGTGCATGGCGACGGCTATTCTGGAGGACCCACCGTCTCCCACAATGCCTGTTCCTGTGTCGCAGGAAGTCCAGTTCGTGCCACAGAAGGTATCACTCCCTGGCAGATCGCTATCTCGGGTTCCTGCCTCCACTCCCACTCCACAATTACTATTGCCAGTGCAGGCTCCACTGCACTTGACACTGCAGCTGCTGTTGGTGGGTCCTGTGTGGCTGTCATCTTCGATGCCCCCACTGAGCCTCCAGTGCTGACCATTGACCTCAACAAGGATGTTGCTTTGGAGATGTCATCCCTAGTCCTGCCCTAAGGCCTCTCACGATTTGGGGGAAGGTGTGCCAACCCTACCCCTCATCACTTCTGCCCCTGCTCACCACTGCCTGCCTGCCATGTGCTGCAGTAGCTGCTGTCATCGAACAATGAAATTGAAGTCAGTGCCATCAATGGTCTTTTCCATGACTCATAACTTCACTCATGATGCACACGATTTCTGAGCACGCTGGTGTGCGCATGCATCCATAGTTCACAGACCCCCTTATAGAGGCCACATGGATCGACCACCAAAGAAACAGAATTATTTAAGCAATCGTGAACAAGTGCTCAACTTATTGTTTATGCTGTATTACTGTTGTCCAGTAAGTTTGTTCAGTGCTATGCACAATCCGTCTCTTACATATTGCTCTGTAATGTAGTATATTCCATAGCTCATTTTTGTTCTTGTTGTAACAGGTTCATAACAAGCTGGGCATTGGAACCACCTCTTAGAAATAATTTGTCCCAGTCTGTTATGCTCAGCAGGTGCACTAGTTTTGTCAGATTGTATTGTATTAGTATTAAGGTACCTTTAGACTTGGTTAACTTTTGTTGGGACATGTTCCTGTCTACTTTTATAAAACATTCTACAATATTTATTGTTTTGCACACTGTTTTTCAGCTGTTCCACCATCATCAGGTACAAAGATAAATATGTGTGGCAGTGGAATTTTGTAACATCAAAGATTTTAAATTAGTGCATTACAGAGTATCTCAGATTGTTTCCAAAGATGACAGCTCTTAATGTTTGGCTTTTGACTGAAAAGAAGAAGAATTATTTCAGTGAAAACATTAATTACAATTACTGAACTTATACAGGACAAGTGACACATTAAATAATGAGCTATATAAAAAATTACAACAATTATTATGAGAAGAAAATAAATTACTCAATAAACTTTGGTGAAACGTTCCATGGGAGTGGCTGAACAAAATAATGCTATCTTTAACGGGTCTAACACCACAGTCAGGTAAGATATACAAGTGCGATTAAGCAGGTAAGTGAAACACCTGGCCGGCCGGGGTGGCCGAGCGGTTCTAGGCGCTACAGTCTGGAACTGCGCGACCGCTACGGTCGCAGGTTCGAATCCTGCCTTGGGCATGGATGTGTGTGATGTCCTTAGGTTAGTTAGGTTTAAGTAGTTCTAAGTTCTAGGGGACTGATGAACACAGCAGTTAGTGCTCAGAGCCATTTGAACCATTTTTTGAAACACCTGTGAATTTACAAAGCTTTTTTTTTTAACAGGGCAAATGAAACTGTAGTAAATGGTGTAAAGGAAAGCAGTCGAGTACGTGAGTGGAGGGGTAATTTACAACATGGTCTAGATGCCATTGTGAGTAGTGTCTACAGTAAGGGGATTGGGCGCAAAAAAATGGGGTCATACGCACCCAAGTCAAAACTATAGAACACGAAGACATGACTACATGTCAATCCCAATTGACGTAAGAGAAGACAGCTAAAAACAGGGACATGCAGAAAGATCCATAAAATACGCCATAGAGAAACGGAGGCCCAAAACTAAGAATTAAAAGGCCCTCAGCATATTGTTAGGATGGATGAAAAGTAAAATGTGGTCAACTGCCAGAACGTTCGATAACTCAGACAGCAAATCCAAGCCGGAACATAAACAGTTAAAAAATGGGCATTCCGTCAGGAAATGGTGGAAGTTAAAACTTGGGTGCAATGTACACAAAGTGGGGGGGGGGGGTGAGGGGGGGGGGGGGGAGCGCCACTTAACAAGGCGATGGCTAAAAAGGCAGAGCCCAATAGGCAGCCTGGTTAAAATGACCACCTTACGGCATGAATGCTGAGAGGAGGTCGTCCAAGCTGGTAGGAGAGGCTTAATAATTTGGAGCTTATTTCCATGAAGTGAGGACCAATGGCGACGCCAAGTGGACACCATCTCCTGACAGACGACAACACAGATCTTCGGAGGGAATATAGGAGCTAGTGGGTCTAGGTAAGAGGACGGCAACCTCGGCAGCAGTGTCGGCAGCTTCGTTTCCTGGCAGACCGACATGACCAGGAACCCGCATAAACGTCACAGTGGCTCAGGAGTGAGCAAGTCATAGTTTTCCTGGAACCATAGTCTGAGCAAAGCACACATCTGAAAAGCCTGTGTCGCCAGATGTTCTCTGTGGCCTGATACAGGGTGAAGAGCTCTGGTATAGATACTGAGCAGTGTGCTGGAAGCCGATACCAAAAAACATCAGCGCCAATTATGAAGGCACACCCAACAGCACGGTAAGTCCGAGAGCCATCAGTGTACACAAAAGTACTATAGCGAAGTTCCATGCAAAGGTCGTGAAATTGAAGACGATAGAGCGAGGCTGGAGTAGTGTCTTTAGGAAGCCCATGAAGGCCAATATGAACATGGGCCGCCACATGAAGCGAAGCTGGTGAAGTGTTCATACCCAATGGGAAAGTTGCGGGTAGTCTGAAGTTAAGCTGCCGGAGCAACAGCCAAAAGCAGACTCCAGGAGGTAACAGAGAAGAGGGGCGCACCCCATACTGGCGATCAAAGGAGTCATTGAAGAAGGAGGCACAGGATGGGTGGCCACGTATGGCAGACAAACGGCATGCATACTCGCTGAGGAGTAAGTCACGGCAGTATGACAGTGTTAGTTCAGCAGCTTCAGCATACAGATTCTCGACTGGGCTGATGCAAAAGGCGCCAGTGGCCAAATGGATGCCACAATGGTGGACAGTGTACAGACGGCGTAAAAGGGACGGACGTGCATATGCATAAATGAAACGCCAATAGTCTAGTTTCGAACGGACAAGGAACCGGTACAAACGGAGGAGGGTGGTTCGATCTGCACCCCAGGAAGTGCCATTGAGGACACGTAGGACACTGAGGGACCACGTATCGTGGGCTGACAGGTAAGACACATGGAAGGACCACGAGAGCTTCCTAACGAGCATTAACCCCAGGAATTTCGTAGTTTCAAAGAATGGAAGAGCAACAGGCCCAAGATGTAAAGATGGTGGGAGAAACCAGTTACCACATCAGAAATTTATACAAACTGTTTTGTCAGTGGAAAACGAAAGCCACTGTCGATGCTCCATCAGTAAAGACGATCAAGACATCGCTGAAGATGCTGCTCAGTTCCGTGGAGAACTCAACAGGTGGCAAAACCGACAAAAAAAAAAAAGGGAGCCTGAGATGCCTGGCGGGAGAGAGGCCACTATAGGGTTAATGTTGACAGCAAAGAGGACAATGCTCTGGGCGGAACACTAACGCACACCGTTTTCCTGGATATTGGTGTGTGACAAGGCAGAACCCAGACACACCTTGAAAACTCGGTCTTTTAAAAATTCCTCAAGGAAATGGGGGCAAGAGGCTACGGGAATCCCACATGTGGAGAGTATGGACAATACCTGTCCTCCAGCAGGTGTCACAGGTTTCTTCCAAATCGAAAAACGTGGCCACAGTCTGGGATTTCCATAGAAAAACATTCATGAAACGGGTGGATAAAGTGACAAGATGGTCAACTGCAGAACGGCGTGCTCGAAATCCACACTGTGCAGTGGTTAGTAAATTGCGAAACTCGAGCCATTATATCAGCCTGGGATGAATCATACGTTCCATCACCTCGCAAATACAGCTGGTGAAAGAGATGGGGCGGCAGCTAGAAGGAAGGTGTTTGTCCTTACAGGGCTTAGAAATGGGTAGGACAGTGGCTTCACGCCAGAGTCTGGGAAACGTGCCCTCTGTCCAGATGTGGTTGTACATATTAAGCAAAAGTGCTTGCCCGCAAGAGAAAGGTGATACAACATCTGAATGCGAAGAGCATCCAGCCTTGGAGCGGAGGATCAGGACGAATTGAGAGCATGATGGAGCTCTCTCATACTAAAGGCGGCATTACAGCACTCACGATTCTGAGAAGAGAAGGATATCGCCTGAGCCTCCTCCGCTTCTTTCCGATGGAGGAAGGCAGGATGATACTGGGAAGAGCTCGAAATTTCCGCAAAATGGCGGCCCAAGGTGTTGGAGATAGCAATACGACCACAATGACATCGTCTGCTACTGTCAGGCTTGAAATTGGGGAATGGATCTTGGTCTCAGAGAGCCGTCGGAGGTTGACCCACGTGACAGAGGAGGGGGGTGGAACTGTTAAAAGAACTAGTGAAAGAAATCCAACTAGATTTTTCGCTATCCCGTAGAATGCGACGACACTGTGCGTGCATCTGTTTATAATGAGTGCGGTTTCCCACTGTAGGATGATGCTTACAAATGCGGCATGTCTCAGTCCACCAAGGGACTGGGACACGGCGTGGTAAAGGGGAAACGTGAGGAATGGAGCGTTCTGCAGCGGTAAGGATAATGTTTTTAAGATATCCCACCTGGTCATCACAACTGGGGAAATCTTGTTTTTCGAAGGTCACCAGGGAGGAGTAAAGCCTCCAGTCAGACTTAGTAAGCTACCATTTGGGTGTGCACGCAGGTGGGGTAGGACTTAGCAAACGGATAACACATGGGAAATGGTCACTCGAGTAGGTGTCAGAAAAAATGGACCACTCGATACAATGAGCAAGCTGGGCAGCGCAGAAAGATTGGTCGAATTGGGAATGTGTGTGCGAGGAGTTGGAAAGGAATGTGGGTGCTCCTGTGTTAAGACAGAAGACGTTAAGTTGATTAAGAAGATCAGCCAACAGGGCACCTCTCTGACAGGTTCTGGGAGAACCCCAAAGGGGATGGGGCGCATTAAAGTCACCGAGCAGCAGAAGTGGGTGAGGTATATGCCCAATAAGCTGGAGGTGGTCTGTCCTGGTGACATCAAATGGCGGAGGGATGTAAATGGTACAAAGGGAAAACGTCAGGTGAGGAAGGAAAACGCAGCTTGAAGACGGGTAGTCAAGGAAATGGGTTGACTATGAACGTCATCCCACATGAGAAGCATGGCTCCTCCATGAGATGGAATGCCAACCTCAGGGGGAAGGTCAAAACAGACAGGGAAGAAACACAAAAGCTCAGAGTGGTCGTGAGGATGCAATTTTGTTTCGTGAAGGCAGAGTACAAGGGGATGCTGTGATTCTAAAAGCAGTCGTAAATCCTTTTTTGTGGGACCAAAGGCTGCAAACGTTCCATTGGAGGAGAGTCATGATGAAGAAAAATTGAAGGGATATCACCTTGCAGCTGCCGAGTGCCGGGCTGCAAAGACTCGCTGCTACTTGGCACCAAAGGAGGCAGGAGGATCCTGCTCCATGAGGTCCACAGAAGCGTCGACTTTCTTGCGTTGTTGGCCTGCGGAGCCCAACGCAGAGAAAAGGTTGGTGGTGCACACTGGCGACATGGAGGCCTACAAGGTGAAGGTATATCGTGGCGACACTGTCAATGAAGATCTTCGAGCCAGCAAAGGAGAAGACCATTTGCCTTTGTTGGACTTCCTCGAGCCTTTCCAATTAGCAGAGGAAGACTCAGGTGTTGGTTAGCTGGAAGGATGTAGGAAGTCTTCACGGGAGTACTCTTTCTGTCCTTTCTGGTGTGTCGATTGTGTGGCTGGTGACTTCATCACTTGAGGTGAGAGTTTGATGGTTTGTTGCACAGCTCGACGAGGAGATGGCGATGCTACCTTGACACTGGTCAATTTCGCAACCTCAGAGCTGAATTTGAGGTCGCTTGTCTGCATGGCCATGTCCTTCATGGAGCGAGAAGTAGCAAGAACAGTACTATAAGGGCCAGATGGTAGAATAACTTGCGAGCGACCGGGCAAGGAATGTTTTCAGTGGGGAGAAGGAGGCAGATAATCGCCCTCGTGTGCATCACTACCACAGTTTACACATTTAGCCGGGTGTCGACAAGACATTCCAGAGTGACTGAAACAGTGACACTGGTAGCAGCTCATCAGTTTCTGAATGTACAGTCGGACTGTAATACCATCATAGCCTGCTTTGATCTTGGATGGAAGTACCACTCATCAAAGGTGAGAAAAAGAGTGTGTTTGGGCATTAAGGAGGCATCTGCCTTTTTCACCACCTGATGGGCCGGCCATGGTGGCCAAGCGGTTCTAGGCGCTTCAGTCTGGAACTGCGCGACCGCTACGGTTGCAGGTTCGAGTCCTGCCTCGGGCATGGATGTGTGTTGTCCTTAGGTTAGTTAGGTTTAAGTAGTTCTAAGTTATAGGGGACTCATGACCTCAGCTGTTAAGTCCCATAGTGCTTAGACCCATTTGAACCATATTTTTTTTTTTTTTTTTTTTTAACCACCTGACGGACAGCAATGTCACCCTGATCGGGGAGATATGATTGGATTTCAGCATCGGTCAGACCATCGAGCAGCCTAGTGTGTATAACACCATGGGAATAATTCAGAGTTCTATGAGCCTCGACATGAACAGGATAGCCATGGAGAAGTGAAGCAGCTGTGCTTGAGAATCAGAAGTAGTCTCCAAAAACAAAGTGTCATTCCATAAACGAGAACAGGATTTCACAGGGCCAGCAACTGCAACAACACCTTTCTGAATAATAGATGGATTTACCATTGAGAAGGACTGAAGGTCTTCAGCATGTGAAACCACAAGGAACCACGGTGCCACTGGAAGGGTCTTTGAATCATTAGCCTCATTCTGTTTACATTTCATAGACATTGATTGTGAAGATGATTGGCTCATGTCAAGAAAATCCCCCATGACCACTTGAAGACGTGACAATCACACAGCAGACAATATAGAACGAGCTGTTGAGATTTTACAAATTGCACAAAAAGGACCACTAATGAATATTCAACTCCCATGTTAATTTGGTTAGCATCATAACGAAATAATCTAAACACAGCAACAGCACATTGCGATATGCAATACAGCAGTGACAAACCTATTATTCAGGAATACTTGTAGTCTAATTTAGCTGCTACAATTTTATTTTGCATCACTTATTTACACTACAGGCTTATTTTGCATGTCACATCTAGTTCTTATGACACAGAAAACATCCTGGAGCTTTTATATGTTGACAGAAATCAGTATAAGTGCGTCAGTTTACAAGTCTATTTTCGACTTTTGTGTCCAACAGTTGCTGCTCCTGTAATGTTTTTGAGCAGCTACTCTCAGACGCAAACACCAAAAATACAATTGCAAACTTATGCACTTATATTGATTTCTATCAACATATAACAGCTCCAGGACATTTTGCGCATCATAAGAACTAGAAGTGACACTTGACAGTAAGTCAAAACAAGCATATAGTCTAAGTAACTGTCACAAGCTAAATAAAAATTGTAGCAGCTAAATTGGACTACAAATATTCCTGAATAATCCAGAATGAGATTTTCACTCTGCAGCAGAGTGTATGCTGATATGAAACTTCCCGGCAGGCCAGGCCAGGCCAGGCCAGGCCACCCAAGTTCAAGTCTCGGCCTGGCACACAGTTTTAATCTGCCAGTAAGTTTCATATCAGCGCACACTCCGCTGCAGAGTGAAAATCTCGTTCTAGAAACATCCCCCAGGCTGTGGCTAAGCCATGTCTTCGCAATTTCCTTTCTTTCAGGAGTGCTAGTTCTGCAAGGTTCGCAGAAGAGCTTCTGTTAAGTTTGGAAGGTAGGAGACGTACTGGCAGAAGTAAAGCTTTGAGGATGGGGCGTGAGTCGTGCTTGGGTAGCTCAGTTGGTAGAGCACTTGCCTGCAAAAGGCAAAGGTCCCGAGTTCGAGTCTCGGCCTGGAACACAGTTTGAATCGGCCAGGAAGTTTCATTCCTGAATAATGTCATACTTTGCTATCTTACAAGCTGCAGGGTCAATCAAGAAAAAACACCTATTATTAAGAGAATATTTGGCAGTTAAAGAGGTTCAATTAAGAAATCTTTATCACAGTGTTAATTAATGAAGATTTCTAAAATTTGTTACAACTGTGTTTCAGGACTGTAATTTCTGAGTAATTGTCCAGGAAACTTGCACTACTGGCCAATAATTTCTTAAAAAATGTTCCTACATCTTATAATTGTAAATGCTTCCACACAAAAAGAAGACGTCAATATTAAGCACCAAAAATAGGAAAGGTGGGTAAAAAAGTGAAATGAAAACAAAACTTACTTTTTGCTTCTCAAGCACACAATAAAAATTTTCTTTTAACTATCATATAGCTCTAAACCTTTTATTAATTTTGTCTTTAAGAACATTACGTCTTTTACTATGATGTGTGTTTCCAATCTCTCACATACTTGTAAATCAAAAGGGGTACACATTTCTTAAAATATATGGTTCAGAAAAATGGGTTTTGCAAAATGTTATTTCCTCTGGAAACTTTATCAGCAAACAGATATTAGCAATTTCACAAGGGACACATGCCACAAGTTTTGGAAACACACCCCTGTTTAGCATATGCCTAAGTTTTATTCATAAAATCTTCTTCAAAAAAATGATCTTCACAAACAAAATAAGTAGCACAGTTCACATCAGGTGACAGTTTACAAACACTTTTCCACTTCAGAAGCAACTCTTGAGGTTGTTTTGGAAACCTGCAGAAATGCCTGTTGCTAACTTTCTTCATTGAACTCACATAATATCCAGATGGACAGCCAGGGAATTTACAGGAGTATTTAATTGTCAATTGGTTGTGTTAAATATTTTGAAAAAAAAAAAAAAAAAACATTGTAAAAACGTAAAATTCTTCATTAAATAAAACTAGTACTGTCATATCAAAGTTATTTAAATAAACAAAAATGGAAACAACACAGCTTAATTCGTGATAGAAGAGAATACATTTCATTTATAGTCTACAAGATTATTTACTAAAAATTAAATGTGTTACCTTAGGATTAATTGTGGACAATTTTTCAGCAGAAAATCTCTTCAGTTCTACAGTGAACTTTATGAAATTTAAAGTAAAAAATCTGTTTATAATGAAGATCAGTAGTATGTAAATATGACACAAGGTGACTGTAACCATAGATTCAGTACAGAGCAAGATGATAGAATATCAACAACACCACTGGACAGCTCTCATTGGTCAATTCCAGCTTCGTTTGACCCTAGCACCTCCAGTGGTCTGGAAGGAACTACATGGCTTATTGCCTATTCTCCCATACAGCTTTACCCCCATACTCTCTCAATTCTAAATGAACAGTTTGATATGAGACAAAAACATTTCAATTTTATTGAAATTATCCTCCCAGACTTATCAGAGATCATGTTACCATGAAATCAAGAAATAACAACTGAAAGCTTAATAATAAAACAACATTGGGAAATTGTTATAAAGCTTGCACACCATGACACTATCTAGCAAAAGCAATTAAAAAAAACAATAGGATTAAATTACATATGAGTGTAGGACCACACAAACATGGATCTTATTAGCAACATACTAGAGTTGGTAAGAACGAAGTTACTACCTACAGAATACCATAGATGAAACAGCTTGTAGCTATACAATATCACTGACTCAACTGTCAATGGTTCAATACAGCTATAAAGTGATGTCACAACAAAATAAAGTCTCATAATTCAACAGTTTCATAAATAGCTGCTCCAGTAGAAGTTTAACACCTCCTAGAGCTCCACCAACATCAAAGGAGTAAACTTTCATAATAGTGTGACTGCAACTGAGACATCGATGTCATATGGATATCAAGACCACCTGATGTACGTAACAGACCATAATTCTGTAATAGTTTAATTACCTACCTCAAAATTTGGAATATTTTACCAAACTATGTACTTTCCACAGATAAGACTGAAGATGGCAACTATGCCAAAATAGGCCTATTGTAACAACCAGTATAATAGAACACACCAGTGTCATGGTCTCACAGAATGATATGTGATGCACTTATACTTCATCAAGAGTTCTCAAAGAGATTCCAAAACTTTGCATGACTAAAGGCCGATTTTGATTTATTTGTAATACCGTTATTGCTTTTGGCTAGTATGTACCTCTTTAGCTTCAACTTGAACTGATTGACTTATAGTGTGGCACGTATCTCAAGCACCCAATAATTCAGTCCAGGAATCTATAAGACTTTATAAAATTTTAGCCCAATATTCTCACTGCACAGACTAATACCTTAAGTTATTTCAATCTTTGACTCAACATATGTGCAACTTTTTATTGTTTTGTTATGAAACTAACAAAGTCCCATCAACTTACATGTTTAACATATTTCAATTTGCGTAATTTCACAAATTTGCTATATCACAAACCATAGTTCCAGATATAACATATATTGCAAATTTGAAACTTGTATAAATGTACAGCTGTCACAAAATAATGTTAAATGTCTGTATGTAACATGTTTGTTCAGTAAAAACAATGTGTGCTTCTGCTCAAGGTTTTGACACTATCTGATGTACTTAATTTAACATGTTGACTGCCACAAAATCACTGAAAGACTCAGCAGAGCCTCATGCTTGATGCCATGTGCCCAATGATGGACATGTGCTCCACTCTCCTTAGAACAGTATACAGGGTGGTCAAAATTAGTTTGAAAAGCTTGTAAGGCTGTTGCAGTGTAAGTTGTACAGAGAAATAAAGGTCAAGAAATAATTCAATATGTTGCGCCATTTCAGAGTTAATTATCATTTAAGTTAACCAAGCACAGCACTGCACATGCAAATTGAAGCAGAGATGGTATCACCATACATGATATTTGTTTGATTTACTAAAACCAAACAAGAGAGCAATACAAAAATTGGACATGGGACAGTAGCAAGAAACGAACCTGAGTCAAAGTGTGCAACACTCTTACAAACTTTTCAGACTGTTTCTGCCCACCTTGCATAGTGCAACACTGTGCATTAATTTGTATTTCTTGATTGTGTTGAAACTGATGTACAGGAAATCGAGTATAATGTCTTTCTTGCAATGTTACCTGGAACCAAATTTTTATTACCAATTGTTACAAAATTTAACGTTGCTCTACATTTATTATAAAGTTGACTGCTAACTTATACTTTGGTATGAACAGTGAGACATGCTTTACCATGCAATTAGCCAACAAACCTGGCATTGCCTAGATACTCATTTTGCCAATTTTCTGTTAGAAATGAAAAAAAGGAAAAAAAGATTTGTGTTTATGGTGTGATGTCAAAAAAGTACCTTATATGTACTCCTGCAGTAGACTCAGTGTGAGGTAACCCTAAGCAGTTTCTGTATGCTGTGTACAACTGCTTAGTGTGTCTACAATGCCATTTGTAAATGTCTTCATAGTAATTCCTCTTCATAGCTCTATAAGTGGTTGCTGGTTTCATCTACAACCATTTGTGATTCACAGTTGAAGGCTGTCAAGAGCTGCCAGGTGTCAGAGGTTTTCTAAGCTTACTGAACTGTAGGAATGTCTTAGTAGTAAAGAATAAATGTATTGAAACTTCATACACGATGCAGCATTTTTTCATGCATCTCAATGTTCATGACACCATATCTCTTGAACTGTGTGTTGCAAAATGATATATTTGTGTAGGTACAGTCAGCAGCATATGTGGATTCCGTCTACAAAATTGTTGCTAATAGAATTAGTAGCAAAGATATAATAAATGTAAACATCATGCACAATGCAGCAGTTTTTCACACATCTCAGTGTTTATGATAGCTAGAAGGTTCTTGCCCCAATAGCAGTTGTTGCCTGACAATAAGGGATATGTGCACCAAGTTTAGTTCAAATCATTCCAATTGCTTAGGAGGAAATGTGGAACACATAACCACACATACAGCCATTTTTATAATATATATGGATATTAGCATAAATTATTTCAGCTTAAATGGATCCTGCACCATCAACTAGAGGTATGCCACAACATTGGAAACACTGAAATATGTGTGCATTCAATGATGAAGAATTACTGAGGATGTTGGATGAATTGGATTTTGATATCTGTGGTCCAGCATTATTGGAGTTCTCTGATGAAGATGTATCTGTTACCATGAATGACCGAAATTGGAGAACGTCGACTTTCACCGGTGAATGTCAACAGATACCAAATATGTCAGTGAAAGATCGAATATTTCATTACATTGTTGTACATTCGGACCCTCTCCGTTGTGTGTCGACAATCACAGATATGCTCTGGTGGAGGTCCAAAACCGAAGAGTCAAAAAAACAAGCGACTGGCTCTCTCCTGTCAAATCCTTTGTTCTGCTCGGAGTCAATCAGCTTTGTCAGTCTTTTGCAAGCTTCGATAATGCGAGCAATGTTTTCTTAATTTTTTTTCCAATACCCTAATTTATACTAAATGTATACTGCAGTAAATCATCATCTTTTTCATGAAAAGTTAATTGCATTAATTGGGGGTAAATGAGAAGAAAATTGTTTTTATTTTCTCAGGAAAAGTATTCTAAAATACTTTCTGAAGTGGTTTCTGCTAAAATTAAATGCAACATACCTTTGGATTACAGACGATTAAAATGTTTTGATGTTTTAAAAATTAATGGTGAAGAGAAGTTAGTTGTACCATTAAAACTGGGGGAAACGAACATACAGTATTATGTTACCAATGAAGAATTGTACAGTATACTAGATGAAACTCACATCAGAATAGGCCACGGAGGAAGAACAAGTATGCTTAAAGAGTTGCAAGTTAAATACAAAAATATTACATATGAAGTTGTAATGTTGTATTTAAATTTATGCAAACAGCATCAAATGAAACACAGTGTACCTAAGAAAGGTATTGTTGTCAAGCCAATGGTTAGTTCAGAATTAAACTCAAGATGTCAAGTTGATCTGATAGATCTGCAGTCAAACAGAGATGGCGAATGTAAGTTCATAATGGTTTATCAAGATCATTTAACTAAGTTTGTCCTGCTATGACCTTTGAAAACTAAAAGAGCTGAAGAAGTAGTGCATCACGTTCTTTCAATATTTTTTACATTTGGTGCACCAGCAATATTCCAATCGGATAATGGTAGAGAATTTAGTAATAAAGTCATTTCTGAAATATGTGCTGTGTGGAAAGATGTTAAAATAGTTCATGGAAAGCCTTGTCACAGTCAAACACAAGGCTCAATTGAAAGGGCCAATCAGTATAAACAGAATATGCTAACAGCATGGATGAAGGATAATTATACAAATAAATGGTCAGATGGTTTATCCTTTGTTGAATTTGCCCAGAACACTACATACCATGAAGGAATACGCCAAAGTCCTTATGAAGCCATGTTTGGCATTAACGCAAAAAGAGGCATAGCATCGTCTTTTTTGCTTGGCGAACAAATCGTAAACATTGAAACTGAAGAACAACTCAAAGAAATTGCAAATACTTCTGAAACTGAAGAACAGCTTGAAGAAACTGTTAATGCTTATAAAAAAATTTGAGCAGTGGTCATACCGAAAACCATATTCCAAAGAAAAATACTGAAGAGGAGCTACAACCTACAATGTCTTCACATCAAAT
The DNA here is from genome assembly GCF_023864345.2 of Schistocerca serialis cubense. Classification (NCBI taxonomy): domain Eukaryota; kingdom Metazoa; phylum Arthropoda; class Insecta; order Orthoptera; family Acrididae; genus Schistocerca; species Schistocerca serialis. Next base: position 848,743,773 of record NC_064641.1, on the reverse strand, counting down.
TCTGTATGAAAAACATGAGTTGATTTCTACAAAAACAGCGGCCGTGGAAGAAAATTTTCTACTGCAAGCAACAAAGATGTCATGAACCTCACAGAAACAATTTCCTCCGGCTCAAATTGGTGATAGTGTACAAATACAAGTCCCTGATGTCGACCGTGGTCATACAGATAGCCGAAATGTGTTAGTGGTTGTTGTTGGAATAGAAGACTCTGACTTCTATAAACTGGCAAATAAAAATGGTACCCTCAAGCAGCTTTACACACATAAACAGTTTATAATTTGTAAAGAAAAGTTACTTTCATAGATGAAATTTCTTTTCAAGAAATGTTGCTGAGAGAAGCAGCGGAAGCTAATTCAAGAAGCGGGGGCCAAGGCTATACCCACTGTCATTGCAAAAGGAAGTGTTCCACAAATAAATGCAGTTGTAAAAGCAAGGAACTCTTGTGCAATTCAAAGTGTCATAATAGTTTAAGTTGTTGCAATAAATAAGATTTGAATCACATAAGTAAGTAATTTTTTTATAACTATTATTTTTTTTCTCATGTAGAATGTACTGTGTATTTTAAATTCTTGGTCATTCCTTTTGGAAAGAGAGGCAAAAAAGTTACATCAGCCTTGTGACATTTTATAGTGACTGAATTACAGAGAAGAAAATATAAATCTCCAAAATGTTCAACATTCACCATTAGTGCATGGTAAATGTCAACATTTACCGGTGTAAGTCGGAAATAAGGGTATTTAGCAAATATTTCGGACATACACTAAGCGACTATGTGAATGTTGATATTCACTGGTGAAAGTCAACATTCTCCAGATTTCGGTGTTTCACTGTAACATGTCCATGGACACAAATGATAGTGACAGCAATGATAACGACAATGACGGTGTTAGTAATTGTGATGAAAATGGGCTGCAAGAAATTTCCAGCATGTAGAACTGTAAGAAGTTACAACTGCAACCAAGGTTGAACTGATAATACATTGCCAAACCAACATCACATTTACAGACCATGTTAATGCACAATATACATTTCATCAACAACCTGTATGTGACTGGTTGTATTACAAAAACATAATCCAAAGATTTACTGTACTAAACAGAGTGGAGCTCGTGGCCACCTGTGGGCTCACAGCATCAGGCGTGATGTTCTGCTGTGGCTGCTGGCAGCCTCATGACAGTCAACATGTTAAGTAATAAAATTATTGCTTTGGCAGAAGGACAAAAAGTCGAAAATAAACACTAGTGATAAAATCCTCCTTATAAAAGTATGCTGCAATATTCACCTCTTGGCGGTAATCACTCTGTGTTGCAAGTGTGTCTTCTTGTTTCCCACTTGGTCAACCTTCGACATACAGCAGTCTCACTTTCTCACCTACTTCAAATACTGCAGTGGCAGGGAATGAAGCAGTAGGGGAAGCTAGACCACTGGGCAGACTCAGCAGCATTGCTGGAAGTGCAAATCTTGGGCAGACCTGGTGTAAATCATAAAATTTCTCTAGTGGAACTAACATGGTATGGCAGTAAAGGCCTTCTCCTTGTGTTGATGGAGTCATATGTTAAAAATAGAAAAGTCCCACAAACTAATAATATGATAGGAATACAATTAAATTTGGAGTGTAGCACAGGGTAAGGTGCTCTTCCTCTACATAAATGATTTATGCAGGACGTTAGAGTACTCTTTAAAATCTGCTATGTTTGCTCATGACACAAGCTCAAAACATATATAGTAGACATGGTCAAGACAATAATGGAAGAGCCTTGCAAAAGGTTCACAGCCAACAGCTTAACCCTTGATCTTACAAAAACTCCAGAAAATGTGGGGTCTTGCCCACTCATCTCTTATAGGGTACCAAAGGGATGCTGCATTCTCAGAATGCTATACAACAATTCAAGCAAATAACATTAGTAGCTTTTATTACAAATAAGAAGAATGACAATACTTAACTTGTATTTACAACAAATGTCACAAGCGATGGGCAGCATGAAAACAGTAGTATTCTTCACTATAGACAATGTCCAAACAAGCAATGGATATGGATCACTAATAACTGTTCCTGTACCACTCTGTGCTAGGCTGTGCTAATACTCTGCGAATCCTGTCCACTAATGTCCGGCTGAGGCTGGCGGGAGTGGCACTTATATTCACATCTTGCAGAGTTTGCTCCTGTCAGGGTACGGTCCTTGTCAGCGGACTACTGGCTGACATCACCTCACTGCCTTCTCTGGTTTTGAGTTCTTCCTCTTCATTCTGGTGCTTGTGGTTATGCCAGAACAAATACAGTTGGAAGAAGTACAATGGCTCAGTCCCGCCTGTTTGCTCTCTGAAAACTCTCTCGCTGTGCTGACATGCAGATAGGACTGCTGGCATTGTTTGCATATTTTCACCAAAATCCATCTGATCTTCTAGGGCATTGCATCTAACATGAAAAAAGTATCTATTCTACAGATGTGTGCAATAAGAATATTGTGTAAGTTGATAACCAAACATCATACTGAAAATTCTACTGGTATGTAGGGACTGTAACTTACTACATGTACCCCCTAATCATACTTGTGGTTAATAACAAGAGCAAATTTAGGAGAAACTTAGCCATTCACAGTCATAATATTAAGAGTAGAAACAATTTCCGCATATACAATGCATCCTTCTCTAGAGTTCAAAATGGAATATCATATTCTGGTGCAAAACTCAGTAACAGGTTTCCAATGGATATAAGGTAGAAAATTGAAAATACTCAAACATTTAAAGACAAACTAAAATTATTCCTCATTTACCACTCTTACAATTGAAGAATTGAGTTCAGGAAGGGGGCTAGTCTATCAGCAATCATTCTGGCTTCAGTTTCAGTTTTGGGAATAGCGAGAAGTAGTAAGGTGTCAGATCTGGTGAGTACGGTGGGTGGGGTAGAACCGCCATGTTGTTTTTTGCCAAAAGGTCCTGGTGAGCAAGGATGTGTGACAGGGCGTGTTGTCATGATGCAGCAGCCAGTTCCCTTGATGCCAAAGTTCGGGCCGTCGTCGCCACACGTTTTCATGGAGCCGTCGTAAAACGTCACAGTAGTACATGGAATTCACTGTTTGGTTGGGTTGGATGAATTTTTTGTGCACAGTTCCCTTGGCATCAAAGAAAACGATGATCATGCTCCTCACTTTGCTCTTCACTTGTCTCGCTTTTTTGGATCTAGGAGAGCCTGGGCTCTTCCACTGGGACAATTGTTGCTTTGTCTCTGGGTCATAACCGTAAATCCAGCTCTCGTCACTGGTGATAACCTGTGACAAGAAGGTTGGATCATTAGATGCGGTCTGAAGAAGGTCTGTGCACACTTCAACACAATGTGCCTTCTGATCAGCAGTCAAGATCCTTGAAACAAATTTTGTGGTGACACAATGCATGCCCAATTCATCAGTCAACATTCGTTGACATGTTCCATAACCAATACCCACTTCATCCGCAAAGTCTTGAATCATTCAACGTCAATCCGCACGAAGTAATTGTTGAAGTTTGGCAACAATGTCTCGCTTTATGCGGCTAATGGGCCTTCCAGTATGAGCATCATCTTCGACGTCTGTGTGGCCGGCCCTGAACCAAGCATGCCACTCAAACACATGTGTTCAGCTCATGCTCTATCCCTCGAACACTTGTTGAATCATTGCAAGGGTCTCTGTAGCACTTTTCCCAAAATTCACACAGAATTTGATACACACACGCTGTTATGTTCACAGATCCATCATAAAATCGCCACACACCAAACTCAGAGTATTACAGAAATCACTGTGGACACGCAACGTGTCCTCCCAGCTGAATGCCACTTTGCACATTGACTCATCAGACATTCAGCTCTCGTCACCTAGAGGTGCAAAGATCTACTACTCCTACTTTCCAGATGGCAGTACCAGTCCTGAAAATTTTGGATTCCGCCTTGTATATTTAATCTCTCTATACATTGACACACTCAAGTGAACAAAATTAGATTCATTACAGTAGTAATCAAATGGATATTGCTAGAAAATCTGAAATCAGTCCATATTCCATGCTCCAGTTTCTGAATCTTGCGGTACTGGTTGTTTTTTGTCAAAAAAATCGCTCAGAAATGATCTTGAAATAATCCTGGTTTTTTAAGGGCATCAAATCAAACATTTTAGCAACCTCATTGGCCATGGCAGCTTTTATAGGTACTAGGACAATGTAGGCTGGGAGCACACCTGACACAGTGGGATGCCTCCCAGGTTTTACAGTTGTAAATAGGCCACTGCAATGAGGAGATACCATTGCACATTTTGATGTTGCTGAGAAATTAAATATTTTACATGAGGTCACAGCCCATTTATTCCCTTTCACTATAACGTTTTTTTTTTTTTTTTTTTTGTTTTTTTTTTTTTTTTTTTTTTTTTTTTTAGAAAAAAAAGGTTAGCAAAATCAAAAACCACTTTGAGGACACATTTAGAACACCAACTTTGCTCAGACTAGTACGTAATATTTCATACCAGTGTTAAGTGTTATACACAGTACCTTGTTTTCTTTCTTTTAGTTCTGCTGCAGAGGGGTCTCGATCACACGCCATGTGTGAATGACCATTTGAATGAAACATAGGGTGTACTACAGAAAAGCAACTGCTGTGCACCAGAGTGTATCAAAATTGAACAACCATACAAGCATCTGAGAAAACATACTGTTTTCTCATAGTACCAGCTACGTGATTTTCCATATAACTCATTAGCAGAGAAACAACTTCATCTGAGCCTTCCCTAGTAGTTGTCTAATCATACACATATATGAAACATTATTGTCAGAGAACCTGTATAGCCCAAAAATGAAAAACCAAGGTTGGTGAAATAGAATAATATACGTGGAACTGCATTGTTCTACTTATAATCAAAAGTAATCATTTATGCTGTTCCGTTCTCACCCCTTTGAATTAGTTCCTCACGTCTTTTCATACAATCATAAAATGCTTTTCCTCTTAACTTCTTATGTTTTAAGTTCCTTTTCTGATTGTATCTTTGAAGCTATGTTTGTTTCACTGTTCGTTTTAGATTTAGGTTGTTCACAAATCCAACATATATCCACTGTAGGATGACCAAACCCATAGCTGAAACTAAATTATTTTTGATATAGGTGTACAAATATTGGTATTTCACTGTGGGGCTGAATACATTTTTATCAGTTCCACTGGATTTGTATCTTGATTAATCAAGTACATTTCTAGATCATATTTCTGCACCAACAGTTCCCATGACTTTGTAACTGGTAAGTCGCACGATAGATACATCTTTCTTCTACTGGTTTTCCCTTAATGGCAATCCTGTATGGAAATGAACAAATAAACTACTCTGTTAAAACATTGGTATCCTCCAGAACCTTGTGCTGTTGGTTGTGTTTTCCTCAACCATCTGATGGCAAGCACACACCTTCCTGGAAAAGCCGACACAGTCTTTTCAGTCATCATACTCCATTTTTCTGTTATAGCTGGTAATATGTTCATTCAATGGCTTACTACTCATGTTATAGTAATAGTTGGCTGACATTTGTTGATGTTGGAAATTATTATCCTGTGGTTTTCTGATCTTTGGTATGTAAGGCACTAAGAGGGAACTTAGATAATTTTTTGTAAATTTCAGTAATTAATCATACATATATAATGCTACATGTTTGTTATGAATGAGCATCCTATTATGTTTACCCACAGTCAACACTAGTGTGTCTTGCTGGAACAAATTCTCCTTTCTAATTTTCATGTTCTTCACCACTTACTTTCTTCAATTTCAAAATATTTCTTTCACAAATTTCAGGTCTCTCTTTTTTTTCTTTTTTTTTCTGAATTCAGAATGTTGATCATCACTATCGCTGCTACTGTTGGCCATTTTGTCACCGCTACAAACAAATGAAAGCACAAACAATACTGTTCCCATCAAGCAGCAGAAAGATTTTCATGCAAGAATACATGTCAATACTGTAAAATAGTGGACAAGCCCCCTTCTTGAACTCTGTGCTTCAATTCATCAGATTGTAAATTCTGCATGATTCTAATATTTGTAATATTTCCTTCTCATCCCATATGGTAAATCTCCTCTTACCCACAGTTCTGGGTGACTTTCCCATAATCTACCCCTTTTCCTAGACCAGTCCTTTTTCTTCACCCTACTTCCTTCCCCTTCAACCCCTCTGCCAGAAGAATGAGCCACTGCGTCCGAAAGCTTGCAAATTGCAACAGTCTTTTATATGTATGTTCTGCCACCACTGAGTGGATTTTTTCTCTATTCAATTAAATAATTTTATCAATAATTGATTGTTTTCATTGTTATAATATTTGTATTATGTGTACACTGATTTTGGCAGTATATAAACCACTGATAGTGGTCTGTGTAAATTTCAGTCCAGAGACAGGTTTGATGCAGCTCTCAATGCTACTCTATCCTGTGCAAGCCTCTTCATCTCTGAATAACTACTGCAATCTACATCCTTCTGAATCTGCTTAGTGTATACATCTCTCAGTCTCTCTCTATGATTTTTACCCTCCATGCTTCCCTCCAGTACTAAACTGGTGATCCCTTGATGCCTCACAACATGTCCTACCAAATGATCCCTTCTTCCCGTCAAGTTGTGCCACAAATTCCCCTTCTTCCCAATTCTATTCAGCACCTCCTCATTAGTTACATGATCTATCCATCTAATCTTCAGCATTCTTCTGTTGCGCCACATTTTGAGAGCTTCTGTTCTCTTCTTGTCTAAACTAGTTACCAACCATGTTTCACTTCCATATGTGGCTACACTCCATAAAAATACTTTCTGAAATGACTTCCTGACACTTAAATCTATACTCGATGTTAACAAATTTCCTTGCCATAGCCAGTCTACATTTTATATCCTCTCTACTTCGACAATCATTAGTTACTTTGCTTCCCAAATAGCAAAACTCATTTACTACTTTAAGTGTCTCATTTTCTAATCTAATTTCCTCAGTATCACCTGATTTAATTTGACTATATTTCATTATCCTCATTCTGCTTTTGTTGATGTTCATCTTATATCCTCCTTTCAAGCCACTGTTCATTCCATTCAACTGCTCTTCCAGGTCCTTTGCTGTCTCTTACAGAAATACGATGTTGTTGGCAAACCTCAAAGTTTTTATTTCTTCTTCAGGGATTTTAATTCCTACTTCACATTTTTCTTTTGTTTCCTTTACTGCTTGCTCAATATACAGACTGAATAACATTGGAGATAGGTTACAACCCTGTCTCATTCCCTTCTCAACCACTGCTTCATTTTCATGCCCCTCGACTCTTACAACTGCCATCTGGTTTCTGTACAAATTGTAAATAGCCTTTTGCTCCCTGTATTTTACCCCTTCCACCTTCAGAATTTGAAAAAGAGTATTCCAGTCAACAATGTCAAAAGTTTTCTCTAAATCTACAAATGCTAGAAATTTAGGTTTGCATTTCCTTAACCTTTCTTCTAAGATAAGTCATAGGGTCAGTATTGTCTTGCATATCCCAACATTTCTACGGAATCCAAGCTGATCTTCCCCGAGGTTGGCTTCTACCAGTTTTTCTGTTCTTTTGTAAAGAATTCATTTTAGTATTTTGCAACTGTGACTTATTAAACTGATAGTTCAATAATTTACATACCTGTCAGCACCTGCTTTCTTTGGCATTGGAAGTATTATATTCTTCTTGAAGTCTGAGGGTATTTTTCCTGTCTCATACATCTTCCTCACCAGATGGAAGAGTTCCGTTGTGACTGGTTCTCCCAAGGTTATCAGAGGTTCTAATGGAATGGTGTCTACTCCCAGGACCTTGTTTCAACTTAGGTCTTTCAGTGCTCTGTCAAATTCTTCATACAGTATCATATCTCCCATTTCATCTTCATCTACGTCCTCTTCCATTTCTATAATACTGCCCTCAAGCACACTGCCCTTGTATAGACTTTCTGTATACTCCTTCCAACTTCGTGCTTTCCCTTCTTTGCTTAGCACTGGTTTTCCATCTGAGCTCTCGATATTCAAACAGGTTGTTCTCTTTTCTCCAAAGGTCTCTTTAATTATCCTATAGGCCCCACCAATCTTACCCCTAGTAAAACATGCTTCTACATCCTTACATTTGTCCTCTACCCATCCCTGCTTAGCCATTTTGCACTTTCTGTTGATAACATTTTTGAGACGTTTGTATTCCTTTTTGCCTGCTTCATGTACTGCATTTTTATATTTTCTCCTTTCATCAATTAAATTAAATACACTCCTGGAAATGGAAAAAAGAACACATTGACACCGGTGTGTCAGACCCACCATACTTGCTCCGGACACTGCGAGAGGGCTGTACAAGCAATGATCACATGCACGGCACAGCGGACACACCACGAACCGCGGTGTTGGCCGTCGAATGGCGCTAGCTGCGCAGCATTTGTGCACCGCCGCCGTCAGTGTCAGCCAGTTTGCCGTGGCATACGGAGCTCCATCGCAGTCTTTAACACTGGTAGCATGCCGCGACAGCGTGGACGTGAACCGTATGTGCAGTTGACGGACTTTGAGCGAGGGCGTATAGTGGGCATGCGGGAGGCCGGGTGGACGTACCGCCGAATTGCTCAACACGTGGGGCGTGAGGTCTCCACAGTACATCGATGTTGTCGCCAGTGGTCGGCGGAAGGTGCACGTGCCCGTCGACCTGGGACCGGACTGCAGCGACGCACGGATGCACGCCAAGACCGTAGGATCCTACGCAGTGCCGTAGGGGACCGCACCGCCACTTCCCAGCAAATTAGGGACACTGTTGCTCCTGGGGTATCGGCGAGGACCATTCGCAACCGTCTCCATGAAGCTGGGCTACGGTCCCGCACACCGTTAGGCCGTCTTTCGCTCACGCCCCAACATCGTGCAGCCCGCCTCCAGTGGTGTCGCGACAGGCGTGAATGGAGGGACGAATGGAGACGTGTCGTCTTCAGCGATGAGAGTCGCTTCTGCCTTGGTGCCAATGATGGTCGTATGCGTGTTTGGCGCCATGCAGGTGAGCGCATCAATCAGGACTGCATACGACCGAGGCACACAGGGCCAACACCCGGCATCATGGTGTGGGGAGCGATCTCCTACACAGGCCGTACACCACTGGTGATCGTCGAGGGGACACTGAATAGTGCATGGTACATCCAAACCGTCATCGAACCCATCGTTCTACCATTCCTAGACCGGCAAGGGAACTTGCTGTTCCAACAGGACAATGCACGTCTGCATGTATCCCGTGCCATCCAACGTGCTCTAGAAGGTGTAAGTCAATTACCCTGGCCAGCAAGATCTCCGGATCTGTCCCCCATTGAGCATGTTTGGGACTGGATGAAGCGTCGTCTCACGCGGTCTGCACGTCCAGCACGAACGCTGGTCCAACTGAGGCGCCAGGTGGAAATGGCATGGCAAGCCGTTCCACAGGACTACATCCAGCATCTCTACGATCGTCTCCATGGGAGAATAGCAGCCTGCATTGCTGCGAAAGGTGGATATACACTGTACTAGTGCCGACATTGTGCATGCTCTGTTGCCTGTGTCTATGTGCCTGTGGTTCTGTCAGTGTGATCATGTGATGTATCTGACCCCAGGAATGTGTCAATAAAGTTTCCCCTTCCTGGGACAATGAATTCACGGTGTTCTTATTTCAATTTCCAGGAGTGTATATCTTCTGTTACCCATGGATGTCTAATATTCCACATCTTGTTACCTACTTGATCCTCTGCTGCCTTCACTATTTCATCTCTCAAAGCTACCCAGTCTCCTTCTACTGTATCTCTTTCCACCATTCTTGTCAATTGTTCCACAATGCTCTCTCTGAAACTCTTTACAGTCTCTGGTTCTTTCAGTTTATCTGAGTTCCATCTCCTTAAATTCCTACCTTTTTGCAGTGTCTTCAGTTTTAGTCTACGGTTCATAACCAATAAATTGTGGTCAGAGTCCACATCTGCCCCTGCAAATGTCTTACAATTTAAAACCTGGCTCCTAAATCGCTGTGTTACCATTAAATAATCTATCTGAAACCTTCTAGCGTCTCCTGACCTCTACCACATATACAACGTCCTTTCATGATTTTTAAACCAAGTGTTAGCGATGACTAAGTTATGCTCTGTGCAAAATTCTACCAGGCAGCTTCCTCTTTCATTCCTTACCCCCAGCCCATATTCACCAACTAATTTCCCTTCTCTTCACTTTCCTACTGTCGAATTCCAGTCCCCCACGACCATTAAATGTTCATCTGCCGTAACTCTCTGAATAATTTCTTTTATCACATCATACATTTCTTCAATCTCTTCATCATCTGCGGAGCTAGTTGGCATATGAACTTGTACTACTGTGGTAGGTGTGGGCTACGTGTCTATCTTAGCTACAATAATGTGTTCACTATGCTGTTTGTAGTAGCTTATATGTGTTCCTAGTTTTTTATTCATTATTACACCTACTCCTGCATTGCCTTTATTTGATTTTGTATTTATAACCTTGTTACCACCTTACCAGACGTCTTGTTCCTCCTGCCACCAAACTTCACTAATTCCCACTGTATCTAACTTTAACCTATCCATTTCTTTTTTACATTTTCTAACCTACCTGCCTGATTAAGGGATCTGACTTTCCACACTCCAATCTGTAGGATGCCAGTTTTATTTCTCCTGATAACAACATCCTCCTGAATAGTCCCCACCTGGAGATCTGAATGGAGGACTATTTTACTTCTGGAATATTTTACCCAAGAGGACACCATTATCATTTAACCACACAGAAAAGCTGAGTGTTCTCAGGAAAAATTATCGCTGTAGTTTCCCCCTTGTTTTCAGCCATTCGCAATACCAGCACAGCAAGACCACTTTTGTTGATGTTACAAAGGCTGCTGCCCCTCTTCAGGAACCACACGTTTGTCTGGCCTCCCAACAGGTACCCCTCCGTTGTGGTTGCACCTACAGTGTGGCTATCTGTATCGCTGAGGCACGCAAGCCTCCCCACCGATGGCAAGGTTCATGGCTCATGGAGGGAAGGCTTCATATATGGTTCACATACTATAAATGGCTATTGTGAACATGAGTACACTTTAAGTGGACTCTTTGAGTATGCTATTTTCTTTCTCAAAATAGTTATATTTACTCAAACCAATATTTAAGGAAGCATTTGCACATGAAGGCTCATTTGAAGTTTAAAACTCTGCCTCAGAATTCCTATTTGTGAGACTGATATAGGATACAGTGCACCCAACTAACTGCCTCATATACGTATAGCAAATATGAGTGACCTCCTCTGTGTACCGGAAATTCTGAATTATTCTACTGATCGCTCCCCATACTTTATTGGAACTGCTTATGTATTTTTAATCCATAAAACTGCCATAGTCTGTATTTGCTCTGCCTAATACTACTGGGTATCACCTTCATTCTCAAAGTATGAAGGGTTATAAGGTTACTGCAGTTGGTCAGCATTTGAATCTTAACAGAGCCACTTGTGTAACTCCAATTGCAGAGAGACACTTGTCAGTCCATCAAGGAAGTGACAGCCCCTTAAGACTGACAGACTCACCTCCTAATGCAACCAACAATTTTGAAGAAACCTCATTAAGCTTGTACTTAAGTTCTGCTTTTTCTTCTTCTTCATCTTCTGCATATCCACTAATCGATGTTTGTGATCACATTTGCCCAGTCTTCTCTATCTCTTCCAGTACTGATTATGTCCACTGCATTTATTATTCCTGTTCAATGTCTGATGTTGCAGAGCCATGACATCCTCCTCCTATCAACTGAAGACATGCAGAAAAATGGGCTAACATGCAGTATTTAGAAATGCAGAAAAATGGAGTTTTGTAAATGAGGCTGTAAAAAATATATCAAACTATTTTATTCTTTTTTTTTTTTTTTTTTTTTTTTTTTTTAACAGAAATCCATACAGTACAAACCAGTTAATATTTCTGACCATGTCATATCCTTTATATTCGAAAGTAACATGAAAAATAATAGTCAACAGAGAAGAGCAGTAATATGTGAAGGTTTGTTTTGTACATTATCAAACTTCCACAACCAAAAATTACCATTAAATGTAGTAAAAAGTGATGTAAAAGGGAAAATTGGTGATAACACATCAAGTATGGCTCAAGTAGACTGACCCAATGGCCACTATCATAGTCTGACGTCGAAAAACAATGCGTCCATTGATGAAAGCAATGACCACAACATAATTATTAGTTTCTGAATTTTCTGAGTCCGTTTTCAGATTTTCATAGGCAGTACTAGCCTATTTAACATGGTAGTTCGCTTTTGCTTCTAGTTCTTTCACTTTCTAACTGTTTTTCTCATATGAAATTTTCATCTTAAAAATGATAACAAACTTGACAGATGTCACTACATGGTATTGCAAAGCCAATATTGCAAAACTGATAAAATACACTGAATCACCAAAGAAACTGGTATAGACATGCGTATTCAAATACAGAGATATGTTAAGAGACAGAATAAAGTGCTGCAGTCGGCAATGCCTATATAAGACAAGTGTCTGGCACAGTTGTTAGAATGGTTACTGTTGCTACAATTGCAGATTACCAAGATTTAAATGAGTTTGAACATGGTGTTATAGTCGGCACATGAATGCTGGGATGTAGCATCTCCAAGGTAGTGATAAAGTGGTGATTTTCAAATACTATCATTTCACAAGTATATTGTGAATACCAGGAATTTGGTAAAACATCAAATCTCCAAGATCGCTGTGGCCAGAAAAAGATCCTGCAAGAATTGGATCAATGACAACTGAAGAGAAATGTTAAACATGACAGAAGTGCAACCCTTATACAAATTGATGCAGATTCTAATTTTGGGCCCTCAACAAGTGTCAGCGTGAGAACCATTCAATGAAACATCATCGATATGGGCTTTTGGAGCCGAAGGCCCACTCATGTACCCTTGATGATTGCACAAGACAAACCTTTATGCCTCGCCTGGGCCCATCAACACCAACATTGGACTGTTGATGACTGAAAACATGTTGCCTGCACAGATGAGTCTCGTTCAATTTGTATCAAGTGGATGGATGTGCATGGGTATGGAAACAACATAATGAATCCACGGACCCTGCATGTCAGCAGGGACTGTTCAAGCTGTTGGAGGCTCTATAATGGTTTGGGGCATGTGCGGTTGGAGTGATAGGGGACCCCTGATATGTCTAGATATGACTGACAGGTGACATGTACGTAAGCATCCTGTTTGATCACCTGCATCCATTTATTTTCATTGTGCATTCCGATGGACTTGGGAAATTCCAGCAGGGTATTGCAACACCACACAGGTACAGATTTGCTACAGAGTGGTTCCAGGAACACTTTTTTGAGTTTAAACACTTCCGCTGCCCACCAAACGCCCCAGACATGAACATTATTGAACATATCTGGGATGCCTTGAAATGTGCTGTTCAGAAGAGATCTTCACCCCCTCATACTCCTATGGATTCACGGACAGCCCTGCAGGATTCATGGTGTTAATTCCCTCCAAAACTACTCCAACCATTAGCCGAGTCCATGCCACATCGTGTTGAGGCACTTTTGCACGCTCACAGGGGACCCACATGATATCAGGCAGCTGTACCAATTTCTTTGGCTCTTCAGTGTATTTTACAGTACATGATATGTCTAAGAGGTCCCTTATTGCTGTCTCTTCACTTATCTTGAAAAAGACTGTACATCTTGTTATGTTTAGATCTGGACACAAATATGTCATGTTGGGATTCTTTTTCCTGTAGTGACTTTACTGCATAGGAAAACTATTTATATGAGGTCATCCAAGTTCCTGGTCTTCCTCACTTCATTTATTTAGAGACTGTCACTTCTGCCCCACTTATACACCTTACATAAAATATTTAACTTTTAATGTCATTTTGCACATAAATCTATCATTATGAATGTATGTCTAGTGTTTTGTTGCCTAATGAAACACAGGAACTTATTTCGGGAGTTCCAGACACTTTCTTTTATTGATTCACATGGGATAGGCATCCATTGCTTATACCAAATATTGCCACTCAAGCTTTCTTACAAATCCGAATGTTTACTTCACCTACAGCAACATTATAGACATTACTTGTCTGCCCCTACTCCTCTCTGGATTATCAGTAAACTCTGCTCGACAGGATTCATAAACCCATATCCAAATGAATAAGAATTTTGATCAGTGTTACTTAGATTCCTGAAATTATGAAACAACTTCTCCTGTGGACCTGCAGGTACAATAATGGAGCATTTTCTCACATAGGCACAATTTGAACCTTATGATTTTGCTCTTTTCACTACACCCTTATAATTACTGTGCTCTTTACCGCTGTTTAGTGTCTTCTTCTCAACTTCTTTGTGCCAGTTCTGTGGATTATGATTCCACTTTTGATAGCTTCCACTGATTTTCACACTTTCGTCAATATTTCCCATTTCTACATTCGCCATGTTTACTATTTCTATTCCATACTGAATGTACCCACTTAACGCTTCATACACTCTCATCTTGGTTGATAAAGTGATTAATATTACATATTACATAAAGATTATATTTTGTGTTTACCCTTTTGTTAATTCCATTATAATGTACCTCTTCCCTCCAAACATTTCCAAATTACAGTTAATGTTTATCATTCGGTACAGTGTTGGTTATCCTGCTACTCAGCTACTCAATTTCTTTCCCTTAGAGGGAAGCTGGAGTGTAGCGGAAGGTTAGCCCATTTTTGTCGTTACAGAAATCATATCTAGTGAAATGCAAGACATTCTCTCTGTCGTATTACATCCTAATGTGATATTTTGGGGTGAGACCGATGTCAATTTTGATAGTTCCCATACCCAGCAACAGATGGCATGGCAGCACTTATCTCTAAGTTTGTACATTTGAGGGTTAGCCCGTTTTTCCACATGTCTTCAATCCCTCTCTTGCCTTCAGTCTTCTCCTCGATTATCAATTGAAGAAAGTGATACCTTCCATTTCGTATCACATGACCTAAGTAAGCTGTTTTCTTACATTTGATTGTGGTTAGCAGCTCTCAGTCTCTTTTTACTATTCTCAAGATTTGTTCTCCTTGCTGTTCCAGGGATTTAAGGATTCTTTGATATAATCTCGAATGCTTCTAACTTGTCCATAGGGATTACTTTCAACATCCAACTTTCCAAGCCGTACATGCTCTTTGTAAAGCTAATTCTGAGATTAAGATCAAAGTCAGTGCTTGTAAACACTTTGTTCAATTTCATGGATGCACTGTAGGCCTTCTCTGTTCTAAATCTGATTTCCATGTCGGACGACCAGTTTTTGCATAACTACACCCCTAAGTAGTTGAATCTATTCTTCCTTTCTATGGGGTGAGTGTTATGCATTAGTTCTACATTTTAATGTTAATTTGAACTGCAAGTGACTATCATAAATTTTATCTTTTTAGTGCTAATACTGAGACCCACATTCGTACTGTGTCCTCCAACTCTAGTAGGAAGGTCTTGTAGGTCATTCAGGGTATCAGCAATGAAGACCGTGTCATCTGCATATCGTATGTTGTTAATCCATACCCCATTTACTTTGATACCTATCTCACAGTCTTCAAGCATCTCCTGGAACATGTGTTCTGATTACAGGCTAAAGAGGAATGGTGACAGCACACATCCCTGTCCAACTCCTCTACAGAATCTCTGTGCTTCTGCCACTTGACTGCCAATTGTTTGATTCCAACAGAGATTTTCTGTGCAGCAAATATCTTTTCTGTCTGTGTCAGGTTTTCACAAAATTTGTTCAAGTTTATACTGTTCCACTCTATCAATTGCTTTTTCATAATCTAGGAAGCACAGCATTACATCTTTCCTCTGATCATAGTACTTCTGAACCCATACTTGAATTGCGACCACTGGTCCCCTCATATGTAAACCCCATCTAAATCCAAACTGAGAAGATCCCATATCTCTTTCATACTTTGTAGTGATTCTATATTGAATGATCTTGAGAAATATCTTTAGAGTATGGCTTATTAGTCTGTAATCTCCGCATTTCATTGCAACGCTTTTCTTGGGCAAAGGGATGAAGTATGACATCAACCATTTGTCAGGAAATTTACCCGTATTATAAATATGATTAAATTACTCTTGGGGGGAACTGAGATACTGTTATCATCTAATAGTTTCAGCATTTCAACTGGTATTTGATCTGGACCAACTGCATTCCTAACTTTTGCCATTCTTGTTGCTCTTCTGATTTCGACAATTTTGATCGCAGCACCTGAGAGACTCTATTAGATTAGATTCAGTTTTCATTCCAGAGACCCAAAAAAATGAGATGATTCTCATGGGTGTGGAACATGTCAGAAAGTATAACATAAAACATCTGAATATAATACTTACTACCCTGATCTTTTTCAGGAAATTGTCAAAATAGGTGATTACAATATTTACAGAATTAACACACTGTCGGAATGAAACATTCTTATGCACTATTAATAAATTTATCATATACAAAATACCTAATCTTGACTGATGTGACCAAGTGCTGTCAAAACTGAAATCTAACAGACATTTTTACTTAAGCTGGCTTAGCAGTCTCTGTTAAGATATTCATCTATAGAGTAGAAGGAGTGGCCTACCAAAAAGTCTTTCAAGCTCTGTTTAAACTGTGCTTTATCTGAAACCAAGTTTTTAATGGTTGCTAGCAATTTATTGAAAATGTGTGTTCCTGAATATTGGACCCCTTTTTGGACCAAGGTTAAGTGATTTTAGGTCTTTATGTAGATTGTTCTTATTTTTAGTATTGGTACTATGTATTGAGCTGTTGGTTGTAAATAGAGATATATTACTTGCAACAAATTTCATTAAGGAATAAATGTACTGAGAAGCAGTGGTTAGAATACAAAGTTCCTCGAACAGGTTTCTACATGATGTTCTTGAATTTACATCACAAATGATTCTTATCACATGTTTTTTCACCCTAAAAACTTTTGCTTGGTTTGATGAGTTACCCCAGAATATAATCCCATATGACATAATAGAATGAAAGTAAGCAAAGTATGCAAGTTTTTTTTAATATTTATATCTCCTACATCTGACATCATTCTCACTGCAAATACAGAGTTGTTTAGGCACCTAAGCAATTCTGTGGTATGACCTTCCCAACTGAATTTATCATCAAGTTGTAACCCCAGAAAATTAACACTCTCAACCTCTTCGATCTGCATGTCTTCATATGTTATATACATGCTGGAAGAAAGTCTCTTACAGGTTCTGAATGGCATATAGTGGGTCTTCGCAAAGTTTAATGACAATGTATTAGTTTTAAATCATTCATTAATGTCAGTGAAAATTTGATTAGCAGCTATTTCTAAATCTGTACTTGACTTGTTACTTACTTCAATTCCTTTATTTTCTATTTCAGGTCTTTCATCTGCATATGTTGTTGTTGTGGTCTTCAGTCCTGAGACTGGTTTGATGCAGCTCTCCATGCTACTCTATCCTGTGCAAGCTTCTTCATCTCCCAGTACCTACTGCAACCTACATCCTTCTGAATCTGCTTAGTGTATTCATCTCTTGGTCTCCCCCTATGATTTTTACCCTCCACGCTGCCCTCCAATACTAAATTGGTGATCCCTTGATGCCTCAGAACATGTCCTACCAACCGATCCCTTCTTCTGGTCAAGTTGTGCCACAAACTTCTCTTCTCCCCAATCCTATTCAATACTTCCTCATTAGTTATGTGATCTACCCATCTAATCTTCAGCATTCTTCTGTAGCACCACATTTCAAAAGCTTCTATTCTCTTCTTGTCCAAACTATTTACCGTCCATGTTTCACTTCCATACATGGCTACACTCCATACAAATACTTTCAGAAATAACTTCCTGACACTTAAATCTATACTCGATGTTAACAAATTTCTCTTCTTCAGAAACGCTTTCCTTGCCATTGCCAGTCTACATTTTATATCCTCTCTACTTCGTCCATCATCAGTTATTTTGCTCCCCAAATAGCAAAACTCCTTTACTACTTTAAGTGTCTCATTTCCTAATCTAATACCATCAGCATCACCCAACTTAACTCGACTACATTCCATTATCCTCGTTTTGCTTTCGTTGATGTTCATCTTATATCCTCCCTTCAAGACACCATCCATTCCGTTCAACTGCTCTTCCAAGTCCTTTGCTGTCTCTGACAGAATTACAATGTCATCGGCAAACCTCAAAGTTTTTATTTCTTCTCCATGGATTTTAATACCTACTCCAAATTTTTCTTTTGTTTCCTTTACTGCTTGCTCAATATAGAGATTGAATAACATCGGGGAGAGGCTACAACCCTGTCTTACTCCCTTCCCAACCACTGCTTCCCTTTCATGTCCCTCGACTCTTATAACTGCCATCTGGTTTCTGTACAAGTTGTAAATAGCCTTTCGCTCCCTGTATTTTACCCCTGACACCTTTAGAATTTGAAAGAGAGTATTCCAGTCAACATTATCAAAAGCTTTCTCTAAGTCTACAAATGCTAGAAACGTAGGTTTGCCTTTCCTTAATCTTTCTTCTAAGATAAGTCGTAAAGTCAGTATTGCCTCACGTGTTCCAGTATTTCTACGGAATCCAAACTGATCTTCCCCGAGGTTGGCTTCTACTAGTTTTTCCGTTCGTCTGTAAAGAATTCGTGTTAGTACTTTGCAGCTGTGGCTTATTAAACTGATTGTTCGGTAATTTTCACATCTGTCAACACCTGCTTTCTTTGGGATTGGAATAATTATATTCTTCTTGAAGTCTGAGGGTATTTCGCCTGTTTCATACATCTTGCTCACCAGATGGTAGAGTTTTGTCAGAACTGGCTCTCCCAACGCCGTCAGTAGTTCCAATGGAATGTTGTCTACTCCGGGGGCCTTGTTTCGACTCAGGTCCTTCAGTGCTCTGTCAAACTCTTCACGCAGTATCGTATCTCCCATTTCATCTTCATCTACATCCTCTTCCATTTCCATAATATTGTCCTCAAGTACATCGCCCTTGTATAGACTCTCTATATACTCCTTCCACCTTTCTGCTTTCCCTTCTTTGCTTAGAACTGGGTTTCCATCTGAGCTCTTGATGTTCATACATGTGGTTCTCTTATCTCCAAAGGTCTCTTTAATTTTCCTGTAGGCAGTATCTATCTTACCCCTAGTGAGACAAGCCTCTACATCCCTACATTTGTCCTCTAGCCATCCCTGCTTAGCCATTTTGCACTTCCTGTCGATCTCATTTTTGAGACGTTTGTATTCCTTTTTGCCTGCTTCATTTACTGCATTTTTATATTTTCTCCTTTCATCAATTAAATTCAATATTTCTTCTGGTACCCAAGGATTTCTACTAGCCCTCGTCTTTTTACCTACTTGATCGTCTGCTGCCTTCACTACTTCATCCCTCAGAGCTACCCATTCTTCTTCTACTGTATTTCTTTCCCCCATTCCTTTCAATTGTTCCCTTATGCTCTCCCTGAAACTCTGTACAACCTCTGGTTCTTTCAGTTTATACAGGTCCCATCTCCTTAAATTCCCACCTTTTTGCAGTTTCTTCAGTTTTAATCTGCAGGTCATAACCAATAGATTGTGGTCAGAGTCCACATCTGCCCCTGGAAATGTCTTACAATTTAAAACCTGGTTCCTAAATCTCTGTCTTACCATTATATAATCTATCTGATACCTTTTAGTATCTCCAGGGTTCTTCCATGTATACAACCTTCTATCATGATTCTTAAACCAAGTGTTAGCTATGATTAAGTTGTGCTCTGTGCAAAATTCTATCAGGCGGCTTCCTCTTTCATTTCTTAGCCCCAATCCATATTCACCTACTATGTTTCCTTCTCTCCCTTTTCCTACACTCGAATTCCAGTCACCCATGACTATTAAATTTTCGTCTCCCTTCACTATCTGAATAATTTCTTTTATTTCATCATACATTTCTTCAATTTCTTCGTCATCTGCAGAGCTAGTTGGCATATAAACTTGTACTACTGTAGTAAGTGTGGGCTTCGTATCTATCTTGGCCACAATTATGCGTTCACTATGCTGTTTGTAGTAGCTTACCCGCATTCCTATTTTCCTATTCATTATTAAACCTACTCCTGCATTACCCCTATTTGACTTTGTGTTTATAACCCTGTAGTCACCTGACCAAAAGTCTTGTTCCTCCTGCCACCGAACTTCACTAATTCCTACAATATCTAACTTTAACCTATCCATTTCCCTTTTTAAATTTTCTAACCTACCTGCCCGATTAAGGGATCTGACATTCCACGCTCCGATCCGTAGAACGCCAGTTTTCTTTCTCCTGATAACGACATCCTCTTGAGTAGTCCCCGCCCGGAGATCCGAATGGGGGACTATTTTACCTCCGGAATATTTTACCCAAGAGGACGCCATCATCATTTAATCATACAGTAAAGCTGCATGCCCTCGGGAAAAATTACGGCCGTAGTTTCCCCTTGCTTTCAGCCGTTCGCAGTACCAGCACAGCAAGGCCGTTTTGGTTATTGTTACAAGGCCAGATCAGTCAATCATCCAGACTGTTGCCCTTGCAACTACTGAAAAGGCTGCTGCCCCTCTTCAGGAACCACACGTTTGTCTGGCCTCTCAACAGATACCCCTCCGTTGTGGTTGTACCTACGGTACGGCTATCTGTATGGCTGAGGCACGCAAGCCTCCCCACCAACGACAAGGTCCATGGTTCATGCATATAAGTTGTCAATATAGTCCTCCCAGATAGTTTTCTTTTGCTGATTGTCCGTGCTATTTCTCCTTGGTCATTTTCTATATTTGATATTTTTTTTTATGATATATGCTAGCCATTTCCTTTATCTTCTTGTGAGGGCTGAAGTAGTCATGTATTTGCTGCTGTTGTTCCAACTCTTCACATTGTTGTTTCAGCCAGTTATTTTTCACTGCTGTTATCTCCTTTCTTGTGACTTTCTGTGTGTCCCTACATTTGTCCAGGTTTCTTTCATTTTTATATTTTCTTAGTATTTCAAATAATGCCAAAATTTCATCTGTCATCCAACTTTTCTTTCGTGTTTCCTACTTGTAACCTATTTCACTCACCGCAACATTTGTCATAATTTTTCCCACTTCCTGCCATACGCCATTTATGTCTATTCTGTCTTCTAGTTGTGGTTTGACTGACCTGCAACTTTTTCCCTGATTTTTGTGGTTACTCTGTTTTTAATACCTTTATCTTTAAGTCAGTTGTTTTCTACAGGGTGATTCACGAAGATAGGCAAATATTTTAGTGTGTTATTCTACAAGTAAAACTAAAGAAAAAAGTTCATATAAACATAGGTGCGCAAATGTTTAAGCTATGGAGTTATGGCTAGTAAAAGATTTTTCGCTAATATGAATCCATCACAGAACTGTAAGAGGTTAAAGTAAAGCACAATTTCCATTTATTTTGTTGTTGTTGGTATGATGAATCTAACAAAACACGTCCCAGATGTGTATCTGCACTAGTTTTCGAGAACATCCAGAGAAACAGAGATTATTATACAAGTTAATTTGTTTACTTTCCATTAATAATGTAGAAACATTTATGTCATTGTTGGCAACCATTGTTTCAGTTATTTCCTAACCGTGAAACGAGTTAGTTTTCTGTATTGTTCAATGAAAGAACATAATAACAACAGTGTATTTAAGTGGTACCACATAGTAACTCTTGTAGTTTGTAGATTATTTATGAAATAGGGATTCCTTTCAATTTTTTGCCAAAATTAAATTCTTTACAACTTCTGTTGAAAACTTCATGCAATTATCTGGAACTTAAAAAACAAATTGGGCCAACTAATTAATAAATTAAAAATTTTACGAAATTACTTCTTTGGTTCTCTGGATGTTCTGGAAAACCACTGCAGATACATGTCTGTGACATGTTTTATTAGATTCACCAGATCAATAACAACAAAATAAATGGAAATCGTGCTTTACTTTAACTTCGTACAGTTTTTTGATGGCTTCATATTAGCAAAGTTGCTAAATTTCAGGCAAAATCTCTTATTAGCCATAGCTCCATAACTAAATATTTACGGATCTAAGTTTATATGAACTTCTTTCTTTAGTTTTACTTGTTGAATAACGTATTAAAATATTTGCACATCTTCATGAATCACCCTGTATTTTTCACTTTCGTGTATGTCTCTTGTCTTTTATAATTTTTATTTTTATCTTTGCTACTAGTTGGACTTGGTCTGAGGGAAGATTGGCTCCCAGATAGGCACATATGTTTGTTACTGAGGTTCCAAAGTGCTCATTGATCAGAATGTAATCTATTTTAGTCTGTACTATATTGTCAGGGTGATTAGGTGGAGCTCTCCCTGTGTACAGACGTCTAGGTAACTTAAACCAAGTGTTTGTTACCTTCATCTTTTCCTCTTGACAAAATTGATAAAGCCATTTGCCCAATCATTTCATATTCCTAGTCCATATTGACAAACTAGTTCCTTGAATCTTCCTTCTCCAATTTTAGAGTAAATTTTTTTATTAAGCTTATCTCATGTTCTTTTACCAATCTAAGCAGCTGTTTAAGTTTCTTGTAGAATACCTCAATTTCATCTCCAGTTGAACCTGATGATGACGCATATACTTGGATGATGTTGAAATTGGTTGGAATGGCATTAAGTTTAAGTAAAGCCATTTGGTATATAAGAAACTATCAGCCTTGATTGCGGTAATGAAACCAACCTTTACCTAGGTTTCAGCCCAAGTAATTGAGCCTTCTTCAGAAGATAAACCTGATTCTATAATATGTCTACGAGGGCATGGTCTACAAATGCAACTAAACCAGCCTGAATAGGTGTAGTAACATTTTAAAAATGTGGTACATAGGTACTAAGTCACCACTAAGACTTGACTTAAGCTCTGGCGAGTGTCTCGTCTCCATGGACGCCATGCGGTGGGCCTCAGGAGCTCACGTGAGCACCCATCTCCCTACCCTATGGCTCCTGCCCCTGTGACTGTCCCTGCTGCAAGATTTGCCCTGTGCACCCTCCTACCACCATCTATAGCAGTCCTGTAACTGGCAAAACATATACTATCAAAGGGACAGCCACTTCTGAAGTGACACATCATATACTAGCTGTTATGTAAACACTGTTCAGCCTTTTACATCGACATGACTACCACCAAGTTATCAATTAGGATGAATGGCCACAGGCAGATGGTGTATACCGGCAAAATGCAAAATCCTGTTGCAGAGCATGCTCTACAACATGATAATCATGACCTCAGTCCCTGTTTCACCACACACACCATCTGGATTCTTCCCCCAGACACCAGTTTCTCAGAACTCCGCAGGTGGGAACTAGCGCTACAAAACATCCTTGGTTCTCGCCACCCACCTGGCCTAATTTACGTTAATTTCTTCCATCTCAGCATTTCTTCATGGTAACTACTGTTTTCTTCACTCTGTTTTAGTTTTCTACATCTTTCATTGTGTTACCTGTCTATTCTTCACTACCCCCTCCTACCTCTATTACGTACAATGCACTTAGCTTTTCACTCTTATTAACTCATGCATGATGTTTAAGCAATAACCTCTGTCTTGCATATTATCCTCTTCCACCTCTAAGCTCTCAGGTTTTCAAATCTCATCTGATGCAGTCCCCAACAATCAGTCGTTCCTTTTCATCTCTTTGCAGTAAGTCTTCTGTGACCTGCAGTTCCAGATGACTTTCCTGAAATCTATCCCTTTCCCTAGATCTCTGCAGTCCTTTTTCTTCACCCCTCTTCCTTCCCCTTCAACCCTTCTGCCTGAAAAAGGAGCCACTGGCTCCAAAAGCTTGTCTGATTGCAACCCTCTTATGTGTGTGTTCTGCTGTTGCTTGGCGAGTAAGTTTTCTTATTGATCCAATTAAATTATTTTGTCAAAAATTGATTGTTTTTATTGTTAAACTAGGAATGTTGGTTGATTCGGGGGGAAGGGATCAAACAGCAAAGTTATCGGTCTAAACTAGACAAGTGGTAACCGAATAACCCAAGGATCTCAAACATAATGTTTCATTTATGTACCACTTTTTTATACTGAATAAATTAAGTGCAAAGTTGAAGAGTTTGTAAAATAGTCAAAATGCGCTAATGGACCCTGAAAATGACAAATAACCTTGAGGGAATGTACCACAGCAACAGGCTACATTGCAGCAGACTGTTGATCATGTTTCGTTGGATGTGGACTTTATTTTTAAATTAATAAGTTGTATGTCAATATATTGCACTGATCCATGGTGACACTGTCACTACCAATTCAAGAACATGAACCAACAACCCAATCACCATCGGGTTCCCACCTAATAGCTATGTAATACCAGCCATGGATGGGGTTTCCTTATCTCTGTTCCCAAGCCACTAATTTGGTTTCTTAATTACGTTATAAAGACATGTGGTGGTGTCTGTCTGCTTGTAAAGCCATTTGCTAAGTACCTATCTCCAACTCTCAAATCAGCAGGTGTATCTCAGACAGGTGGCAAACGAAAATTAACATCAATTTTAATATTAAACTTCTGAACACTGCAGTTTATATTCTTGGAAATTTTTGGGCCACTTTCTGCTGTTCACTTTCAGGAAATCTATACTGTCAGCCAGACGAGGATATTGAAGGATCAGAGAGCATGGAAATGAGGTGTTGGTTCTGGTACCCAAAAACACTCACTATTTTGAAACAATAAAATGAATGAGATGGGTCTTGAGGATGCATAAATTTTATCAGTGCATCATTTTGTTCCATTGATAAGTCAATAATGTTACGATGTTGAGAAAGTTAAAATTAGAATTGATATTACTTATTGCTTGTCACCTATGTGAGATACTCCTACAGATTTGAGAATTGGAGATAAGGTACTTAGCAAATGGCTTTGTAAGCAGACAAATACCACCACAAGGCTTTAGAACCTAAATTAAGAAACCAAATTAGAGGCTTGGGAACCTGGATAAAGAAACCAACCCACAGCTGGTATTGCATGGCTATTGGGCATGACCCCTGCAGCACTGCTGCTGGTTTATCTTCTTGAAACTGTAGTGACAGTGTCACCATGAACCAATACAATATAGTGAGTTATTACTTGTCAATTTGAAAATAAAATTCACATCCAAAGAAATACAGACAACAGGTTGCTGCAATGTAGACTGTTATCACAGTACTTTCCCTCAATGTCGTCTGTCATTTTTGGAAACTGTTAGCGCACACTGGAAAATCAAACGTGATTTTCTGAATGCTTGAAAACATACTCTTTCCAATTATGATTACTCTGAAATCAGTTATGGAGACCTGATTTTCTAAAAGTACACTGAATGTGATCTAATTTTGTAACTTTTATAAAAATGAAGTTTTGTGGAAATTTAGAAAGTGTACAAGAATGATATTATATATTGTGAAACCTTATGCTGCTTATTTGTTGTGTCCAGTGTTTCATGTTTACCATGCCTTCAATTAACGAGATATAAGAAGTCTAGGTTAAAATGTTATTCACAACACAATTTTTCCAGCTAGTTTGCCTCAGTTTATGTAGCATTGATAGTCATGTTGGAAATTTTACCCATTGTGCTGAGGGTTTTGAATGAGATTAGTTTCGAAGCTTTAATGGAAAGTGGTGTTTTTAAAAGAAGTGTTGAATACTCACAGCAGTTGTCATCTTTTGAAGAATTTTCAGATTACTGGAAAGTAGTAAATGAATAAAATTTTGTATTCCACATCCCCATGCTATCAAACTATTGTGTAATAAGTTTCATGTTTAGCATGTATTTTCTCTTTGAGATATAAGAATCCAAAGTTTAAATTTTTTCATACCCCGATGTTTGTGCGGAACTTTGACTTGAATTATCTACCACTGTGAGCATTGGATTACCTTATACACCTTTTTACGCAGTTAAAACCAAGGTCTTCCTAGTGAGAGTTTTATAGAACAAAGGTTTTTGCAAAACCAGGTCAAGAAATAGCACATTTTTAGTCTTTACAAACTCTTCCACTTTGCACTTAACTTATTCAGCATTGGAAAGTGGTAATCCACGAAATTATTGTACTTGAGAACCTCGTGTTGTTAGGTTATTACATGCCAAGTTTTACGTTTGTCGTACCTTTAGTCTCTAAGATACAAGAAGCCATACCTTGAAATTTTTTTCACGTGGTTTTGCCCAAAATTTTCTGGCTGAATTATGGCTTGTAAAATTCTTTTCATTATTATTCTTGAGAGAACATTTACAGTTGCCAAACATAACTTCAACAAAATATTGCCCGAGATATAACAGCTCAAAGTCATCAGAGATTCATGCTCCGTCTGCACGAAGTCGGGCATGGAGTCAAACAAGTTGTCTATACACTGATAAGCCAAAACATTATGACCATACCAACTGCGATGTTGGATGCTGGGTGATGGTGGTGTGGACAAGTGATGCTATAATGAAATTGTGCAAGTGTAGCAGACACGGATGGGGGATCAACCTACTGCAGATAAGGTCTGCAAATGTGGGAATCTATTGGGATAAGTGACTTTGACAAAGGGCAGATTATTATTATGTAAAGCTTGTGAATGAGTATTTAAAAAACAGCGAAACTAGTCGATAGTTCATGTACTACTGTTGTGAGCATCTACTGAAAAAGTTAGACAGTGAAACTACCACTAGGTGCTAAGTGGCTTGCCTGATTTGTAAAGCAGCACAATGCTGGTGTACGCACAAGTGTTTCGGAACACACCATTCATCGTACTTCGTTGAATATGGAGCTCCACAGCAGGCCACCCCTGCACGTTCACATGATGGCCCAACAAAATCATCAATTATGATTGCAGCAGGCATGGGACCATCAGGATTCAACTGTCGATCAACGGAAACATGTTAGCTCTTCGGGTGAATAACATTTTTGCTACACTAGGTCGACGGTCGTCTCCACAAAGGCTGTCACTGAGGTGAATGGCGGCTTAAAACATGCAGCGTGCCACAGATGGAGGCTGGTGGGAGCAGTATTGTGCTATGGGAGACTTTCTTCAGTGCATGCATGGGACCTGTGGTAGTATTCTAAGACACAGCTGAGAACCACTTGCATCCCTTCATGCGTTATGTCTCCCCAGCGGCAATGTCATCTTTCAGCAGTGTAACTGTCCATGTCTTGAAGCCAGAACTGCACAACAGTAGTTTGAGGACAATTATAGTGAACTCACGTTGATGTCTCAGTGACCACATTCACCTGATGTAAACCCTATGGAACCCATCTGGGTCGCTATCAGGTACCATCACTGCATACACAAATCTGTGGCCATTATTTATACAAATTACCTGACATGTGAGTAGACATCTAATGCCACATACCTCCGCAAACCTACCAGCAATCACCTGGTAAGCAGAATCAGTGATATATTACGTTCCAAAGACAAACGAGCTGTTAAGCAGGTGGTGGCAATGTTTTGGCTCATAAATGTATCTTGGCCAATATTGCTTTAAGTAACAAAGTTTACCAACATTATTTGGGAACGCTTCAAATGTTTACATAAAATTTAATCAAAATCCATGACAGTCAAGCAGTGAGACTAGATGAGCTGATAAGGAAATGACCCCATTTCTTCTGCAATTTTTTTCATATTTTCACTGCAGCCATTTCATTTCAGTTGCTATTTATTTCATTTGTAGATGACATATTGCTGTGTTCCTTCCTCTTCCTTCTTTCTATGGTCTGTTTCTTCTGTCACCCACATTTTTTTTTTCACACTTGCCTCTTGTTATACCTACATTAGTTGGTCCAGCTCCAGTTATTTACCTTTTCTAGATATATCCATTTCTCATCAACGAAACTAGCTGCTGTAGTATTCATTATCACAGTACTTACAGCCCCAGAAGAACTAATGCACTTGTTCATTCCACACTACTTGAATGTCCCACTTTAATGTGCACAGATTCTTCCCAACAGTTTTGTTAAACTTCAGCATGTTCTTCCTCACTATGATCTGTACCTGTACCCACTTCTAGGTACAACTTAAATCTGATTTTATATCTTAGAAACAGTTTCAATAATGGTGTAATCTAGATAGTATCCACCTGTGTGCCTCCTGCCCATTTCCAAGCATATCTCCTCCTCTTGTGATCTTCAAACAATGCATTTGCTATTATTAGCTAAAATTATTCTAGAACTATCTTGTGAAGTCTTTCTCCTGTCTCATTCCTACTGTCATGCCCATAGTCTCCCATAATTCTGCCTTCTATTTCTTCCTCTCTTACATTATTCAACCACCATGATTATTTTTGTCTCTCTTTAGATACTGAATTACCTTTAGATTTATCAGACACACTTTGCCATACCTACCTGTCACACTCACATCTACACTGAACTTTAGTGTTTTATTGCTTAACTATTTGTAATCTTCCTACTCATCACGATTTCTACTCCCACATTAGTTTCTGATGCCACTGGCATTACTCTATATTCATGTGATCAGATACCCTTACCTTCTGTCCATTACACTTTTCCATTTACATCTGCATCAGTCCTCTACAATTCACATTTAAGTGCCTGGCAGAGTGTTCTTCGACATCTTCATACTATTTCTCTACAGTTCTACTATCTAACTGCGTATGGGAGAAATGAACACTTAAACCTTTCTGTACAAGTTCCGATTTCTTCACTAACTGCATCTAAGTTAAGCCTTTAAATTTCCCTTTTTCAGAATTTCTAGTTTCCCACCAAAATGATGACTTTCCTTACTCTAAATGACAGAATGATACACTTTTACTGCTTTTCAGTACAGTAGTAATCTGCATCTTTTACCAATGTACAGATCAACGAATGTTTTCGATTAGAGACATGTCCTCACGATTAACTCTTTAGTGCAGCAGTTTCCTCAGTTTACTGTATTCCCATACCACTAACCAATGCCAATTATTCAGTATTTCAACGGCACGAGAAAACAGTTTCCTGTCACACACACACACACACACACACACACACACACACACACACACACACACACACACACGCGCAAGTGCAACTTGCACACACGTCTGCAGTCTCAGAGAGCTGAAACTACACTGCGAGCAGCAGCACCAGTGCATAATGGGAATGGCGACTGGGTGGGGGCAAGGAGGAGGCTGGGGTGGGGAGGGGGGAGAGAGAGTATGGTGGGAGTGGCGGACAGTGAAGTGTTGCAGTTTGGACGGGGGGTAGAAGAGAAGGTGCGGAGGGGGAGGGGGGGGGGAGTAAGTAATGGAAACGAGAGAAATAAAAATAAGAATAAAGATGAAAATATAAGAAATTAAAAGACTGGGTGTGGCGGTGAATGGTGAAATGACAGCTGTGTAGTGCTGGAATGGGAACAGGGAGGGGGCTGGATGCGTGAGGACAGTGACTAACGAAGGTTGAGGCCAGGAGGGTTTCGAGAACATAGGATGTATTGCAGGGAAAGTTCCCACCTGCGCAATTCAGAAAAGCTGGTGTTGGTGGGAAGGATCCATATGGCACAGGCTGTGAAGCAGTCATTGAGATGAGGGGTATCATGTTTGGCAGTGTGTTCAGCAACAGGGTGGCCACTTGTTTTTTGGCCACAGTTTGTTGGTGGCCGTTCATGTGGACAGACAGCTTGTTGGTTGTCATGCCTACATAAAATGCAGCACAGTGATTGCGGCTTAGCTTGTAGATCACGAGTGGTTTCACAGGTAGCCCTGCCTTTGATGTGATAGGTAATGTTAGTAACCGGACTGCAGTAGGTGGTGGTGGTGTAGGAGGTTGTATAGAACAGGTCTTGCATCTAGGTCTATCACAGGGGTATGAGCCATGAGATAAGGAATTGGGAGCAGGGGTTGTGTAAGGATGAACGAGTATATTGTGTAAGTTCGGTGGATGGCGGAATACCACGGTAGGAGGGGTGGGAAGGATAGTGGGTAGGACATTTCTCATTTCAGGGCACGATGAGAGGTAATCGAAACCCTGGGGGAGAATGTGATTCAGTTGCTCCAGTCCCGGATGGTACTAAGTTACGAGGGGAATGCTGCTCTGTGGCCGGATTGTAGGACTTTGGGAGGTGGTGGGAGACTGGAAAGATAAGGCACGGGAGATTTGTTTTTATACAAGGATGGGAAGATAATTACGGTCAGTGAAGGCTTCAATGAGACCCTCGGTATATTTAGAGAGGGACTGCTCATCACTGCAGATGTGACGACCAAAGGTGGCTAGGCTGTAAGGAAGGGACTTCTTGATATGAAACGAGTGGCAGCTGTTGCAGTGGAGGTATTGCTGGTGGTTAGTAGGTTTGATATGGATGGAGGTACTGATGTAGCCATCTCTGAGGTGGAGGTCAACATCTAGGAAGGTGGCTTGTTGGGTTGAGTAGGACCAGGTGAAGCAAATGGGGGAGAAGTTGTTGAAGTTCTGGAGGAATGTGAATAAGGTGTCCTCACCTTCAATCCAGATAGCAAAGATGTCATCAATGAATCTGAACCAGGTGAGGGGTTTAGGAATCTTGGTTTTTAGGAAGGATTCCTCTAGATGGCCCATGAATAGGTTAGCATAGTATGGTGCCATGCGGTTGCCCATAGCTGTACCGTGGATTTGTTTGTAGGTAATGCCTTCAAAGGAGAAGTAATTGTGGGTGAGGATATAGTTGGTCATGGAGACTATAGAGGAGGCTGTTGGTTTGGAATCCATAGGGTGTCTGGAAAGGTAGTGTTCGATAGCAGTATGGCCATAGGCATTAGGAATGTTAGTGTACAGGGAGGTGTAATCAATAGTGACGAGCAGGGCACCGTGTGGTAAAGGGAAAGGAACTGTGGAGAGTCGGTCGAGGAAATGGTTGGTATCTTTTATATAGGAGGATAGGTTCCGGGTATTAGGTTGAAGGTGTTGGTCTACGAGAGCCGAGATTCTCTCAGTGGGGGCACAGTAACCGGCCACAATGGGGTGTCCTGGGTGGTTGGGTTTATGGACTTCAGGAATCATGTAGAAGGTGGGAGTACGGGAGTGGTAGGGGTAAGTAGAGAGATGGACTCTGGGGAGAGGTTCTGGGATGGGTCTAAGGATTTGGGTAGTGACAGGAGATTCTGCTGGATTGGGATCACTGTGGCATGGTTTGTAGGTGGAAGTATCTGACAGCTGATGGAGTCCTTCTGCCACATAATCCTTGCGGTTCAAAACTACAGTGGTGGAGCCCTTGTCTGCAGGTAGGATTACAAGATTGGGATCAGTTTGTAGATGGTGGACTGCTGTTCTTTCTGCAGATGTAAGGTTAGTATGCATGGTGAGGGATTTGGGGAATGATGGTGAGGCAAGGTTCAAGGATAAGAAATTCTGGAAAGTTAACAGGGGGTTGTTTGGAGGCAGTGGGGGTGGATCACAGTTGGATGGAGTGAACTGAGTTAGGCAAGGTTCAATGTAGGTCTTTGGTTGAGTCTGATTGGTCGGGATGGTGGCGAAAAAGTGTTTCCACTGTAGGGACCGGGAGAAGGTCTTTAACTAGTCCTGCATGATTGAACTTTGGAGTGGGGCAAAAGGTGAGGCCTTTGGAAAGGACATATTTCTGTGGGACTAAGGCTTCTGGAGGAAAGGTTCATGATTGTGTTGCGGGTCTGTTTAGGTTTTGATTTCTGTGTGGTGGTGGGAGGGAGTTTCGGACGGTGGGGTAAGTGTAGTAGGTCAGCGACACAAGGTCTGTCAGCTATGAGGGGGCGTGGGCGAGGTTTGGAGGTGGTTGTAGAAGTGGTGGGCAGTGGTACACCTAGGCGGGAGTAGGAAGTGACCAGGATGGAGAGCTTTTTGAGGTGGCGTTGTGCATGTTGCTCAAGTTCCTGCAGGGCAAGAGTTTCAATGCGTCTTATGGGTTCCAGGAATTTCGGCGGATTACATAGCATGAGAATTTTGCAGATGGAGAGAAGATGCTGCAAGGAGGATTGGGCTTGGTTGATATGGTTTTTGCAGGACTATGTTGGTGAGGGCTAAGGATTGGCAGAATCTGAACAAGTGGAGGTCATTGTGGAAGGAGGAGTGGCAACCAGAGATGGGTAATTTGATGGTAAGGCCATTAGGGGGGATTTCGTGAGCCAAGCAACAACGCAGTAACAGTATGTGGCACTAGGATCTCGCTAGGGATAAGGAAACTTTTCTGTATTGACGCAGATGGAAGGAGCAAGGATCCATGGTGGTGCAAAAAATGCGAAACAATATGTAAGAAAGTAGAATTATGTCCAAAAAATTATACAAAAATACACCCAAACACGTGTGAAAACCCCTGCTCCCAATCCCTTGCCTCATGGCTCATACCCCTGTAACAGACCTAGATGCAATACCCGTACTATACATCCTCCTACCACCACCTACTCCAGTCCGGTTACTAACATTCCCTATCACATCAAAGGCAGGGCTACCTGTGAAACCAGTCATGTGATCTACAAGCTAAGCTGCAATCACTGTGCTGCATTTTATGTAGGTATGACAACCAACAAGCTGTCTGTCCGCATGAATGGCCACCGACAAATTGTGGTCAAAAAGCAAGTGGACCACCCTGTAGCTGAACACGCTGCCAAACATGATACCTCTCATCTCAAAGACTGGTTCACAGCCTGTGCCATATGGATCCTTCCCGCCAACACCAGCTTTTCTGAATTGCGCAGGTGGGAACTTTCCCTGCAATACATCCTACGTTCCCGTAACCCTCCTGGCCTCAACCGTCGTTAGTCACTGTCCTCACCCATCCAGCCCCCTCCCTGTTTCCATGCCAGCACTACACAGCAGTCATTTCACCGTTCACCGCCACACCCAGTCTTTTAATTTCTTATATTTTTACTTCTCTCGTTTCCGTTACTTACTCCCCCCCCCCTCCCCCTCCGCACCTTGTCTTCTACCCTCCATCCAAACTGCAACACTTCACTGCCCGCCACTCCCACCACACTATCCCTCCCCCTCCCCTCCCCAGCCTCCTCCTAACCCCCACCCAATCGCCACTCCCATTATGCACTGGCGCTGCTGCTCGCAGTGTAGTTTCAACTCTCTGAGACTGCAGACATGTGTGCAAGTTGCGCCTGTGCCTGCGCTTGAGCGCGCGCACACAAGCACACGTGCGCGCATGTATGTGTGTCTACTGCTGACAAAGGCCTTAATGGCCGAAAGCTATGATTGTGTGAATCTCTTTATTGTGTCTATCACGATTCAGCATCTCTGCTATTTGATGAGTAGCTACTTTCCTTCTCTCATACATTTAAGTCAAATACTTTCCCCTGCGTCCTCTATTTAAACACAACTTATTTCATCTTAATTGACACAGAATTACAGGTATTCATAAGTACTTTCGACGTTACAGAACACAACTGCATGAAAACAAGACATACAGAAAAATGAAATCTTTCTGCAGATAGAGTATCTCTCCAAGTTCTGATTTGTAATATCCCCTTGGCATAGTTGCAGAGTGCATAAATAAGGATGAGGCAATTCATAACATGCAGTCAAATCGTCCACTCCACATTACTGCATCAGATTAGTTCGTGCTGACGTTTTATCTACCTAGGCACATGAGCAGCGACTTCAACATACAACATCCAAGTACTGATGTTTGCTGTTTCATAGTCTGTGCCTCACACGTAATGTGAGCTGAAAACATTGAGAGATGCTCTATCCACTGATGTGTGGGTATTTTCTGGACATCTTTTAGTTTTCACAGTGTCTTCTGAAACTCTGGAGATATTTATGAATAATTAGTATTCTTTGCAAATTGTACTGCTGGTGGATCCTGTTGATGCCTTGGGCAGATGGAGGGAATATCTTGAAGAGTTGCTCAATGTAGGTGAAAATACGATCAGTAATGTTTCATATTTCGATGTACAATGGGACAGGAATGATGATGGAAATAGGATCACATTTGAGGAAGTGGAGAAAATGGTCAATAGATTGCAGTGCAATAAAGTGGCTGGGGTGGATGAAATTAAGTCGGAACTCATCAAATACAGTGGAATGTCAGGTCTTAAATGGCTACACAGGATAATTGAAATGGTGTGGGAGTCGGGACAGGTTCCATCAGACTGGACGAAAGCAGTAATCACACCAATCTTTAAACATGGAAACAGAAAAGATTGTAACAACTACAGAGGTATCTCTTTGATCAGCTTTGTGGGTAAAATCTTCTCAGGTATTGCTGAAAGGATAGTGCGAGTATTAGTTGAGGACAAATTGGATGAAAATCAGTGTGGGTTTAGGCCTCTTAAGAGGTTGTCAGGACTAGATCTTTAGCTCACGGCAAATAATGGAGAAGTGTTACGAGTGAAACAGGGAATTGTATCTATGTTTTATAAATCTAGAAAAGGCATATGACCGGGTTTCTAGGAGGAAGTTATTGTCTGTGCTAGGTGATTATGGAATACGAGGCAAACTTTTGCAAGCAATTAAAGGTCTTTACATAGATAGTCAGGCAGCAGTTAGAGTTGATGGTAAATTGAGTCCATGGTTCAGAGTAGTGTCAGGGGTAAGACAAGGCTGCAACCTGTCTCCACTGTTGTTCATATTATTTATGGATCATCTGTTGAAAACAATAGACTGGCTGGGTGAGATTAAGATATGTAAACACACAATAAGCAGTCTTGCATATGCGGATGACTTAGTTGTGATGGCAGATTCGATTGAAAGTTTGCAAAGTAATATTTCAGAGCTAGATCAGAAATGTAAGGACTATGGTATGAAGATTAGTATCTCCAAACGAAAGTAATGTCAGTGGAAAAGAAATATAAACGGATTGAGTGCCAAATAGGAGGAACAAAGTTAGAACAGGTGGACGGTTTCAAGTACTTAGGATGCATATTCTCACAGGATGGCAACATAGTGAAAGAACTGGAAGCGAGGTGTAGCAAAGCTAATGCAGTGAGCGCTAAGCTACGATCTACTCTCTTCTGCAAGAAGTAAGTCCGTGCCAAGACTAAGTTATCTGTGCACCGTTCAACCTTTCGACCAACTTTGTTGTATGGGAGCGAAAGCTGGGTGGATTCAGGTTACCTTATCAATAAGGTTGAGGTTACGGATATGAAAGTAGCTAGGATGATTGCAGGTACTAGTAGATGGGAACAATGGCAGGAGGGTGTGCACAATGAGGAAATCAACGAAAAACTGGGAATGAACTCTCTAGATGTAGCAGTCAGGGCGAACAGGCTTAGATGGTGGGGTCATGTTACACGCATGGGAGAAGCAAGGTTACCCAAGAGACATGGGTTCAGCAGTAGAGGGGAGGAGGAGTCGGGGTAGACCAAGGAGAAGGTACCTGGATTCGGTTAAGAATGATTTTGAAGTAATAGGCTTAACATCAGAAGAGGCACCAATGTTAGCACTGAATAGCGGATCATGGAGGAATTTTATAAGGGGGACTATGCTCCAGACTGAATGCTGAAAGGCATAATCAGTCTTAAATGATGATGCAAATTGTACTGTGTGCCACAACATCCAGTTTTAAAGGATGCTCACCCTTTTAAACAAATGAGCAGATACCACTTTTATCTTTATTTATTCATATACAATGAAGTAACTCGGCATCTGTTGGCTGGTTTTGCTCTGTTCAAATGACTGTATTGTCTGTTCCTTTTGCTCTGGCCTCCAACTTGATCATGACCTCCTACAACAGTACTCGAGATAGAGGAAACACACTAATTGGAAACTTTTCTTCTCTGGTGAACCAAATCTACTGATCAGCTCTACTTTGTAATGAGCAAGACATGAAAATTTAGTTAAGCTTTCCCATCATGTCACCCTTGCTATGGTTGAAGATTTTATTGAACTGAAATATGTTTTTCAACAGCTTATATGTTTAATATGAACTTAGGTTTTGATGGATCTTAAAAACTAGAAGACTTCCCCATCCTTTAACAATTTATCTTTCCCCCGAAATCTTTTCAGCACTGACATTCAAGATTGCCAACATCCACATTATTATTATTATTATTATTATTATTATTATTATTATTATTATTATTCTGCATTGGAGGAATAGGTATATCAGCTGCCAGCTCTCTTCATATAGTAGTGGTGCAGTAATTTATCATTTTTGCTCGGTGCCAGGCTGTGTTTGACATAGTAACGTACAGCACCAACAAATCAAATCTATTCCAAAAGAAAAGAAACAATTATTACACTTGAGATGAGTGTAGACAGGTAGGAGAAATTTTATGAACGAGTGATTGAATCATGAAAATTGATATGAAATGACAGAAAATCCAGGGCGAACTAATGAGTTACAGAAGATAGACGACTATACTTCACTAAGTAAACACAGCGATGTAGTCTTCCAGTTGTCACAGAATGTGGGCTGTAGCGTGGTATGTATGGAAGTATGTGGATTAAGTCATCTTAGTGTATTAAAGTAGGAACTACAGAGCAGGGTATGTAGGACACACACACACACACACACACGGTCCCAACATACTAATTTTTTCATTCTGAATGTACAATTTAAACAAATAAATCTTTGAGTATTAGTTATTTATTCACAGACAGTAGAATATCTACAACATTTACAAGCAGTCAATAAAACCCACTTCCAAGCGATTCAATAGAATGGGTATATGACTAACAGTCTCATACAAAAACAGGAAGCTTGAAGGATGAGAAAAGAAAATACACCAATAATACTGTTCACAGTATCAGCTAGGAAAAAGTCACATCTAAAAAATGTAAAGCAAAATATTAAAAACTACATCACTCAAAAATTTTTCCTTTGCCGGGAAAATTCTCTGACTTGATTGTATATAATCTTCACAATAATTTGAAATGACTAAGGGACACTGTAACAAGTTACAATTATTCTGCTATCTATATGCATATTACACAAATTTAACAACAGAGCAATTCTAGACTGTTCTTCACTGACGTGTTGCACATTATGAAACTTAACATTTGACTTAATGCAAAAAGTATATTGTTAAAGATAAATTAGAATTCAAGATAATGCTGTCAATTTTGAGTGCATCTTTTTGAACTTCTGTGAACAATACTCAAAAATGTGCTTCCAATTCTTACCCTATTGTAAAGTTTCATACTCTGGATCCTATCTTTCTTGTTTACTGTTGTGTATACTTTCTGTAACTACTCTCAAAATTCTGTTTGATACATTATCCAAGGAATTTATTCAGCATGGGAATGTGCACAAAATGAAAGAAGAATATTGCCTGAAGCAGTGACAAAATGGACACAAAATGCACTGTTCATTAGGAAGTACACCAATTTTTTTCCTTCTTTATATAGAGCTAGTTTGAACAAATGTGTTTAAGACT
The DNA here is from genome assembly GCF_023864345.2 of Schistocerca serialis cubense. Classification (NCBI taxonomy): domain Eukaryota; kingdom Metazoa; phylum Arthropoda; class Insecta; order Orthoptera; family Acrididae; genus Schistocerca; species Schistocerca serialis. The sequence goes on along the minus strand of NC_064641.1, from coordinate 848,706,584 downwards.
TTTCCACCACAAAGAAAGAGAGCATCACGACACACTCATCACTTGAAATAACTCTGATAATAGAGTGTTTTCAAGTTTCCTTATATTTACACATTATTCATATTTCTGCAGGAACTTCTCGTGGAAGGCCTTGAATTTGTCCATCATGTTCTTCAGTTTATCAGGCTGTGGCAAAATAGTAGTTCTGGAAAAGAGAAAGCCTTAGTTATCCTTTCAACAATTTCTGAGGTGGGTGCGCACACCCACACACCCACCCACCCACCCACCCACCCACAGAGAGAGAGAGAGAGAGAGAGAGAGAGAGAGAGAGAGAGAGAGAGAGAGAGAGAATGAATTTCATGCAATAAGCTGCAAATTCAGCCAGACAGGTGCAACTGAATTAAATAGTCTGATAGAAATTGTCAAATGCTTAAAGCTGTATTTCATTCATTAAGCACGTTCCACTGATTCCATCAATGAGAATCTTCAGGGATATGCAACAAGTTAATGTACACATTATTGAAAGACAAAGACCTCATAGAAACTTTGTGTGTGTACTGTATTTACAATAAACTAGCATTATACCACTTATTGCTATTCTTGATTATGCCATAAATTTAATCGAATAAATTAATAAGAAAGCTGCTATTTTGAAAAAGGTTACTACCACCTCTGTTTTACTGTGTAACTGCTGTTTACCTGCTTTTACTAGCTAATTACTTTATTACAATGGTATTTTCCAATTTTTCTTTCTTACATCTCTCAATACAGATGCCTATTTACAGAACAATATTATTTGTCATACAGCTTTACTATAACCATTGCTACTTGGCATGTAACTAATAGGCCATTCAGAGAATTTGTAGGAGGAGTGGCTACGGACGTATGTTTTTAATTTTCTTTTGGATTGGTTGAGATTCCAAATTTCTTGCTTTATGTTAGCAAGATCTTATTTGTTGTACATTTTAACACCACAACATGTAACTCCATTCTTAATCACGGAAAAGGAGACAAAGTCCAAACGAAAACTGTATACAGTTCACAGATCAGCTGAAACTGATTTTTACAATCAATAACAAAAACAACTTCAGGGTGTATATGTGGACAAGGAAAAAAAAATTCCCAGGTTTTTCCCAGATCTCCCAGTTAAAAATACACTTTCTCCCAGGTGAAAATACACTTTTTCACCTTTAATTAACAGTATACTTTTGTCTATCATTTGATTCATTATGGTTTTATACAGCAACTTATTATTTCCCGGCACTTTAGAAAACGAAACACAGGGGAAAAAAACATGTTTTGGAATGTTCTTTGATGTGCAGCAACATGTACACTGCATATTTTCATATTATGAAAGTATAAAGTCACACTTCACTGAACACCACATGTTACTTTCAGAAGCACTGAAATCTAGATTGTGGTTCGCTTTTGTAAGCCAGTCATAGCTCATTTCATGTGATCTTGCCAGCCAATAACAGCAGATATTCAGAGCACAGGACAAGTGATGCAGTCAGTCAATAGCAACATCACATAAGTAGTGCAAACACATGAACAGGAAAAGTTAATGGTTTAAATTAATTATACATAGAGTTGCTACAAGAAAAGCAAAGCTTTCACATATAATATTTGTCTCTAAGATTAATAAGCTAAAAGAAGCTAATCTTTCACATATAATGTTTATCTTTTTTTGTGTGTTTTACACTTTTAAGATACATACACAAATGTGCCAGTAAAATGTTTAACACTGACATAAATCTCTGAACTTCTGCACTTGAAATTCTACTGAATGGCTTGTCACCAAAGAGTTGACTTTTAAATGAGAGTCATACACACTGTGACTTGAGAAATTCATCATACATTCTTGCACATACTTCATCTTGCGTGGAAGGAAATTTTACATTCGAAAGTAACACTTTTCAAACCACAATTCGTAATATTTTCCCACAATCTGTTAGGAACAGGTTTGTTCCAGCAGTTGCCAGATAGCTGCGAGATAAAAGACATCACCGCACTTGCACAGCTACAATGACATAGGAAGCCCTGTATGTTCCTATATGTGAAACATTAAACAATCTAAAATTATGTCATAAAAGAAACAAGACATCAGAGGATACCACAAGGGCGTCTGAATTTCTTGGAACCATACTGAAATGAAAAATTCACCTTAAAGTGCACATTCGTATACCCAGACTCCCAACGAAGTAGGCCTCTATGTTAAGCTTTTCAGTGAGGGTTTTAGGGATATAAATTTTCTTGGAGAACCAGGTACTATATCACCTCATGTTTGTTTCTTTATTATGGCACAATGCCATACATGTTAGAAGACGAAAACGTGCACTTGAAATGTGGCAAACAGTTGAAACTAGGCCAACAGTGTGGAATCAAACACTTTGTTTCAAATAAATTGGCTGCCTCAGCGGAAAAGATAAATAAAAGTCTAATTTCTTTAGGAAAGCGACAAAAATAACTTCATTGTTCTGAAAGGCAATTAATGCTTGACTGCCAGAAAGGTGGAAATAAAATGAAATCTGTAAATAATTATGTGACTGTATTTTAATTCACTTGGTAACAGCTCTGGATCTACGATATTTTGAACCAGGGCAATACTACAGGGTGGCATCCCCCCCTCTGCCCACCTCCCTGAAGCGTTTGAGGTAGGACATAAAAAAAAAGAAAAAAAGGAAAAGAAAGAAAAAGGACTTCTCAAAAATTTGTTCATTTTGTAGTGCACATCTTTCTCAAGATGTCTGAAGCACAAAACATACAACTTCGAGGAAATGTAAGAAGCGTTATTTGGTCTTATGTGTGACAAAGTGCAGTGCCACATCTCTTCACACAACATTCTTCTACTGCACGTCACTGTATTTCACACTGTGGAACTCAAATGTGTATATTTTGTAATGTATGCCATCAAGCTATATTCAGGATAGTGGAAATTAAAATGTCTCGTGGTGCCTCTCCTGCTCCCAGTCGGCCGGTTTGACATCCTGCCCATTTTCTTTCTTTCTTTCGTGATGTCTCTGTTTATTCTCCTTCCTCATTGTTGTTGTGGTCTTCAGTCCTGAGACTGGTTTGATGCAACTCTCCATGCTACTCTATCCTGTGCAAGCTTCTATATCTCCCAGTACCTACTGCAACCTACATCCTTCTGAATCTGCTTAGTGTATTGATCTCTTGGTCTCCCTCTACGATTTTTACCCTCCACGCTGCCCTCCAATGCTAAATTTGTGATCCCTTGATGCCTCAAAACATGTCCTACCAACCGATCCCTTCTTCTAGTCAAGTTGTGCCACAAACTTCTCTTCTCCCCAATCCTATTCAATACCTCCTCATTAGTTACGTGATCTACCCACCTTATCTTCAGCATTCTTCTGTAGCACCACATTTCGAAAGCTTCTATTCTCTTCTTGTCCAAACTGGTTATCGCCCATGTTTCACTTCCATACATGGCTACACTCCACACAAATACTTTCAGAAACGACTTCCTGACACTTAAATCTATACTCGATGTTAACAAATTTCTCTTCTTCAGAAACGATTTCCTTGCCATTGCCAGTCTACATTTTATATCCTCTCTACTTCGACCATCATCAGTTATTTTACTCCCTAAATAGCAAAACTCCTTTACTACTTTAAGTGTCATTTCCTAATCTAATCCCCTCAGCATAACCCGATTTAATTTGACTACATTCCATTATCCTCATTTTGCTTTTGTTGATGTTCATCTTATATCCTCCTTTCAAGACACTGTCCATTCCATTCAACCGCTCTTCCAAGTCCTTTGCTGTCTCTGGCAGAATTACAATGTCATCGGCAAACCTCAAAGTTTTTACTCCTTCTCCATGAATTTTAATACCTACTCCGAATTTTTCTTTTGTTTCCTTTACTGCTTGCTCAATATACAGATTGAATAACATTGGGGAGAGGCTACAACCCTGTCTCACTCCTTTCCCAACCACTGCTTCCCTTTCATGTCCCTTGACTCTTACAACTGCCATCTGGTTTCTGTACAAATTGTAAATAGCCTTTCGCTCCCTGTATTTTACCCCTGACACCTTCAGAATTTGAAAGAGAGTATTCCAGTTAACGTTGTCAAAAGCTTTCTCTAAGTCTACAAATGCTAGAAACGTAGGTTTGCCTTTTCTTAATCTTTCTTCTAAGATAAGTCGTAAGGTTAGTATTGCCTCACGTGTTCCAACATTTCTACGGAATCCAAACTGATCCTCCCCGAGGTCCGCTTCTACCAGTTTTTCCATTCGTCTGTAAAGAATACGCGTTAGTATTTTGCAGCTGTGACTTATTAAACTGATAGTTCAGTAATTTTCACATCTGTCAACACCTGCTTTCTTTGGGATTGGAATTATTATATTCTTCTTGAAGTCTGTAGGTATTTCGCCTGTCTCATACATCTTGCGCACCAGATGGTAGAGTTTTGTCATGATTGGCTCTCCCAAGGCCATCAGTAGTTCTAATGGAATGTTGTCTACTCCCGGGGCCTTGTTTCGACTCAGGTCTTTCAGTGCTCTGTCAAACTCTTCACGCAGTATCGTATCTCCCATTTCATCTTCATCTACATCCTCTTCCATTTCCATAATATTGTCCTCAAGTACATCGCCCTTGTATAAACCCTCTATATACTCCTTCCACCTTTCTGCCTTCCCTTCTTTGCTTAGAACTGGGTTGCCATCTGAGCTCTTAATATTCATACAAGTGGTTCTCTTATCTCCAAAGGTCTCTTTAATTTTCCTGTAGGCAGTATCTATCTTACCCCTAGTGAGACAAGCCTCTACATCCTTACATTTGTACTCTAGCCATCCCCTGCTTAGCCATTTTTGCACTTCCTGTCAATCTTATTTTTGAGACGTTTGTATTCCTTTTTCCCTGCTTCATTTACTGCATTTTTATATTTTCTCCTTTCATCAATTAAATTCAATATTTCTTCTGTTACCCAAGGATTTCTATTAGCCCTCGTCTTTTTACCTACTTGATCCTCTGCTGCCTTCACTACTTCATCCCTCAGAGCTACCCATTCTTCTTCTACTGTATTTCTTTCCCCCATTCCTGTCGATTGTTCCCTTATGCTCTCCCTGAAACTCTCTACAACCTCTGGTTCTTTCAGTTTAGTTAGGTCCCATCTCCTTAAATTCCCGCCTTTTTGCAGTTTCTTCAGTTTCAATCTGCAGTTCATAACCACTAGATTGTGGTCAGAATCCACATCTGCCCCTGGAAATGTCTTACAATTTAAAACCTGGTTCCTAAATCTCTGTCTTACCATTATGTAATCTATCTGATACCTTTTAGTATCTCCAGGATTCTTCCAGGTATACAACCTTCTTTCATGATTCTTGAACCAAGTGTTAGCTATGATTAAGTTATGCTCTGTGCAAAATTCTACAAGGCGGCTTCCTCTTTCATTTCTTCCCCCCAATCCATATTCACCTACTATATTTCCTTCTCTCCCTTTTCCTACCGACGAATTCCAGTCACCTATGACTATTAAATTTTCGTCTCCCTTCACTACCTGAATAATTTCTTTTATCTCGTCATACATTTCATCAATTTCTTCATCATCTGCAGAGCTAGTTGGCATATAAACTTGTACTACTGTAGTAGGCATGGGCCTTGTGTCTATCTTGGCCACAATAATGCGTTCACTATGCTGTTTGTAGTAGCTAACCCGCACTCCTATTTTTTATTCATTATTAAACCTACTCCTGCATTACCCCTATTTGATTTTGTATTTATAACACTGTAATCACCTGACCAAAAGTCTTGTTCCTCCTGCCACCGAACTTCACTAACTCCCACTATATCTAACTTTAACCTATCCATTTCCCTTCTTAAATTTTCTAACCTACCTGCCCGGTTAAGGGATCCGACATTCCACGCTCCGATCCGTAGAATGCCAGTTTTCTTTCTCCTGATAACGACGTCCTCTTGAGTAGTCCCCGCCCGGAGATCCGAATGGGGGACTATTTTACCTCCGGAATATTTTACCCAAGAGGACGCCATCATCATTTAATCATACAGTAAAGCTGCATGTCCTCGGGAAAAATTACGGCTGTAGTTTCCCCTTGCTTTCAGCCGTTCGCAGTACCAGCACAGCAAGGCCGTTTTGGTTATTGTTACAAGGCCAGATCAGTCAATCATCCAGACTGTTGCCCCTGCAACTACTGAAAAGGCTGCTGCCCCTCTTCAGGAACCACATGTTTGTCTGGCCTCTCAACAGATACCCCTCCGTTGTGGTTGCACCTACGGTACGGCCATCTGTATTGCTGAGGCACGCAAGCCTCCCCACCAACGGCAAGGTCCATGGTTCATGGGGGGGCCTTCCTCATTCTAACAAACAATATTATCATTAATTCTGTAACTATTCCTACCACTGACAAAACTCATTCTCCGGTTAACTCTACTAACCCTGACAGAATCACCAATTTAGTTATCCTGTGATTATTCTCCAAATAGGCGTTATTACGTGTTTGTACAAAGCGTTTTCCGTGCTACTCCCAGAATAGACCGAAGTGGCTGCTAGCCAGGGACTATACAATTTGCCCTTTCTAGGTAGCGATCTGGCCAAAAATTTTCTGTAAAATTTCATTTTCTTGGGTACACTGAGAAGATAATATGTAATCTTTCTTGCCTGTTATTTGTTTATTTCCACTCTGTTAGTCTGACACTATATACTTCACTACGAATTATAACAATGCTGATAATGATCAGCATTGTTATAATTAGTAGTGAAGTATACCCAAGTGTACCCAATCAATCACAAACAACCAGCAGTTTGCATTCACCCGTTCGGCTTTATTCCGCCCAGCTCCGCTTTGTGAAACAAGGTTATTTCCTCACTATTCCACCGGCTGTATAACATTATGTTTTGTGGAACCACGCACATTTTTGTACGGGGAGTGCTGCCTTGTTTGGGAGTCAACCATTCATTTCTTTTTCTTATTTAACATGAAGACACCATTTCTTGTCACCAGTACTCATACAGGTTAGGACTGGTCAATGTTGTTCACGACCAATTGATGACTAGCAAGCAGAGATTTACATTTGGCCATCTGTTGATTTTTGTGATTTTGGCTTAGAGCATGCTGTACACATACACCCAAGTTTTGAAACTTCCTCACTGCATGCAAATACAGCATGATGGTGGAATGATCGCAGTTCATCACATCTGCCAGTTCTTGAGTACATAAATATGGATCATTGTGGATTAATGCATTTAAATGATCTTCATCAAACCCTGAAGGTTTTCCTGAACACGGAGAGTAATGTCAAAACAATCATCCTTAAAATGAGAAAACCATTTCCTTGCGGCGCTCTGTCCAATGGCATTACTTCCATACACAGTGCAAATGTTTCCAACTGCCTCTGCTGCCATCATCCCTCTACTGAGCTGAAACATAAGAATATGCTGGAAGTGTTCTGATTTCTCCACTTGACATTCCATTTTCTAGCCTCCAGGCTCCACTCACTATCTCCAAATGACAATATGTAATCTCAAGTAGGAACAGTGAACAGTAAAAAATGATAATCTGTCAAACGCATAGCAACTGGAACACCAACACTTTTTCTCATATGTGCAGGAGCCAAAATTTACACCTTAAGGCTGCATTCTTTGTAACACGTGCACTGACTGAAGAAAATAATTGATCATGTTGGCAATTTAATGTTCGCAGTAAGACAAATTTGCTGTGAATAATACAGCAGGTAAGCTTTATAAAACAAAATAAATAAATAAAAATAAAAGTTTCCAAAATTTGGACATCCTCAGGCAATAAGTACAGACAAAATGCTTTTCTGCCTCTAGTGGTTTTTATTCAACCAATCATTTAACTGTAATATTAGTGAGGAAACACCTGTGATCCCACCAGACGTACTGATGGCTCAACAGATACAATCACGCACACGTTCAGCAAGGTCACTATGTGCAGCACAAAGCAATACATATGCTGGCACCAGGTCGCATGGGTAAACGAGAATGGCAAATTTAATGACTGCTGTGTACTGTCTGGCCTCACTTGTCTCAGCTCACCAATATGTAATACATGCACTCCTGTGGACTTGTTTATGACAACTTTGTGATACATAGCTATTTTATGGCCACTGATTTGGACTCTCTTATTCTCTACTGCCACTTATCAGTTCTCCATTCCAATGGGCACATATGTTTTGTGAGCGGACTGATTGCATGCACATCCATCACGAGAGTGGTTTGTATTCGAGTGGACCCCAACAGAGGTACCCTGAGAGCATTCTCTAGCTCTAACATTTGAGTATTTCAATAAATCTGCTGAGTACTTTAATGGATACGAGGTATCAATCTCCCGAAGTCTTTGATTCAGTTTAGTTTAAGAAGAGTTAGTATCTGTTATACTGAGTGATTTATTTGCACTTAATTGCTCAATAAAACCTGTATAACTGAAGAGGAGTTGCACTAAAAACACTGGGTTTCAGAAGTTCACACTGGAAAGAATCGAAGTTCAAATTCATTGCTGATGAATGAGAACAATATATTTTGTTTACTAATTTGGTAAGTGCAGATAAACTGCAGTGCACATAACAGTACAGTAAGTGCATTAAAGGGATACCTGCAGGGCACATTTAGTGATTAAATTTTGAAATTAAAGGATAGCACGTCCTTACAATTAGAATATGGAAGTGCCCATGTTCCACGTATATGTATACTCTTTTTTTACATAACTGGTTTCCTGCACTGCTGCAGGGAAGCTTTCTGTAAACTTGGGGAGGAAATACAGTCGTGAGAAGATTATAAATATATGAAATTATGAGCCATAACTGTTGACCAATTCTTACATTCAGGAAAAATGTTAGATGTTAGTACCATTGACATGCGACATGCTGCCGAAAGTGTGTCCAAGTACTTGGAAGAAAAGCAACTGAAAGTGTTGTCCTGGCCAGGGAATAGCCCTGATATGAAGCCAACTGAAAATTTATGGGCTATTGTGAAACAGAAGGTAAGGACATTTACAATAACCATTAAACAAGACGTAATGGAGAAACTAGAGGAAATGTGGTATCATGACAATGATATTAAAATTTCATGCGAAAAACGTGTGGATACGCGCCAGTTTTCTTTTGTCTTATTTTACTTTTTCTGTGTCGGTCTGTCACTCAGCACCACCACTACATGATGAGTAGCAATCTATCCACTTCATACTGTCATTACCCCATCCTAGATTTTGCATTGTTCAGTATGTCATGACATACGCAAGTTTTGATCCAATAGATACAAAGAGCAAAGTGAAAGTTTACATAAAGTTTTTAGGCCCAAGTTTTCAAGCTGAATTTATCTGTCTGACACATGAAGTACTGTCGGTCAGCTTATATAAATGTGTGAATCGCAAGGCTTTCATACTTAGCTATTTTTGTGATACCTTTCACACTGGCAGATGAACACTGTAGTGTCATTATATTTTACAAAAATTGTGGTAAATGTGAAGGGTAATAATGTAAGTCTTCTGCTTTAGGCAGCTACTAATGACATTGGTCAGTACTATTTCTGCTTCAGTCCACAGATGAATAAACAAAAGGTTAAGAGAGAGAAAGGGGTGGGGGCGGGGGGGGGGGGGGGGGGCGGGGGGAGAGAGGGGGCGTAACAGGGGGAGCGGATGGTGGTGTGCCAAAAGAGGTTAAGTTGAGAACGATGTCAGATGTAAGGAAGTATTGCAGTTCAGAAACTAGGATCAGGCAAGAGGACCTATATAGCCTATATGGTCTGGTAGGAGCAGTTTTTTGTGCTGGTTCATTCTCTCAGTCAGTTTACTGGTGTATGAACATACATAAAAAAACTGTTTGTTCATGACCTACATGTGGTTCTTGACGTTTCTCTGTTCTTGATATTTTAGGATTTACCAGTGCTAGTGTTGGAACAGGTGGTAGTGGAAAGGTGCATGCAGGAAGCTTTATACTGGGAATGATTGCAAAAGTAGGCATCTTGAGGTACCACTCTTCCTCCCCCTTCAACTTCGCTGGCAGGAGGAGGATCTATTGGCTCCGAAAGCTTGCAAATTTCTTTTTACGTGGGTTCTCCTGCTGCCAGGTGGCGAGTAGATATTTTTTATCTATGCAATTATATTAGGTGTCATTTCTGGATGATACAGCGGTGTCTGGACACACTTTATCAGATGGTGTACCTACAGCATTGATTTCTTTTTTCCATCGCAGTGGAAGTTCCTTGTGGTAGTGATGAAAGAAAAAGAAGTTCTTCACTTTACTTGGGCTTAGCAATGAATTAGAAGAATGTAATTTTTTAAAGATAAGAGCTGACCTATTTTTGTACTACACTGGAAGTCCTGCACCATTTCTTAACATTATTAATTGTGTTCATATTTCACAAAATGAAATTGCTAGAAAATTAAAAGATTTCATTTATACGTAACAAAACTAGATTCTACTACCACCACAAGGAACTATCACCACAACAAAAAACAGCCATTCACCTCAGATATAGTATAAGCTAAACATAATTGCAAATGTGAACAGACATACAACAATGACCGGGTCATTTCACAACTGATAATGGTGCTACTCGTTCCTAATAAATAGCATTAATAAAAGTGGCTGTTACCATCTTTACTTTTTCATTTTAATTAACTAATACTTGCACAAGAAGTAAATTTCTGGCAAAATGCTATCTCTTAATTATCTGTAGCCACTTTCACAAATCTCACTCCAGTTCCAGGCCTGTCACTTCCAAGGGCATATGGGAAGTATTGATTTCACATGTACTATTATGCTACTTATTTAATAGCTGTTTGCATCAGTAAATCCACTACATTTCTAATCATTTGTAACAGTCAACATACAGAGGCTCACATTTTTTAATCCCAGTGTCCAATGTGTCAGTGCTTCCTAGCATAGTGAACACACAAGAATACACGTACCAGACATTTTCAATGTATAAGCCAATATATGACATTATTAACAACAAACATGACAAAGCAACTTATGTTTTTTGTGTTCTATAAATGGTTTCAAAGACATACACAGCAGTGTGTTCACAAGACAATGATCAATACAATGAAGTCTCTTCTAAATCCAGTCTTCTTCATAGTTGCTTATTGACTGGCAACAAACACCGTGCGTAGTTAGTTCCATGAACCACTATTTCCAGCAAATACTCTCATTTCAAAGCGCAGTTTAAAAATATTTAGATTAAATTACAATAGTTTTACATCAATTTTTATCTACCAATTGTCATTAATGAAATGCGATGACAGCATCAAACAATCTCTCTCTATAAAGCCACACCCTATATGTCAGTATCTACTAAGGTCAGCATCTCTCTACCTATATATTTTTATAATGTTATCTTTAGTGCGATTTGACACTGTCGTAAGATGATGTGAATCATTTGTGATTTGTTTAGAAGGGACCAGAAAATGTAGTGTCTACTTTTGGCAAAATTCGCATCTATTTTTTTCTTTTTGTTTGTAAATTATTAGATGCTCTAATGTAAAAGGTTGTCATGCTACATGAGTGAGGGCAAACAAAGCCCTAGTTCTTGGCAATTGACTGTTAAAAATAGTGCTGATTGGGAACTTTTTGACTTGATTATTTGCTTTTGCAAAAACTTCAGTATCTTTTTGTTGTGAAACACCCTTCGTTTTCTTCATTTGGCAGTATTTAAGCTTTCAGGAATGATTGTCCTGTTGGAAAGCAGCAGGTTTTTCCCTGCCTGTTCCTGGACATTACTTGTCTTTTCCCGTGCAATTCGATGATTACAATATCTGCAGAGTATGAATTTTGACCTCTCATGGACATTCATAGCTGTGTGTTTCTTGCATGACAATGCTACAGATTGAATGACAAGGTACTTAGCATAGAAGTAGAACCAAACATACAATAACTATTTTTACGATAGGAAAAGGATTTCGGCACAGTTAAAAAATTTAGTTTTCCAGTTGCCACAGTGTAGAATGTGGGCACTACAGGTTGTAGTGGCACATGGTCGTGAGCGTAAACAAACTAGAATTTTGATCACCAGATGGGAGAGGAGTGGTGCAGGCAAACAAGTGCTGCCACCCTTCAACAGGGCAGCAGCATACAGCAGAACTGACATGCTGTTACAGGGATTGTCGATCTCTTCTGGTGTTGTAAGACTGATAATTTAAATCCATGATGGGCAAGGATTAGTCGGTCACCTCCTTTATTTCAAAATAATAAAAGAAAACAATGAGCAACACACAACACATGACATTCGGGGACAGCTACCGAGCAATGACTTGTTGAGGTTAGCAGAGTATTGTCAACAATGTAGTTCAGCCTGACCTCTAGCAGTATTCGATGCAGCCACACATCAAAGCATCTTCCAGCTAATTTGCAATGTTAAAAGTGTCCGCATTATACCATCTTTTGAGCTTTAGCTAACAAAAAAGTACTCTTTTCTTTATTGTAAAATGCTAGGTCCCACACCTGAAAACTACTATATTGCGTTATGCAGCATATATCTCAGACCATTCAACTGTCCAGAGTTGACATGGTGCCAGATCATTGAGCTAATTGATATACCATTGCATTCATACACTTCATTTTGCAAACAAGTTCTTAAGTAGATTATCTTTCCAAATTGGATTTCACCAGATGAAGTACAACTGAACTATAACTTAAAACTGGTTAAATTTTTGATGGTTATATGCAGAAAATTAACTACTTTAAGTTATCTCTGATAAAATAGTCCATATGGATACAATTCGTAACAAAATAGTGTCTTAAGTAATTTTGCATTTTGGGCAGAATTTGCAGCATTTCATACTTGTCACAAAATGCAAAATTTTTCTGGTCCCTAGGCATAACTTGAAACAAGGTGCTTTTTGAATTTGACACTATTTACATACATAGATGGAGGCATTACACGAACACTGATCTTGCACAACATTCAGCTAGACACTAGGGTCTACATTCAAGATATAATATTCCTCTAATACTGTACGTTAATAATCCTGCATTCATGTGAATAAGTTTAAGTGACTGGTTGGATATTATACCAGAAAAATTGCCAATAATTCACCAAACCATACGACAATATTACATCACATCAAAAAATAATGTTACAAAAAATATGAACACATGGAGATGCTGACATTAAGAGGGACTGACATAGGAGACATGCCTTAGAGAGAAAGAGACCACCAATTAACATTACAATCGTAGTATGAAGATTATGAACTCTTTACAGATATTACAAGAAACAGTAGCTCATTTATTACTATGTGGGTATTATCTCTCATCAGAGCTTAATATACATTTTTGCAGCTCTCTTGTAGTGTGATATTGCCCCCAAATGTTAGCTTTTCAAAAGTAATGCACTGTGCAGGTCATTTAACAAAATTCATTGTAGCCTATGTGCCGAGGAAGACTGTCACCTCAGCAGAAGTTGTTCACTGAATCACAAGCCCCTATGCCTCACTTTTTGAGCAGTCAACAAGGAGCGTGGGAGAAAAATCACATGTTGGCTGAATAACACAGCTGGCACATTTGTCCAAGAAAGGACACACTGGTTCTGTCCTGTAACTATACATGATGTGTACCATCTCCTGTCTCTCTATATTTATCCAGACATTGTTCCAACTTCAAAAACTAACAACTCAGCTAACCATCTTGACTAATGGGTCTAGCATTCTCACTTGGATGTGCCCAATTCTATTCCTTCAGGATAAGAATAGTTTCAAACTCCTTCGTTTATTTTAATGAGCCCCTTTACATGCCCACATGCCCGATGGCCCTGACCAAGACCTACTGACATAAATTTTAGGCATTTCTGAGGCAATATTTGGCACGAGCTAGACATCACAAGCTAACTAGGGCCAGTAAGAAGTCGTTAAGAGTCATGTTGGGAAGATGTCTGAAAATGTTACTACACTTTTGTAGAATATTGTGATTTTGGCTAAATGTGTTCTTGGGCCAACAGGTTCCTGTTGCATGTCGCACACCTGAAGTTAACTAGATATGCAAGATCCTATGTAGATTTTGTAGAATCACTGCATGACACCAGCACTTTTGATTGACTAGCACAGGTGGTTAGCTGAATAAAATTCTACCAGAAAATAAGTGATATTTCCTACTGGGGCAAGATGTCCACCTCTGTCAGTGAACAACCAGGAAAGATTTTAAGAGTTTTGCCGAGCACGTTGGCTCAGTTTCGTGTTATCCCTACGTCCGAGTGTTAGACAAGAGGAGGAATGAAGTGCTCCTTGAGAAGGTAGAGACCAGAGTTGCGAGTGTGTTTATCAAGGGAATAAAAACACAAGTCAGCAGAAATAAAATCTACAAAACCCTCAGCTTTACAAGAGGCTGGAGCAGCTTGCTGTGCAGAGAGAGAGGGCTACGCATCTTTTCCCCATTTTCTTCTCATGGGAATGATCCCTATCATGTATTCACTCTGGAGACAAATTATAGGCATTGCAAGCAGCACAGACATATGGCCATTAGTAATTGCGGCTCCTGCTGATCCCAAAGTAGAGAGATCAGTCACTCCAAGTGTCGACTGTAATCTTTTTGCTGAACAGGCAAAGTAGAGGCTGCAGAAGATTTCTAGGGCATGAAGGTAACAAAAGGGAACACGGGCTAGTGTAGCTGCCTCTCCAAGCTTCCGATAAAACCCGTTAATTCCGACAGTTATTTAAGGTTAACTGAGGTGGCAACTGTCAAAGGGAGGTTGGTCAAGATTTTAATATGCATGGGCACTCATGTGAGCTTTTTAGTTTTACAACTGACTCCCTGGTCACGTAATAAGCAGGCATCATTAAAGCTGTCTTGCTGTCACATTAGTGGATTGGGGAATGGCAATTACTAGCCTTTTGGGAACATGCTAAGTTGATTGAGAGATCAATGAAGGAAAATATTATTCTGATGTAGAGGTGCTTAGGAAAAAGACATGATTTTATTTTATTTTTTTATTTTTTTATTTTTTTTTTTTTGGTAATGACTTCCTGCCTCACTTTCAAGGAATGAGTAGCTTAGCGCAGAAGACCTATTACTGGTGCTGCACCAAATCGCTTGTTAGCGCACACCTCTGAAACCATTTTTGATGGAATGGGAAAGTTTTCAGCATAACAGACAAAATCCAAGAGGCTGCAGGAACTATTTTTCTGGTTAATCCATTCAGTGTCACATGGCCTCAAAGTATATGGAAAAAGAATCATCTGCTGACCCAGAAGCATTAAAGGAGAAATGTGTGTTTCAGTACACTTAGATGACATTGGAAAACAGGACATCATAATTCCATGCGAAACAGTTCTGGCCAGTGTACATGACAAGAGTCTCAGGAAATATCGAGAATTCACGATTGTATGAGCAGACACGGAACATAGTCTGAAGAGGCAAATTTTGCCAAACTGAAAAGTGTACACAATCTTGGCACGTATAAATACACATTATTGCGAGCTCCATCCCCGCTCCTTACACATGATCTTTTGACGACATGCTTTTAAATGATATCTGTTAGCAGACAGGCCGCACTCTCATAGTGCGCCACTGTCTTGCACATCTCATCTCCTTCAGATCAGCAAACAACAAATAAAGTTCACTACCACGCATCCACTCTCGTCTTCATCGCTGACCACTGACTGCACAGGTTAGGAATGATGATGAGTTTTGTTTTACATAAATGAGGGTAGTAGAAACAGTTTTACATCCTTCCACAGAGGGGGGGGGGGGGAGGGGGTCCCTGATGGATGCCACCCATCTAGTTAGTATCTTTCACGAATGTGGTGAACTTCATACTAAAATTTTGACCCTAAACTTGTACTTAACAATTAGTATTTAAGACAATCTTAAGCTGGCCAAAACCACCTGTTCAATTTTGTGTTTGCTCCAGGTTGTTTAATTACTTTTATGTGAATCTTTCTATTCTGCCATATTATAGTAGAGAATTCATTTCTTAGATTCTACATGACCATTCTAATTGAATCATAGTGTGAAGTGTACAGCATTTTATCATCAAGCTTTCAGTAATGCATGACAATCTTGATTTGTTTGTCACTTCATAATTCTAATGCATGTAGAATGCATCCAATAACTACATGAAAACCACTAACAGCTGCGGCTGTTTCATAGCTATCATGCTGCTACATGTATAATTTTCTATTTTAAAAGAAACTACCGGGTGATCAAAAAGTCAGTGTAAATTTTAAAACTTAGTAAACCACTGAATAATGTAGATAGATAGGTAGAAATTGACACAGGTGCTTGGAATGACATGGGGTTTTATTGGGGGGGGGGGGGCGTGGGGGGGGGGGGAGGGCGAAGGTATTGCTAGATGCGTGAAAGATCTCTTGCGCACGTCGTTTGGTGATGAGCGTGTGCTCAGCCGCCACTTTCATCATGCTTAGCCTCCCAGGTCCCCAGACCTCAGTCCGTGCGATTATTGGCTTTGGGGTTACCTGAAGTCACAAGTGTATCGTGATCAACCGACATCTCTAGGGATGCTGCAAGACAACATCCGACGCCAATGCCTCACCGTAACTCCGTACATGCTTTACAGTGCTGTTCACAACGTTATTCCTTGACTACAGCTATTGTTCAGGAATGATGGTGGACATATTGAGCATTTCCTAAAAAGAACATCATCTTTGGTTATAATAGAGGGAAACATTCCACGTAGGAAATATATATCTAAAAACAAAGATGATTTGATTTACCAAATGAAAGTGCTGGCAGGTCGACAGACACACAAACAACCACAAACATACACACAAAATTCAAGCTTTCGCAACAAACTGTTGCCTCATCAGGAAAGAGGGAAAGACGAAAGGATGTGGGTTTTAAGGGAGAGGGTAAGGAGTCATTCCAATCCCGGGAGCGGAAAGACTTACCTTAGGGGGAAAAAAGGACGGGTATACACTCTCGCGCGCGCACACACACACACACACACACACACACACACACACACACACACACATCCATCCACACATATACAGACACAAGCAGACATATTTAAAGACCCTTTTTAAATATGATATGTCTGCTTGTGTCTGTATATGTGTGTGTGTGTGTGTGTGTGTGTGTGTGTGTGTGTGTGTGTGTGTGGGCGCGCGCGCGCGCGCGCGCGAGCGAGAGTGTATACCCGTCCTTTTTTCCCCCTAAGGTAAGTCTTTCCGCTCCCGGGATTGGAATGACTCCTTACCCTCTCCCTTAAAACCCACATCCTTTCGTCTTTCCCTCTCCTTCCCTCTTTCCTGATGAGGCAACAGTTTGTTGCGAAAGCTTGAATTTTGTGTGTATGTTTGTGGTTGTTTGTGTGTCTGTCGACCTGCCAGCACTTTCATTTGGTAAGTCAAATTATCTTTGTTTTTATATCTAAAAACAAAGATGATGTGACTTACCAAATGAAAGTGCTGGCAGGTCGACAGACACACAAACAAACACAAACATACACACAAAATTCAAGCTTTCGCAACAAACTGTTGCCTCACCAGGAAAGAGGGAAGGAGAGGGGAAGACGAAAGGAAGTGGGTTTTAAAGGAGAGGGTAAGGAGTCATTCCAATCCCGGGAGCGGAAAGACTTACCTTAGGGGGAAAAAAGGACAGGTATCACTCGCACACACGCACATATCCATCCACACATACTTTCCCCCTAAGGTAAGTCTTTCCGCTCCCGGGATTGGAATGACTCCTTACCCTCTCCTTTAAAACCCACTTCCTTTCGTCTTCCCCTCTCCTTCCCTCTTTCCTGATGAGGCAACAGTTTGTTGCGAAAGCTTGAATTTTGTGTGTATGTTTGTGTTTGTTTGTGTGTCTGTCGACCTGCCAGCACTTTCATTTGGTAAGTCACATCATCTTTGTTTTTAGATATATATTTCCTACGTGGAATGTTTCCCTCTATTATAACCATATCTTTGTTTTTAGATATATGAACATCATCTTTGCTTTGTCTTACTTTGTTATGCTAATTATTGCTATTCTGATCAGATGAAGCGCCATCTGTCAGACATTTTTTGAATTTTTGTATTTTTTTGGTTCTAATAAAACCCCATGTCATTCCAAGCATGTGTGTCAATTTGTATCTCTTTATCTACATTATTCCATGATTTATTCAGTTTTGAAATTTATACTGACTTTTTGATCACCCGGTACATGCTATCTGCCAAATACATGTTAAGTTTTGCTTAAGGGAGGTAAGATGTCGAACAGGCCAACTTTGAGGAGGAGAGGCACCACAGGACATTATAATTTCCACTGTTTATCCTTTTACAAATAAATTCATAAGACTGTCAGCATGACCGGGAAGGATTCAGGATTCACACTCATAGCAGCAGAAGTTCAAAAACATAACAAAATAATTTTTTTACATGTAAAATTTCATCATTTTTTCACTTACTATTGGCTGCATTTATTGCTATAGGTACACTTTTTTTCATAAATAAGAGAGATTCTCCAATTAATTTTGCACACCATGCAAACCCTACTTACAGATGTATGACACTCTAGAATTTATTTAATTAATGAAAAAAATGAATGACATAAAAAAAATTATTTCGTTATGTTTTTGAAGTTGCACTGCTATGAGTGTGAATCCTGAATACTTCCTGGTCATGCTCACATATTTTTATGAATTTATTTGTGAAAGTATAGACAGTGGAAATTAAAATGTCCTGTGGTGCCTCTCCTGCTCCAAGTCAGCCCATTTGATGTCCTACCACCCTTAAGTCATTTAATGAGCATCAATTATTTTCAAGGGATAATTTATCCCTAGGTTATCAGTTCCATTTAGTTGCCACAACTTAAAAGTAACTATACTTACATTATGACTAATTTTTACACTCACTCTGGGGCACTTATCTTACATTTTTATGTTTTACAATCATTGTCCAATTTCTACTGTTTCAGTGCATTTTAATTAGCTTCATAAAAAGGATTTTGAATTTTTATTGGTTGCAACGAAAATCTTACCACCTATGGTTATTTATACTAAGACACACAAAGTCGCTATAGCCATGATTATGGATTTTACTTGCCCTTTTTTTTAATAATCTTGTTCACTGTGTTTAATGTGCACTCTAGTTAGAGTCATTTTTGTTTATTAGAGGCCCAGGAATGAATTGTGATTTTATTTTATTAACAAATGGACTAAATAAGCTGTTTTCAGGAAGCCATGTTTAAATAACTTAACAGGACTCAAACTACTGTGGTAGGTATGTGGCACTCTAGTTAGGATTTTACTGTGCACTATTACTGTTCTCCATTCTGAACATAAGGGTTTTTTTGCTATCAGTAGGTTACTATCTGTTACTTAGCCAAGTTTTTGTCACTCAGCCAAGGTTTTGGATTACTGTGTGGACTGGATACTTTATACTTGGTGCAATAAACAGAAAACTATAACTAGACTGTACCATTTTATTCTGTTCTATGGACGTGACACAAATTACTCAGTCACAGAAATCTTATAAGTGCTCATTGTTTCTTACATTACTACTTCCAACAGTAACATGTGATATTTGCTAAAAAAATAATCTAGATGGCAAATACTTTTCATTAAGGTTCCACTAATTACTTTTGCATATTACATGTTGAGTGTTAGAAGCACCACTGAAAACTAAGATTGTGAATTACAAGCAATATTGGAAATTTACAAGATGTTTAATACATCGGTGGATGTCCCAGCAGCCACCATCATTTCAGCAAAATTGCACCAAGTAAAGCAAGTGGCTTATCTATACACTTTACGGTCCACTCGCACATTGCCCATGTGCTGTGTTAGTGTAACGATAATTTTAAACATACATTAGGATGCTGAGCAACTAACTACATTGCTGCTTTTGCATCTTTGGTAGTTCACTAAATATACGCTGATCTGATACAGATAAATTACTTTTACAAATGCTAGGAATATTTGTGTCATACCTGAAATGATAAGTTCCTGGTTTTTGCCCAAATCCAGATCCAGGCACAATACAGATTCCTGTATTTTCCAATAACTCAAATGCATAGAACGCATCTGGTGGTAAATTCTTTTGTTTGGCTGCCTGTATTGCTTTTTCTGGAAGTTTTAACTGAAACAAGTGTTATACAGGTCATGCAACAAAACAGAACTAGTAACACTTCCCAACAAAAAAACAGCAGTTAACATAATTGTTTATCCCTGAATCATGAAGAAACAGTGTTCAACATTATTTAAAAAATCAAATTACATTATTATCATGCTACAATTATATGATTCACAGTAAATTGTTCTGTAGAATTTTATGTTTCTGATATCCACGAATGACTATCAAGAAATGGAGTCAGGTACTGCAATAATCATGCATTTTAACTCTTATGCTACATCACGACTGAGTAATTTTTGTCTTGCTTCTATACACCATGTTTATATGTATTATGCGAGAGCAGAAGCAAAAAGTTAAAATTTATTCAGATATAAAATCATGCATGGAAGAAAAACTATTTACAAAGCACTGAAGATTTTTTACAAATTATATATTGTCGTTTCTTTAGAACCATTATGTTTGAGGGAACATCATTTCCTTATTCACTCTATTAAAAAATAACCAACATAATAAAGTACACCGAAGGGGGCATGTAAGTTGGTTGACATGCCTCTAATGGTGCAGAAATTAAACTCATAGTTCATTTTTATGAAAATACTCCTGGCTTTTTTCTATGTATCTACCTACTACAGCTTACAATGGCAAATTCTTTACAGAGGAATGGAAAAACTGGTAGAAGCGGACCTCGGGGAAGATCAGTTTGGATTCCGTAGAAATTTTGGAACACCTGAGGCAATACTGACCCTACGACTTATCTTAGAAGCTAGATTAAGGAAAGGCAAATCTACGTTTCTAGCATTTGTAGACTGAGAGAAAGCTTTTGACAATGTTAACTGGAATACGCTCTTTCAAATTATGAAGGTGGCAGGGGGAACATACAGGGAGCGAAAGGCTATTTACAATTTGTACAGAAACCAGATGGCAGTTATAAGAGTCAAGGGGGTATGGAAGGGAAGCAGTGGTTGGGAAGGGAGTGAGACAGGGTTGTAGCCTCTCCCCGATGTTATTCAATCCATATATTGAGCAAGCAGTGAAGGAAACCAAAGAAAAATTCGGAGTAGGTATTAAAATCCATGGAGAAGAAATAAAAACTTTGAGGTTCGCCGATGACATTGTAATTCTGTCAGAGACAGCAAAGGACTTGGAAGAGCAGTTGAATGGAATGGATAGTGTTTTGAAAGGAGGGTATAAGATGAACATCAACAAAAGCTAAACAAAAATAATGGAATGTAGTTTAATTAAATCGGGTGATGATGTGGGAATTAGATTAGGAAATGAGACACTTAAAGTAGTAAAGGAGTTTTGCTATTTGGGGAGTAAAATAACTGATGATGGTCGAAGTAGAGAGGATATAAAATGTAGACTGGCAATGGCAAGGAAATTGTTTCTGAAGAAGAGAAATTTGTTAACATCGAGTATAGATTTAAGTGTCAGGAAGTCGTTTCTGAAAGTATTTGTATGGAGTGTAGCCATGTACGGAAGTGAAACATGGACGATAACCAGTTTAGACAAGAAGAGAATAGAAGCTTTCGAAATGTGGTGCTACAGAAGAATGCTGAAGATTAGATGGGTAGATCACATAACTAATCAGGAAGTACTGAATAGGACTGGGGAGGAGAAAGTTTGTGGCACAACTTGACTAGGAGAAGGGATCGGTTGGTAGGACATGTTTTGAGGCATCAAGGGATCGGCAATTTAGTATTGGAGGGCAGCGTGGAGGGTAAAAATCTTAGAGGGAGAGCAACTGATGAATACACTAAGCAGATTCAGAATGATGTATGCTGCAGTAGGTACTGGGAGATGAAGAAGCTTGCACTGGATAGAGTAGCATGGAGAGCTGCATCAAACCAGTCTCAGGACTGAAGACAACAACAACAACAACAACAACAACATACAATATACACGAACAGGTGGTAACTAAAACCAACCACAGAAAATATTGCTGGGTTGATAGTCAATATCTTACAATTTCAATAGAAAAGCTATGAAATACTAAGTTGAACACTCTGTACAGAACCTGCTATACTAGCGGCAGGTGGGAGGCTGGAGGCTTTTCGGCTAATGTCCATACCTTGCACCTACCTAAAGTGAATAAAAATAAGATACTTCAGTTACTATACAAGATGAAATTAAGACTTAAGAACTGACTCATCTGGCAGTGAAGGGTGTCAGTACAGTCAAGAAAGAATTCATCTCTAGGCATGCATGGCAGTGAATGTACACCAAAGTGGTTGGTGTGGGACTGGTAAAGTAGTTCACCTGTTTTCACTTCACACATTTAGAAATCCTGTGCTGATACTGGGGGACTAACTGGGAGTTTGGGATCAGAATTTTCAAGAACCTTGAGAATCTTCAGAGAAAACGAGACTCAGGAACAGCTCTTGGGAGATGTGGTAGAATATCTTTTGTTCACTAGGCTGCAAGAAACTATGGCAACTGATTCTGAATCTGAAGCTTGACTGATAAAGCAAACTCTGGTGAGGCACAGTAGCTAAGTGCCTCATCAGATCAGGAGCAAAAGACTGGGGCACAACTGTGAAGAGTATGGAGATCAAAAAGCTACCTGCAGCAGAAGTTACCAGCTTGGGTGCTGGAGAAAGGCAGGGTGCACTAGCTGGCATGAGCTTTTTATATGCTGCCAATGTATGGCAAGTGCAGCACATCATATGCGGCTGTCAAAGGAGGTGAACAAATGAAGTTTGCACACAGTTTCCCCTTTCCAGAAGGCCGACAGAGCAGAGAGGTGCTTGAATTTGGTAGAGGATGCCTGTTTTGAAAGCATCTCAATAAGAGCTGAGTGAGGCAAGGCAGCTGTTGGGTGGTGTGGTGTGATGTTGACAACTGTCCGGGTGCATCATCATGACATCAGTGCTGCCAGGAACACACACAATACCATATTTACTCGAATCTAAGCCGCACTTTTTTTCTGGTTTTTGTAATCCAAAAACCCGCCTGCGGCTTAGAATCGAGTGCAAAGCAAGCGGAAGTTCTGAAAAATGTTGATAGGTGCCGCCACAACTAACTTCTGCCGTCGAATATATGTAGCGCTACACAAGCATGTTTTGTGGGCACAAAGATAAATACTGGCACCAGAACCTCTGCATCAGTAAATAAATTTTAAAAAAAAAAAGGTAGAAGATGAGCTTTTTTTTTCTCCGCCCCGAGTTTCGACCACTGCATTTTCATACATTATCCAACGAAGTAAATACAAATTCGGTATTGTTCATCTTCGAATGTAGCAGAATTTCAATGTACTACGAAAATCCGACTGGCAAGACTGTTCGGGATGTTTGTCAATATGGCCAACTCTACGTTCCGAGTTTTTTCCTACCTGTGAGAAGAGATGGTTGCTAATAGGAACCTGATGAAATGTGAATCACATGCAGTATTCTCTTCACCATAAGAATAATACGAATATAAACATTTTGCCATGTATTCTTTCGTGTTTGCTGCTATCTCATTTAAATCCTGTCTGCGTAATATACTACGAAACTAGAGTGAGACAACAGCAAATGCGGAAGAATATACGTGTCGTGTCATGTTTATATTCGTATTATTCTTATGCCTAATAGTGATACAGTCAGAAATGAAGCACGGCAACTGACTAGATTTTAAATGTAAGATGACTAATTTCTGTGCAGAATTTGATGTACTAAAGAAGCGGCCGCAAAGATTTTCAAACGGAGGAAAATTTTCGCAAAACTCTCGTTCAGAACATGTTCTATCATACGCATTTGGTTCTTTTTGATCATTATCAAAGAAAGCAGCAGTGTAAGTAACAACAAATAGCAGTCTCTTGCCATTGTTTCGCTAATGAGACGATTTCTCTCTTTGTTTTTTTTTTTTTTTTTTTTTTTAATTGTAAGCGGCGGTAGTGCGCACAAAAGCAAGTCATGCCGCGAGCTGCGACAGGCCGTAAACACGCACTATCAAAATGTGACAAACAATGCATTACACAGTACAGTAATGCATTTTCATCTTAGAGTGACGTAAACACCCATAACAAAGAAAACGGCACTTATCAGATCAAAGCAAAATAAGCAATCGATTCAAACCAGACGGAGCCCGTGAAAAAGGAAGGGTACCCGTATAAATACGGACAGAGCGCCTAACGCATTGTAATGGCTACCTGGTAAAGCTTAACTGCTAAGCTTACGACTCGAACCAAACTACTGTAGCTGTATCGTCTTTCATTCGACCTAAATTGTGTCTCATATTACAATGGACCAACTTTGTTTCGATTTGGAGGTGCGGCCTAAAACTTCTCTCTCCCCTTGAATTTCGAGTCTCAAATTTCAGGTGCGGCTTAGATTCGGGAAATTTTTTTTTTCCTCTTTTTCGAGTCTCATTTTTCAGGTGCGGCTTAGATTCGAGTAAATACGGTAGCTGGCGTGAGTCACAGAACTCGTGCTACGAGGTGCCAGCACAGGTTTCCATTGCTGCACTAGTATGAGTTCTTTTCCCACTGTTGAGAGGATGGGCACGGCCAGTTCCTGTGTGTGCTGCTGTGAATGCATAAAATATCAACACTGCTTCAACAGAGTGGGCAGCAGCTTGTGTCAGGCAGGAGGTGGAAAATGGGCTGCATGGCAGTGGAGTGGGATCCGAGGCAATGTGACGCATGTCAGTTGGGCAGTCGACTGGCGACTGGTTGGGAGTGGCATCAGTGGGTAGAGCATTGGAAGCAGCTTCAGAGAAAGTCAGCCAGTGGCACATTGGGTACATCACTGTGACTGGAATTGCATTGGAAGCAGCTTCGGAGGCACTGTCCGTGGCACTGTGACCAGGCTAGTTATAGACGCAGTAAACTCCAGCTCAGTGGTGCTGTGCTCACTAGTCAAGGGTAGCTACACGACAGACAGGCTCAAGAAGGCTTAGAAGGACAGTAGTTTAGACCCTATTCAGATAAATGGAGAACGTCTTGTCCCTACATTGAAACACCAGGTATTGTCCCAAGTACGGCGAGTGAAACGGTGATGACTGTTCAAAGCTTGACACAGACACACGCTGCGAAGTCAAGTGCAGTGCTCACAATGAGATTGCAGATGAGCGATGATATCTTGGAGCTGTTGCATGAAGCCTGGGATGACGCCAAACTCGTCTACCATGCCATTAGCAGCAAGGAGATAGCTGGTACTACAATGGGTACTAGAGCAGCAAGTGTGCCGAAGTATGGAGGTGAACTGGCACCTGTGATCTGAAGTGATGTGGCTGTGATATCTACAGTACCTCTATACTCTGCAAACCATTGTGAGGTCCATGGCAGAGGGTATGTTCAATTGTACCAGTTATTACGATTACCTCCTGTTCCATTTACATTTGGAGTGCAGGAAGAATGGTTGGTTGAATGCCTCTGCACATGCAGTAATTATTCTAATCTTATCCTCAAAATCCCTATGTGGGCGATACGTAGGACGTTGTATATTCTTGGAGTAATCATTTAAAACCGGTTTTTGAAACTTCATTAATGGTCTTCCTCAGGATAGTTTACATCTATATTCAAGAGTCTTCCAGTTCAGTTCCTTCAGTATCTCTATGACACTATCCCATGGATTAAACAAATCTGTGACTATTTGTATTGCCCTTCTCTGTGTATCTTCAATACCCCTGTTAGTCCTATTTGGTATGGGTCCAACACATTTGAGCAATATTCTAGAACTGGTCACACAAGTGATTTGTAAGCAACCTTCTTTGTAGACTCACTGCACTTCTCCAGTATTCTACCAATAAACAAAACCCTAACACCTGCTGTAACCACACTGAACCTATGTTATCAATCCATTTCATATCCCTACAAAGTGTTACACACCTACATATTTTGTACGAGTTGGCCAATTCCAACAGTGATTCACCTTCATTAAGTGAAGTTAATGTTTGTCATTCATCTAATTACACCTCCTCCTACGTGACAATATTATAGTCATAGGATAGTATTTTCTTTTTTTTTTTTTCGTTCTGTGAAGTGCAAAATTTTACATTTCTGAACATTTAAAGTAAGTTCCAATCTCTGCACCACAATGAAATCGTATCAAGATCTGACTGAATATCAGCTTCTTTCAGATAGTACTTGATTATAGACAATTGCATCATTTGCAAAAAGCCTGATGTTACTATCAATATTGTCTGCAAGGTCATTGACATATATGTGAACATGAACAGCAAGGGTCCCAACACACCTGCCTGGGGCAAACCAGAAGTTACTCCATCTGACGATTGCTCTCCATCCAAGATAACACGTTTCCTTCCTACCAAGAAGTCCTTAATGCAGTCACAAATTTCACTTGATGCCCCATATGATAGTACTTTTGACAATAAGTGTAGGTGCATTACTGGGTCAAATGCTTTTCAGACCTCAAGAAGTAGTGCATCTACCTGATTGCCTTGATCCAAAGCCTTCAGTATGTCATGTGAGAAAAGTGAAAGTTGGGTTTCACATGATTGATGTTTTCAAACTCCCTGCTGGTTAGCACTGAGGAAGTCACCTCATTATGTTTGAGCTCATAATATATTCTAAAACAAATCAATATCAAGGATATTGGATGGCAGTTTTGTGGATCACTTCTACTACCCTCCTTGTAGATAGGTATGACCTGTGCCTTTTTCAAAGTACTGGGCACAGTTTTTTGTTCGAGGGATCTACGATAGATTATAGTTAGAAGATGGGCCAACTTGGCTGTAAATTCAGTATAGAATCTGATAGATTCCGTCGAGCCCTGGAGCATTGTTCAATTTTAATGATCTGAGCTATTTCTCAACACCACTGACACTAATACTTACACAATGTGATCAAAAGTATCTGGACACCTGGCTGAAAATGACTTAAGTTCATGGTGCACTCCATCAGTAATGCTGGAATTCAATATGGTGTTGGCCCACCTTTAGCCTTTATGACATCTTCCATTCTCGTAGGTGTACTTTCAATCAGGTGCTGGTAGGTTTCTTGGGGAATAGCAGCCCATTCTTGACAGAGTGCTGCACTGAGGAGAGGTATTGATGCTTGTCGGTGAGGCCTGGTACAAAGTCAGGGTACATTATTGTCGTGTAACCACTCCGCCATAGGCCACGCATTATGAAGAGGTGCTCAATTGTGTTGAAAGATGCAATTGCCATCTACTATTTACCTAGCCTTTTGATGTACACTTAAATTTCTCCCAAAAATCTCACTGTTAGCAGTTTCAAGTTTCAACCAGTTCTCTGCACCTGGTGTTATGTGAGCTTCACTGTGTTTCATGGGCGCTTACACTCTTGGCACTTTGTTGCAAATGCTTCGACAGTTTACCATTAGGATTTTAATACTCTCACCTATGGAGGCATTTCTTTTGATCTTACGGTTATACTTCTGGGTTTCCTACAGCTTTTGCTATCTGGATTGGATGGAGAATCACCTAATCTAAAAAAAACCTCGTGTGCATCCTACACAGTCAGCTACCAGAGTAACAGAGTGCAGAGAGAGGATCTGATCTAAAATCTTTCCTACAAACTCCAGTGATGAGGAGGCAGTGAGCAACAAAGATTGTAAAGATTCGTCCCTTAACTGAATATCAAATACCAAATGGCTTTGTAGTCTGTGCGGAGCTTGCAGTCTTAGGCAACTCAGTTGCACTGTGCACCAGAAAGATCTGACAAAGAGAAAGTGAGCAGCTGCCAGACGTTGTGCACTTGTTGCTCGAGGAAGGCTCCGATTACAGTTTGGTTTGAGTCTGCAACAATTGTGGTGGTGGTGGTGGGGCCGAATGTGCTCTGTTGGCGAAGTTCAATTTAAGGTTTTTAAAGCTCCCTATCATGGCCTGGGTATAAGGGATCTGTTTGTTGCCACTAAGTTCAGTAGTAATAGATTCTTGAGTGGCAGCAGCGTCCTTAAAATGGTCTCGGAAGAAGCTGACCATGCCGATGAAACACCCAAGTCCTTTGAAAGTGGTAGGATGTGGAATATTCTCAACTGCCTGCACCTTCCCAGGGAGTGTGCGTAAATCAGCATCAGAGACTATGTGCCTAAGGAATTCAACCTCCCTTGCCTCAAAAACACATTTTGTGGTGTTGGAGATCACTCCTGCTTTCTGTAGACAGAAAAAGTCTTCTCAAACATGTTGGCTGTGTTCACGGGGTCGCTGGAGAAGTAGAACATGTCATAAATACAGGCAAAACAACCTTATGCACCTCTGACGATGACTTCTAAAAATTGCTGCCATATCTGTGCAGCATTGCTGCGACTGAAAGTTATCGAACAGACAAAGGCAGGATTGTGGCTGTTTTATGACATCCTCCGAGGGTGACCAGGATTTGGGTATCAACTTTTGCACAGTCTATCTACTTGAAGGTAGTTGCTTGTTAGATGGCATCAATGTAGGTGCTTAGGAGCGGGACAGGGCAACAGTTAGGAATTGTGCAAGCACTAATCTTACGGTAAGTGTTACACAGACACCAGAACCGTCGTCCTTGGGCACAAGGGGAAGAACTGAGGCCAAATGGCTTTAGAAAAGGCAAATTATGCTAGTGGTGAGCAGCTCTTCAAAATCATTCTGTGCCATATTGCACTTAGCAGAGGGGTAGAGGGCGGAAGGGGCAGGGGGCGCTGAGATGGTGACAATGTAATACACAGAGTTGTACTGAATGTTCTAAGGAGAGTCAGGATGGGGTTGGAAAGGGGTAATGGATAGTCGTGGAGAAGGGGAAATATTCATATGGGTCTGAATACAAAAGCTGTTTCATGGTAAAACATGACGTGAAGTGGTAGCTGCTGTGGATGGACCTGCTGGAGCCACTGTCAACTAAACTACACAACGCTATGACACCCAGTAGATGTTAATGGCTGGAAAACGAAAAAAAAAAAAAAAAAAAAAAAAAAAAAAAAAAAAAAAAAAAAAAAAAAAAAAAAAAAAAATCGGCACCCAGAACAGGGTCGGAGGCATTTGCGACTGAGAAGGTCCACAGGAGTTGATGATGATGATGATGATGATGATGATGATGATCAGGAGAGGAGAGGTGGGGTGTGGGTTTATAAATAGTTGCGGGGAAATATGGGTAGGTAGGGACTGGTGTTGAAGTTCTGAATGAATAGGCACTGTGAAATGACACAGTTACAGGGCGCAACTACTTTTGGTGGCTGTTGGGGTTTGGGGACCAGAAGCAAGGGGATCTAACATTTGTAGCGATCTCATCAAACCTCTAGTGATACCAGCAAACTGAAGTAAGTTCGCAGCAATCTATCACAAGGGTGGCTAAAACCGTGCCAAGTAGGGGGAGGGAGGGGGTGAGAGGGGGCAGAGGTGGGTGGCTTCTTTTGCCTGGGCTGGCAACACAGGAATAGGGTAGTCAGTACCCTGCTGAGAGATGGGTAAGTGAAGGAGGCAATGCTGGCAGTCATTGTCATCTTGGAACTCACGTACTTTAGAATCTGATAGAGGTCAAGGGCCTGCACACTGGATGGGAAGTTGCTAGTGGTGGGACGCAATTGAAATCAGGTGCAAGCAGGTGGGCAGTAGAGTGGGAGGTGCAGGTTTATAGCTGTCACATAGGTGGCTCCTGGAATGTATTACAGCTGTGGGCAGGGAGGATTTTAGAATCTCAAACAATTTATCAGGCAAAACATTTGCATTGCCTACTGTTAAACCCACACAAAAGGCTAGTGCAGTGGCAGTGGGGAAGTACATGTGGTTTAGCAATTGCCTGCAACAGAGAGGTGTAATGTCACTGCACTGTCCTGAGGGTAAGATATCTCATGCTCACTTAACCTTCAAAGGTGCAAAACTGGACTCCATTAGCTCCGTGTAGCTGCCAGATGGAGGTGGAGGGGGGAGGGAGGTGACATAACATCCTGGACTTGGGTGGCATTTGTTGGGTCAAGGTGACAATGACAATCCCAAACTTCACTACATCACACATGATAGATCATCATGTGAAAGTGGCCTTGATGGAAGAAAGTGCAGGTGTGGCACCCTCAAGTTGAAGGGTGGTGGGGGTGATAGGGGTGGTGGGGGAGGGGGGGCATATGGGCTGCAGTGTGATATGTGGGGGCAAGGGAAAGTCCTGCATGATTGGCTGTGGCTCTACCGGTGGCCCCATTGGATAGCTGGGCCCAACGGTTCTGTAGTTCTGAAACTGCCCTACTGTTCATGGATATTTGGGCAGAAGAATGACAGAAGTCTGCTGGTTGGAGGGCTTATCTGGCTTTGACACAGTAGTAGTGGGGACTTGTGGCACAGGCACTGTGAGACTAATGAAAAAATATTCCAGAAAAGAGCGTGGGAAGGACACAAACAGTGCTGAGCGCGCAGTGAAATATCCACTGTGTGATGCTTTGGAAAGGAGATATTCCAGTACGCCACATGACAAAACAGTGACTGATCCAAGTGCGTGGTACCAGAATATGTAGGGACTGACTGGGACACACTCAGAGCTGGGAGTGGGGGCGGGGGTGTTAAATGAGGAGAGGGCAGGGGGCAGGAGTGGGGGAATAAATAGATGGTGGGGCATGTGAGCAGAGGGTGGTGAGTAGGTGGGGGACAGCCGCAAGCAGAATGCATCCTGCCAAACTATCACAAACTAACTGCAACTGCAGCCAAGTAGAGCATACCGAACGAATAAAGTAAAGACCAGCACATTATGGTAATGAGGATATCTTCAGTGAAGGAACACAATTTCCTTCTTTAATGTAACAAGAAAATAAGTAACATAATAACAAAGTATACAGAACAGGACACTTAAGTTGGTTGGTACGTCTCCACGGGCAAACTGGTTGAATTTTACCACAAGTAACCACGACTTTCTGGGGATCTAGCTACCACAACATAAATGAACAGATACTAACTGAAACAACCACAGACGATATCGCTGCGCCAACAACCAATATCTTACACTTCCAAACAAAAAGCTATCAAATATTTAGGTTGAACTCAGTGTATGCTACTATACCAAGGGGCAGTTGGGAGGCTCACTGGCTACTGTCTGTACCTCGTGTTTACCCAAAGAAAACAAAAGCAATAAATCTGAGTTACTACACAAGATGAAATTAAGACTGAAGAAGAGACTTGTCCGGCAGTGAAGGGAGCCAGCACAGTTTGGGAGGAGCTGCTCTTTGGGCACACTTGGCAGTAAAGGGGTGCTGTGTGTGAGACAGGTGGGAAATGTAGTAGAATATCTATTGCTCATCAAGCTGCCAGAAACTAAGACAACTGACTGTAATATGAAGCTTCACTTTTAAACTCTGGTGAGGCCAGTAGCTCAATATAAAAACCAGCTGGTACTGAGCGAGTTGAGCTTTTGAGGGGGCAGCCCAAAGATGTTGCCTTGTTTGGGCAGGAGCAAAGACTGGGGCATGACAGTTAAGAGTGTGTGGCTTCTGGAAAGTGTGTATGACAGTGTGCTAGCTATGGCAGAAATTACCTGCGTCATTGCTGGAGAAAAGTCATAGTACACTAGCTGACAAGAGCTTCTCTGGCCACTGATGTTTGGCAAGGGCAGTGTGGCATCTGCTGCTGTCAGTGAGTGCGAACAAAGGAATTTGTTGTGTGTTGTTTGACAACAGCATGTTGATACAACCATTTGCTAATGAAATTTTCAGTTACTGTGCTGTATGACAACCCACGTACACTACGATTTTAGTCATTTGATGCATAGTGCTATCATTTGATGCATAGTGCTACATCTGTCACTTGCTGTTTTGGTTAATCTCTTTGTCCTTCTGCCTACTGCCTGTCTCCTATGACTTAGCTATGCATGTGTCAAGTACTTAAAAACAACAGAAGCAGCTAGCACTGTTCTCTATGCCGACACATTAGTTGTATGATAATGTTTGGCACCATATCATACAAAAAATGAACTTGTCAATAGTTTTGCACAGATATGATGAATCATGATTTAACACTAAGCAGCTTCTTTCTTTACGCCATTTTGAACAAGCACAGATGCAGTTATTTTTCAACAGGTCACAGAGTGACGGAACAGGCAAGGGAGTTGGAAAACGAAGGGAGAAGAGAGTAATCAACATAACAAGCCTTATATAATCACTGGACAGTAAGTTACAGAATTATTAATAGATATATAAATTTAAAGTACACCAAAGTTGTACCTGTGGGAATGCATACATGGCACCCTGTACTGTGTTGCAAGACATCCCTTTTACACTGTTGAATGTTTCCTCAACCATTTTGGCTCTCACAGCAAGTGATTCTAAGATACATTTCTTTTCTGCTGCATACTGCTCGTATGACGAGTCTCCTGGCTGAGGTGGTTTCACTATGCAGTCTATCACAGTCTGCACATAAAATAAATACATATACCAAGCATCTTTATGTAGTTACTACAGGTAAACAATAATTCAACATGACATCAAATTACTCATAACATACGACCAATGCTTAACTAAAACAATACAGTTTACCACAATGAGTCATAAATAATGTAACTGGTGATTGTCAGTATTCAATATAAAAACTACCAGTACAATTGCATATGTCCTCTGGAGCTAGATAAGCTCTGAACTGGGTAAAGAATCGCTGCTCGTTACAAGGAAACGGAAGTGAAACATCCACACTCTGAAGAGTTGTTTACTATAATATGTACAGAATGTTATGAACATTTATATAAATCACCAACTACTTTACTGAAACCCATGTTTCATGATCAGTCAGGAAGCCAAATCTTGTTGGCTCTTTCTCCCCATACAAGGCAGTTACCTTTTAGCTTGGTTCTGAGTCACCTGCCTCTCATCCCCTCCCAAGCAATAAGCACCTACCTTCCACACCGTGTGATCTATGGGGTTCCAGACGCTATGATAACTATTGCCAATTTTTTTTGTGTTTCTACTGTCTGCACCAGGAGGCAGACCACCTGAAGGTAACTAATAATTTTATCTTCCATTCTCATTAAATGATCCAAGCTCTTTCTCTATATTTTTTTTCATTTATAGTCATTTCTGTACTTTTAGGTTCCTTTCCTCACAAATGTTTTAAGCCCATGCTATTCCAACTTTAGTCCGTACGGACACACTTCAGGTCATTTCTATGACAAGTAACACGATTTCTTACGACATTTACAACAATAACAAATTCCATCAATTCTTCATGAAAAGAAACCAGAAGAAAAATATCTGAAAAGCAACAGCAGAGTAAAAGACCGTTATGGAACCAATAATCCAGTGACACTGCCATTCGTCATTGTGGTCTTCAGTCCAAAAACTGGTTTGATGAAGTTCTCCATTAGCCTATCTCGTGCATACCTCTTCATCTCTGAATAGCTACTGTTACCCATATCTATTTGAACCCACTTATTGTCTTCATCTCTTGGTCTCCCTCTACAATCCCTCCCTCCACTCCACTCACCTTCATTACTGAAATGGTGACTCCTCTATCTTTCAGAATGTGTCAATCAACAGATCCCTTGTTTTAGTCAAGTTATGCCACAAATTTTGTTTCTTGCCAATTCTATTCATACCTTCTCATTAGTTATCCAATCTACCCATCCAGTCTTCAGCATTATTCCATAACACCACATTTTAAAAGCTTCTATTCCGTTCTTGTCTAAACTGCTTATCGTCCATGTTTCACTTCTGCTTTCTTTGGAATTGGTATTATATTATTCTTGGAGTCTCAGTATCTTTCATATATCTCACGTACCTTACATACAAGATAGGTTTGTCATTGTGGATTTCCCGAGGGTATCAGTAGTTTTGAGGGAATGTCGTCTACTCCAGGGGCATTTTTTTTTCTTTTTTCTGACAAGTCTTAATGCTCTGTTACATTCTTCTCACAATACCATATCTCCTATTTCATCTTCATCTACTTCCTCTGCTTTTTCTTCAAGATCATTTCCCTTTTATAGCTCACAATATATTCCTTCATGTTTCAACTCTCTTCTTTTCTTAGTACTGGTTTTCCATTTGTGCTCTTGATAGACATGCAGGTCTCTTTGATTTTCCCCTAATTGTACAGGCTTCTATAGCCCTGGATTTATCTTCTAGGCATTCCTGCTTAGCCATATTTCACTTTTGGTGAATTCCAGACTTTGGACGTTTGTATTCCCTTCCCCTTACCTGCTTCATTTCCTGCATTTTTATATTTTATCCTTTCAACAGTTAAATTTTTTATATCCTGTGGTACTGAAGGATTTTTACTAGGCCTTTTTACCCACTTGTAATTAAAAATGTATTTAGTATTTTGAGGCACCTGCTATTTTCTTATTTCAAATTCAAATAAAGTCAACGTTTTGATGTTTCGTGATAGGATACTTCAGTCAACTGCTTAATAATAAATATAAATCCAATATCAACAAAGCCACTACTATATATTGACAAGCACTATCAAAATGTATCAGTTGAAGAATTCACAGATTTATAGTCAAAGATTTTACCTGCCCAAGGACAGTAGGACATAATGCAGCACTAATGCTTTTTAAATACATTGCTTTCACTTCTGGGTCAAGGTTAATCAGTTCACAGTAACCTCCTCTAAGACCACACTCACCCATGTACCCTGTAATCAGCAAAACACAGCATAATAATAGAAATACCATTAAACAATAAACTTACACTTAGATATTTGTTGATTTCACACCAGAATTACTAAAGCTTCAGTAATAGAATTACCAGAGCTACCAAAATTACACAAAACCTGAGTTACCTTTTGATGCAGACATGAAAGAAGCCAGCTCCATTTCACAATAAGGTGGCCCCATTTGCATCATAACCTTCTTAAATGAATGAAATTTGCTCCCCTTTGCATATACGTTGTCCTGGTACACCTACACAAACAATTCCAATTGAAATGGTAGAACAACATAATCTGCTTTTTATATAGACATCCATGATGATGAATGAAATTTACTGTCAATGTTTTGATTAATCATTATTACCATTATCCAAATACAAATAAAAGTTACTTATAGTTTATTTCATTTTTATCATTTAATGATTTCACCAACTGAGAAAGAGAAGCTTACTGTATTCTCAATTTGTTTTCTATCAAGATTAAAACCATATTGCCAGTAAATTTCTGTGATCTTCCACTCACAATAAAATTCCTGAGAATGTCCCTAACTGATCCACAATTTTATATTCTGAGCTTAAGTACAAATTATTCCAGAGTAGTGTATCCAGTGACAATATAAATTTTCTCACAAATAAAAACACTTTGATCCAATTAATATTTCTTAATATGAACTGATGTGAAATAAAAGCCTCATTAACCCCCAGTACACAACATAGCTTTTCCCTTCCACATAACCGACAGTAATTTTAAGTAATAGTATGGAGTAATGACTTTACATCATTGTGATACTTTAAAATAGAAACGTGTAAAACTTACCTCATCAGCAAAAACAAATAATCCCTCCTGGTGTGCAAACTTGATTATTTCTTCAATATTTTCTCTTGAAAGAACCTGGCCTGTAACAAATAAATAACAAGGAAATAAATATTTTGTACAGAGTCCCCCTAGGCTAGTGATGTGGGCAGGATAAATGCCCAAGTGGGCATGACATTTATAAATGGACATTTGCCTTGGAATTTGCACAAAGCAGTTTTAAATGCCTAAAATCTGCACATTTATAAAAGAAATACTTCTTGAAGTACTTAATCCTGGAATATATAATTTAGCAATTAAAATAATGGATGGGATAATATTTCCAACAGTAAAAATTAGTAAATGTTTGCACGTAAACCTACGTATATCATTATTGCCTTAATAAATAAGAATGAAAGGAAAGAAAAGAGATTTTGTTAAAGATAAAAGAAAAAAAAATTAACCTGCTGTACCAAGGAACAGCGCATACTGCTAACAACTGCTTATAATTTATAATGTCCTTTTTCTTTTTATCGATGCTATTCTTCACTCTCCGATGCACATAGGTGTCAGAGTGAAGAATACAACTTACAAACAGAAAAAGGGTATTATAAATGATAAACATTTTAAAGACTGATGAGCAGTGCTTTTGCAACACTACTTCATTAGCGTGTGGGTAACCAAGTTGAAAAAGCTGCTTGAGAATTAGAGGCGAGTTATCAGGCAAAATAAATTGGACTGTACACATAACTGTTAGTATCTTTAATGAGGTCAATTCTTGGGGTAGCACTTAATTAAAAAAGAAGAGAAACACTCAAATCTGAAAGGATTTTTTTAAAGTTTAGTTTATATTAAGCAGCTGGCCTGTAGGAAGTATTTTAATGTATACGGCCCCTACACACACACACACACACACACACACACACACACACACACTAAACACGTGTGTGTGTGTGTGTGTGTGTGTGTGTGTGTGTGTGTGTGTGTGTGTGTGTGTGTGTGTGTGTGTGTAGGGGCGGTGGGGGGGGGTTATGAATTTTGGGCATTTGCTGAGCCATTTATCCTGGGCATTTGTCACACTTACAAATGCCCAGGCATTTTAGACCACTACCCGAACTATCAATAATGTTGTGCAGTATTACTAAATGTCTGTGGATGTGACTGAAGAATAGGTAATATATTGACCAATATACTGAAATTAGATTTTTGTTAAAAAAAACTGGTTTGACTGTATAGTCTCTGGCTAATATATTATCTTTGTCACCTCAGTCCGAATGTCAAACTGTTTATATTGTACTATTCACTGTGTTGCATAAACTGAATTGTGGAATAACTTCTGAATCTGCAGTATGCAGATTCTTTTTAGACTTATGGGAAATATATAGGGGTTTATCAGCCTTACAGCATATAAAACTGTATGAGTGCTATAACAATCATCAGAAGAAAATCAAGCAATACAATCAGATGTCGAAATACATACGGAAATATATTGGAAACAGAGAAGCTACAATTCGTAAAGAAGTTAAATACAATGAGGAACTATAGACACTGCAACAAGAATGGAAATGGACACTATGATTCACTGGAGCCAAAACTTTGATACTTTTAATACCAGGAGCCTTTTGTAACGCAAGAAATTACTTCCGATTCATATGTAACCACAATGTCAGCACTAAATACATATGCAGAACTTTCCTTGTTGCAGAAACAGCATCTCACAAATAAGATTTAGTTTTCTTAATTATAGGTGTAACTACTTGCAACAGTACATCTAATGAGCTAGTGTCCACTCTCAAAGTTTCAATAATCACTTAGTTCATTTATCCTAACTAGCTCACTTATCCTCACTTTCACATGTCAGTCTTTTGCTCTTCTTATACCATCCCTTCACCCATTTATATTTCCTCTTCATTCCACAACAGCAAAGCCAGCCCAAATGCAATAACAGCTGGTGTCTACATCCCCCATGTTTGCAGCTCCAAGATTTGATATTAAGTTTACGCAATATCACTTCGCTCTCTCGAGACAGCTGGCAACATACTCCACAATAATATCGCTTACTATTTATTACTGACAGTCTAACAGTGAAGAATAACAATCATTGATCATAAACAAATCTGAACCCTACTCATGAATGCAAACCGATGTAGAAACGCCGCAATGTACAGACCATCCAACTTTCAAAAACTCCTCTACTAGGACCTTGCCTAGTACGGCGGTGCAGGTTCCCCGCATCACCCCCTACGCTCCTCGGAGTATGGGACACCACCACCACCACCACCACCACCACCACCACCACGCCAAATAAAAATGTAAAAATCTCCCATTTCAAACAGGAGATTTTTAAACAGATTTTGTAATAAAAAATGTTAATGCAAGTATCATGACATACTTGGCACTAAGATACTAATATACATCAGTTAGCTATATAAACTATATTTAAAAAAACTTACATGCTGTGGATCTTATAAAGCCTAGGATCTACTTCTAAAGTTATCAGTGATCAGGGGCAGTTGCGGCAACAACGATTACAAAAATTTACATCTGCAGTATGAGAATATGATAAAGAGGAACTCATGATATTTGCGTTTGGGCACAAGCTTTTAGAAGAACTGTGGCTCAGCTGTAAAAGAATCTTTTACCATGCACTGCGTAAGTACAACAGTTCATGATGGATGGGTCACTACATGGTATACAGCCACTGTAAAGAAATTCCTACAGAAACAGATACTACTGCATTATAGTTGTAAAATCAAGTATAAGACTATAGATAGGGATATGTTAAATGAGACATCTTTGGCTCTCATGAGGGCAAAGCATGAAGCCTTCAGTGACTCCTCATAAGATCTTTCACAAAAACAAAGAAATTCTGGCCCTAGGGAAAGGCTGTCTGAGCAATGCCACCTAGGAACAAGGCCTCACATCATGAGTCTAAGGAGCCTGTGACGTCACGGGTAGGGGTCTGAGAAGCTAGGTACCGACACACGTGATTCGAAGCATTTCCATATTGTACTTTGTGCTGATCGTGAGTGGTTATTTGATCTATACTCAGTTACAATGCCCCGAAGGTGTTGTATGCCGAATTGCAGGAGCAGTTACGATAATGGACCTAAAGTCAGTGTATTTTATTTTCCATCTGACGAGAATTTAAGACGAAAATGGTTATCAGCTGTTCACAGACAAGACTGGACACCAAGTAATCACTCTGTTGTAAGTATCAGTATGTTTGTTTGGTTAGTGTGTCATAGTTACTTGAAATGTAGTCCAGCTGAACAAAATACAGTAAACAGAAGAATGTATTTATAATCTCATACCTCATTAATTTTCGTTACATGTTTTAAAGAGAACTGTATGCTTGTTTTAGATATGTGAACTGCATTTCAACAAGGATGATATTTTAAGCAGTACCAGCACGTATGACCCGAAAACTGGTACACACTTGACAGCACCGTTGGATTGTAATGCGAGTTACGAAACACGCTCTTAGTAAAGTACAGTGGCATAAGAACTATCTTTATTTCACTTGTATGCTGTGAAATCAGTTTCATACTTCGTTATTAATTTTTCAGATGCTATCCCATCGAAGTTGCCTGGATGCCCATCTTACTTGTCGAGTCATCAAACTGCAGTACGAGAGGACCCAGAAATTCGTAGGGGGCGTTTAGAAAATCGTGCTCTTCAAATTGCTATCCAAGAAAGTGTGGACACACATGCGAAAATGATTGATGCGATATCGTTTGATAGTTTAGAACAACTGAAAACAAAGTTGAGTGAATGTGAAAAGCACAGTGACTGGGTAGTGATAAACAAATCTGACAGTGTGAGCCTAGTGTTACTAAAGGATAATCCTTACCCAAGAATTTTTTACCGTGTAGTTATAAGCAGTGGTTTATTACTCAGTGTCTTCAATAATGATACTGAAGTGAAATGTATTGGAAACATGAAATTTCCCATGAAAGTAAACAACATACAGGTGGTAAGTGACGTTCTTAAGGACATTTATCTTCTGTGTAATAGTTCTGAGGCTCCTATAGATAACATTGTCTTTAATTGACCAGTTATTGCAAAATTTATTAGAAAAGTTGCCACGAAACGAAACTAAAATTACATTTGTAAAAGAACAGATTTCATTTTTGAAGTGCAGAAGTTCAACTCAATTTAGGTATGATACTAACTCTATGACAATGTGGTGATTTGTACATTCTATTAGCCCACATGCTTAGAAATTTGAGGAACACTGATAGTTTTTCTATGCCTAGTCCTAACACCCTTTCAAGGCTTTGTAGTAAACTCTCAACAAATCCTGTCATTGAGCCACAGGGTGATCAGTTTATGAGCTACATCACAAATAAAGTAGGTACTTTATCCTCAGATGATAAAACTGTGCTCCTGTTGATGGATGAAATTCATCTGAAGTCTCAGCTTGGTTACAAAGCTGGAAATGTTGTAGGATGTGCCTTTAACACTGACAAATTTTTGTGTGCAACCAGTGCCTATGTTTTTATGGTTCAGAGCATGGTATCACCTTACAAGGATGTGGTATCTGTTCTGCCCGTTCATACTATTCAGGGTGATGTTCTGTTCTCTTACATTAAAGCAGTCATTCTTAAATTAGAAGCAGTTGAATTTGAGGTGGTTGGTATAGTAGCAGACAATAATGCAATTAATAAGAAAGCAGTGGCTAAGTTTTCTACTCCTCCAGATGTGAAAATAAAGTACGATCACCCTGTACAGTCTTCTCCGAATCGCCCATTGTATTATTTTGTGGACACTGTCCATATTTTGAAGTGTATCCGCAATAACTGGTTTAACTAAACAGTTTGAAGGGAGGTTTGTCATCTGTTGGAGAACTGAAAGAATTGCACTCGATAGAAAAAGATGAACTACTGCAATATGGCAGTTCCTTAACTTTGAAGCCTCTATTTCCTAACTCAATTGAGCGCCAAAATGTCAAGTTAGTGTTGCGTATTTTCAATGATACGACAGTTGTTGCTTTGGACACATTTGGTTCAAAGAAAGCAATTAGCAACTGGGAAAGTACTGCAACATTCATAAAAATAATAAATCGTTGGTGGGATATTGCAAATGTAAAAACATTACTCAAGGAACAGAGGTTAAGAAATACTTTCCAAGAACCTGTGACTAGTAATTCCCATCACACACAAGAATTTCTTACAGTGTTTCATCTCATGGTTATGTTCTTGGGAAGATTGTAGTGATGAAAGAAAACTTACTCGAGAGACACATCTACTGGCTTTCTGAGAAAAACAGATCATATTTGCTGTTAGGAAAAGTACAAACAGACAGTTTAGAAGACAGGTTCGGCAAATGCCACCTGCTATGTGGGGGAAATTATCATGTTTCTCTAAGGCAAGTTTTTGAAACTGAACAAAACCTAAGGGTACAGTCTATGTTTTCCCTTGTGCATCGGTCAAAAGTAGTTGGGGATGTTGTTATTAAGACCACTGATATTTTTTCTACTCATACTGAAATTCAGGGATTAAAAGAAACATCAATACCAGAATTTTTAAATGTAGCAGTAGATGAAAATGATGTTGATACAATAGATGAGAATACTTGGCCACTGTTGCATTACATAGCAGGTTACTGCTCACACCAAGCTATTTTTTAAAAAAAAAAAAAAAAAAAAAAAAAAAAAAAAAAAAAAAAAAAAAACCATTGTGAATATTGTAAGGTATTCCTTACTACAGATGAAATGAAGCAGGGTGATGATTTGATTATGGTAAAAGAGCAGAGTTGACATATCCTGCAGATGATGTAGTAGTGTGTGTGTGTGTGTGTGTGTGTGTGTAAGAGAGAGAGAGAGAGAGAGAGAGAGAGAGAGAGAGAGAGAGAGACACACACACACACACACATGTCTATTTAACTCTACAGAAAATTCTGAAAGACCAGGAAATTTTATTTTTAGAACAGGCAAATTAGAGAAATGTATTTGTGAAGGTAGCATCCCACAACATTCCCAGTAATCTTTTTTATGGGTTTCACTGTAAAAATACACACACACTTGATTCAGTCATGAATTGCATACTGTTTTGCTGTGCAAATATTTTGCTGAACAATTTCACCAAGAGGAGAAATGATGAAACTTCTGTTAAAAAAGTAACAGTGTACAAAAGATTGAAAAAAATGTTAAATTATACTGTGGTTGTGTATTTTCACTGTTTGAGGCTTGGGAAGATGATATGAAACAAATGTTTATTTCTATTTTCTGTTTTTATTTCATGCACAATATCCCATACATCTTGTTGGTAAACATTATGTATTGGACTCCTTCTGCTCTCTTAGGGAAAGTAACGAAAATTTTTTGTTGAAAAATCATCTGCCATTTCCGCATTTCCACACGTCATGCAGAGTTAAGACAAGAGTCTGAAGTAGAAGTGAACCATTAATGCCACAAGTGAATCAGAACTGGACACGCATTTGAGTACCATTGCCAGCTGCCAAGTTCCAAGTACACAAAAAAAAGGGGGGGGGGGGCAGAGAGAGATATTTTTTTGTTCATTTGGGACTACAGCATAGTAAAATCCCATAACGACATCGTTATGAAGAAGGCCCAGAATAACGGCAATGTAGTTACATTGCAGCTATTCTGGACCTTCAAATAAGAGAAAGACATTTTTGTTAGCGCATAAGACATGATGCAAGAAACATTATCTCCTATGCAAGAGCACACAGTGAAAACCAGATGCAGCAATTAACAGCCTGCAACGGATTGTGCAAAACAAATATCACTGACAAAGAATAAGCAGGATAAATTGCGTCATTACGAACCGAACCTAACATCATACCCACCACACCCATCCCTTATAAATGTTCCACCTTTCCAGTTCTCACTGAGAGCTGATCACTGGGATCGATAGCATTCACAGTACTAGCACTCGATTTAATGATTAGAACAGTGTAGTTAATCTATGTCCAAGATTTGTTCCACCACCTCCCATTAACCAGCTCAGGGTGTTGTCAAGATGCTGACCCACACTTCGTAAACTTCACATTGCTCACTGCCTGCCATGTTCTGCCTTCTGCACCACTATGTTGCTAAGTGCTGGTCACACTAACTTCAACGTAGATGTCAGAAGTGAGGGCCTCTTGTGGCTCCTGTTTCCATCCATCACCTGTGC
Organism: Schistocerca serialis cubense; assembly: GCF_023864345.2. Classification (NCBI taxonomy): domain Eukaryota; kingdom Metazoa; phylum Arthropoda; class Insecta; order Orthoptera; family Acrididae; genus Schistocerca; species Schistocerca serialis. The sequence goes on along the minus strand of NC_064641.1, from coordinate 848,664,176 downwards.
ACCTCTGGGTATTGAGACCTACCAGAGCAGTACGGAGGATACCAACCGAACACACGACTACAGATACTGGGTAAATTAGTGATGGGTCATTGAGGGTCACTATAGACTTCAGAGTGGAGTAGAGTACAGTCTGACAACTCAGTGTAAAACAAAATACATGCACTGTCCCAACAGCCACAGCTTGCCAGGCACCATCTGTGTGACATGGACTACCAACGCAGCTGCCTCAGTGTGCAGAAGCTGAATTGACCTAATGTCTCAGCACAAAGCCAGAAGCAGCTGAATGAGCTCAGCTGAGGCTGGTGAGGAAAGCACCAAGATGTAAACGTATGAATAAAATGACTGAACTCTAACAATGTTTTAATAGCATCGAGGATGCTTCACAGATTCTCCTCAGTCATCCTGGCAAAACAGGAGAGTTGTATGCTTGCCCTCCTGCACTTTTGTCGGATGATGCAACCATCTACACTGAAGTACTATTTGAACATGGCTGCACAAATATCTTATCAGATGTTCATGCGTGTTCATACTAGTGCACAGATTAATAAAACTTGTTTTGTATGTTCAGTAATTTAAAATTTTCCACTTTATAATACACAGACAAGTAGTAGCTTAGGACTACAATATTAATGTTTCAGAACTGGGGTAAGTCAACACACACACACACACACACACACACACACACACACACACACACACACACACACACTTGAGTTTAACAAAGGATATGAAATAGAATGATCACATAGGCTCAGTTGTAGGTGAGACACACAGCAGACTTCAGTTCATTGGCAGGATACTGAGTAAATGCTGCTAGCCTACAATGCAAACCACATTTACATCCCACATTCGAATATTGGGGGTTGGGTTGTTTGGGGGAAGAGACCAAACAGCGAGGTCATCGGTCTCATCAGATTAGGGAAGGAAGTTGGTCGTGCCCTTTCAAAGGAACCATCCTGGCATTTGCCTGAAACGATTTAGGGAAATCACGGAAAACCTAAATCAGGATGGCTGGACGCAGGATTGAACCATCATCCTCCTGAATGCGAGTCCAGTCATTCGAATACTGATCAAGTGTTTGGCAGACATACCAAACAGCAGTAACAGGTGACATTTAACATGTATGAAAAAGAACAACATGAATGATCAGATGCTAGTTTGACTCACAGGAGTGCTGCACAGACATGTTAAAAAACCTGAACTGGCAGACACTTATGATCAGGCACTGATTGTCCCACAAAAGCCTGCTTACAAAGTTTCAAGAACCTGAACTAAGTGAACAATTTAAAGATATTTCTCCTACATATCACTCTCACATGGTCTGTGAAGAAGGAATTAGACTAATTACAGCACACACATTGGAATGAGAAGAAACTACCATGTGGCACCATTCAACACTGCCATCTGCAATGCACTTCACAGATGATTGCAGAGCCTTGGTTAAGTATTACTTGAACACTTCTTGTAAAGATAGTGAGGTGATGGCTGAAGGTGGGAGGGTCAATAACTTTCCTTTGTTACCAACCATTCCAGTCTTTGTTAGCAGACAGAACAGAGTTTATTCGGTTGTCTGCTATTGTGCGAAAGTGGCAATAGTGCCACAGCATTGCATGTAGGGCTGAGGATAGTAGTAAAACTTTTGGCAGTTTTTGACTCTTTCCAGTTCTGCTGATCTCATGCCACCATGAGGAGTGTTGTTCCTTGTGTGTATGCTCCACATTTGTTTCTTTCCATTCGTAGTAACACTAAATCCCAAGAGTGAGTTACACTTAAAAGCATGAGAAGTCTTATTTAATTCCTTTGCAACTATGGCCGGGGTATGAAATACCTCCACAGAAGAACACTAAGAATCTAACTTTATTGTCACAGTTCTGTGGGTTGAAATAAAACATCTCTTTAAAACCAGCTTATTCACTAATTGAAAATAATGAACTGGAAATTCACTAATTGAAAATAATAAATTGGAAATGAATTTTTCTGGTAATTATTGCATTTGGCATTTACAACACACCTCTGTTGAGTCTTAAGGAATCATTCGTAGTCATGTACAATTAGTTTTCATTAACTGTGAAATTACTTTAGTTGACAAAGCATTTAGCACATCAGTAAGGAGAGATTAAACTTGATCATATTTAACATTTCTGACCTACTGTTTATCAGTTACATTTATTTTCCCCACTCTATTAGGAAGCTTCTTTATTGGCTCTAAATGAGTACACATTTACATCTAACACTACTCACTCATTACAATAATACACTCTTGTGTCACAAACAATTCTAGCAATGGAACTTTATGCCTTAAAGTGTGTTACTATCTACAGAGTGTGAGTGTGTGCAATATTTTACTGCATGTGAGCATGCCTTTATACTAATGAAAATCATCAGGAAAATAAGAGTACACTGGCAAAATCTGAGTATGAATTAAGGAGACAGTTATGGAGAGCAAAGGGCGTTCGTTGCAGATTTGCTAATGCTTGGAGAAACACTAAATCAAGAAATGAAGGAAGCGATACACTTACGGCAGTGGCTGTAAAGACTTATTGCATATTTTCACAACAAATTAATACCTAGCACTGAACGTAAAACGGACAAAGGGAAGGGATGGCACTCTGAGATAATATGCAACACTGACCTTAAAATGGAAGGTGTCTCCATTAGCACTTCATCACACTGAATTTAAATTAAGATACTGTAGTGAGACCTCAAAGTCAGGTGGACAGTGTCTTGCTGAAATAAAACACCTACAGAACCCACTGATATGGCACAACTGCTCGAACAGAAACTCACTGAAAAATCTGAAAGTCAGAACAATACCAACACAAAGAATTCAGTATCCAGCATACCACAGAACTGGTGGGAACACACACACACACACACACACACACACACACACACACACACACACACACACACACAAAGTTACTGAACTTTTTCAATAGATGCTATGCTTCCAGCTGACAGAACAACACTAATAAAAGCCCCATGCTTTGATGTAGGATCTAAAAAAACACATTTCTTCAGAATGAAGATGAAATTTGCTAAATCAAATCTGGGAATAGACGAGAATCACACTTCTGAGACACTACAAGTATTTAACAGTGTTATGTCCAGATTTGGGTCGCGCGTGTGCATACGTACACGCATGCAATGGGAGGATAACAAAGATGACGGGAAAAATATCATCCAGCAGTAAAAAAGAGCTGTAAGGCTCAACTAATTAGGAAAGCACACAACACACGGAATGACAGTTAACAACTTACTTGATGAAAGAATTTTTTTCCTTCTCATGTAAATGGAAGAAGGAAGGAAGATAAGGCTAAACATCCCTTTGACGTCTAGGTCATTGGAGGTGGAACACAAGCTCTGATTTTGTCAAGGATGAGGAAGGGAATTAGCCATGCCCTTTGAAATGAACCATCCTGCCATTTGCCTGGAGTGATTTACGGAAATTGCAGAAAGTCTAGATCTGGATGGTTGGACGTGGGTTTGTCATCCTCCCAAAAGGAAATCCAGTGTGCTAGTCAGTGTACCATCTTGCTAGGTTCATGTAAATGGAGCAAAATGTAAGCAGGATGCCTTGACTGATGCCTATCATCCTACCAACATAACTGTTCAAAAATCAACATACATAGCATACATTAGTGTTTAAATTAGTTAAATAAAATTTTACCAATACAGAACAGATAGATTATTACTTAGTACATGGAGGAGGCAATGAGCTGCAGATAGCCACAATGAGAAAGAACACTAGAAATATTTTCAGCTTCAGAAATAGAACTTTCGCACATTCAAACAACAAGTACAGCAGCAACATGCACATACATGGGCTCTGTCACTGGGCACTAGGGTCTTAGTTCTCATGACAGTGCGAAGTGCGAGAACTGTAGTTGTTTGAATGACTGAAGAGTTCCGCTTCTGAAGAATGACAGTCCGAAAGCTGAAAATATTTCTAAAGTTATCTTTCATTTCGGCTGTCTGCAACTCAACCCCTCCTCTATGTGGTGATAGCAATACATACTTTTCATGTTATTGTTACTCTGTCCTGGACTTTCCATTGTTTAAAACAAATTTTTTTAGGTATATGGAAGTAAAAGACACCATGAAAAAGAACTGAGTACATATTGCATGCTAGCGCATCGCAGTTCATCTCTGCTACATACCCTCACAACTTTAAGCTATACTTGACTTTAGATGAAATCCTAATTGGTCTGAACACACAGATACACTCTACAAGAAGGCATCAGCAAGTCTCCGCACCTAGCAAAAATAAGTAAAATTCTGCCTTCCGAACAAAACCGAAACTTGTATAGTCACTGACATATTAGCTGACTACAGTAATGTTACAGGACAACATCTTTCTAAGGAAGTGCATAGTGCTTGCAGCTGGCGATGCCTGTCTACACACTGAATATAGGGTACATGTTTCCATTCACATTGTCAGCTATACCGTCTGATCAAGAAACAGTCACTGATGTTGTAACAAAGCATGTGGATTCCTTCCAGCTGTTATGTTCCTCCTCCCTCCCCCCCAAAATAGAAAATATTTATTTACCCAAGTTATAGCTTCAATACAGTCATTTTTGTAACAAGTGCACAGTACCTAAAGATCTCAAATACTGACCCATAGCTTAACCAACTTAACTTTATTATCTATTACATTCCTTTGGCTATGAGGAGTAAAATGATCTAGCTAGTTTGCCTGAAAACTGTGTTAATCATAAATATTAGTAATTTTACATTTCATTATCACTGTTCGTATGTACAGCGTACACCATGCATCACAAGGTGTTCAAACGTAGTGAGAAAAGACTACACGGAAGGAGATTACAAATAACATTAACAAATATAAGATCACTATTTTCGAACTCTGGAGTTAGGTACTTATTCAAGTTGCTTGCTGATGAGTGTTCATTTGTTGTCACAACATTGGGAACAGTTCACACACTACACAAAAATGAGCTTTTCTGCACTTGATTTTGCAAGCCACAATATGAACAACCCTGTCAAAACAGCTGAACTGAACATTTATTTGCACTCATTTACAAAATTTGCAGTTTGCAGAGGACAGAAGAAGATGAATAGCTTTCTTAGCTTTCTTCAGAAATTCTGAAGGAAAACATTCATTTATCATGGACCGCTGCTTCTTGTTTTCAAAACAGAAATAGATCCCAGAGTTTCTAACAGTTTATGAATTTGAGGGGAAGCACTCTGAAGTGCAGAAATGAGATTCTCAAATACAGAAATGACAGCACACAGGAAAGCACAGTGCAACTTGTTTAAGCCCGAAGAGAGAAACAAACAGGTTTGAATAGTGTCATTGTTCTTCAACACAGGAGTGTCAGAGTTTGAGGCAGATAGAAATCTCTTGGGGGCAACCACTTCTGAGGACTCGATAGCCTTCCTCTTTCCATGGTCTTTAGACCCACGGGGCTCAGCTTTTGGGAATGTAAACTATGTTAAGCTACTTGATGCACACTGAGCACTAACACGCACCTCATCTTTAAAGAACCCAACTAATGGATCCCACTGTTCCAACAGTCTCTGTGGGCACTACCCTACAGATGGTCATTTTGTGCAAACATGTTTTAATATCTTCTTGTCGTGAAGCTCTTGGAATTTCTTAAGGTGTTCCTTCCTCTTGCAACTCTTTTCTAAATAATAGAAAATGTTGACTAAAATTTCATCAATCTTAACAGGCAAATTGCTTGCACCTACCTCAGCAGCCAAGTTAATCAAATGACATGAGCAACCCAGCACAAAGTAATATGGCTGAGATTCCCTTAAAACAGCAGCAATCCCATTTTCTTTCCAATCATGACTGGAGCATTGCCTCAACAGAATGCTGAACAATTTTCAGTTGGTATTTTGTAATACTTGAACTGTGAAATTAACAAATTCCCAATATTATTTCCCGTTGAATCAACCACCAAGGCTGGGACAGGCAGCACCGAAGTAACTATGTTTTCCTGCTTTCCTCAAAACGGGCGACGACTAATGGTTCAAATGGCTCTGAGCACTATGGGACTTAACTGCTGTGGTCATCAGTCCCCTAGAACTTAGAACTACTTAAACCTAACTAACCTAAGGATATCACACACATCCATGCCCGAGGCAGGATTCGAACCTGCAACCGTAGCAGTCGCGCGGTTCCAGACTGTAGCGCCTAGAACCGCTCTGCCACTCCGGCCGGCGCGACTACTAAGGGATAAAGCTTAGCATTACTGTCATTGCTCCCATCTCTAGCCAAAGTAAACGGTCCACATTGCATGCAACTAATGAGTTCATTTCTTCAATCTGTAGCCATTTCTTTCTAAATATGTCAAGTCTTTATACGGCCACAACCATATGTTATTGCAATTTTTGAACCAGAGAAAATTTTCTTAAAAAGGGCACCAGCATGGTCAGCAGCAACAGCTAATCAATTAAAAATGAAGTGAACAAACATTCTGATCTTATTACATCAAGGTCAACTCCAGGAGTGATAAAAAACGAATCAATTTTCCTAATGCTACCCTTCATTTTCTTATTGGAGGCATGTTTAACAGATTTAATATGATTTATTGATTCAGTTCTTCCTCTGTAAGCAATGTTTATATCACACAAAGACATGGAACAGAATGCGAATGTTTCACCTTTCAGCGATCACATAATACATGGAAATTCGGCAGAATACGCATCCCTGAAAGACTGATAATATCGATCCTTAGTTGAACCCATCATGAAAACACTAAATTGCACAAAAATTCATCACAAAGTTGCACGAATACTAAAACATACCGCAAGCATAAACAAAAAGCTTTCCTGCTAACATGCAGTCGAAGCACAAAGCGTATGCAGCAATAATCAGTGAGATATGATTATCGATAGAATATTCGATTGGCTTTCACCGGCAGTGTTTCAAACACACAGAGTTAATGACAGAAGTGCAGCAATATTCTATAAGAAGGGATTATCATTAATATTATCGGTTGACTTTCAGCCGAATTTCAAACACTCGAATCTCAGAATAGCAGCTATTATCAAAAGTCAGAACTGAAATGCGATAAGAATGCAGAGGGTGGGAACAAGCCCGGGAGTTGAAAATCCGAAAAAAAAAAAAAAAAAAAAAAAAAAAAAAAAAAAAAAAAAAAAAAAAAAAAAAAAAAACGATGTCCATCCAGAAAACCAGAAGCCTACCCCAAAATCCAGAAATCTTCTGGGAAAACTAGAAAGCTTTGCAAGTACGGGACAGTGTAACGAGTGAGTGATACAGTGACTTAATTTATATGCCACATGCTAATAACTGTGCTTAGCCCCCGGATGCATGGTGTCCGAAACAGACGTGTATGTACACTGATCAGCCACAACATTATGACAACCAACCTACTATTATATAAACCTGTCCATGCGATAGCAGTGTCACATGGCAAGGAATGACAGCTAGTCAGATACATGCACGGAGCATGTAGTATCAGTTTGGTTTTGTTTTGCCTTAGGGTGCAAAAAACAACTGGGGTTCTAAGCACTCAACATAGTATCAGTGAGCATGTTGTCTGTGTGCAGAATGGAGAAGGTGCACAATATATCTGTGTTCGACTGAGGGCAGATCTGATGGTCCGCAGGCTCGGAATGAGTATTTCAGTAACCTGCACAATTTGTAAGGTATTAGAGGAGCGTTGTGCTGAGTGTCTAACACATGGCAAAATCAAGGTGAAACCACATCCAGATGTCATTGGGTTGGGCACCTACCCCTCACTATACACGTCTAATATCATAGGCTGGGCAAACTGGTAGAAGACGACAGGCGACAAACTGTGGTGGAACTAACATCAAACTTTAATACTGGGCAGAGTAAAAGTGCGTCTGAACACACAGTGCACCAAACACTCCTAACTATGGGCCTCTGCGCACTAACCATTGGTGCTGCGGTCTGATGAATCACGATACGTTGTTCATCAAGCCGATGGAAGGGCATGAATCCATTGCCTTACAGGAGAATAACTCCTTGGCACCTATACTGCTGGACGGAGACAAACTGGCGGCAGCTCCATTATGCTCTAGGGACCATTCACATGGGCATCGATGGGTCCAGTGAAGCTATTGCAAGGTCTCATGATGGCCAAGGAGTATACTAATGGTTGTGGGTCAGGTATACCTCTACACGATGATTAAGTTTCCCAACGGCAGTGGCATTTTTTCAACAAGATAATGTGCCATATCACAAGGCCAGGAGTCTGATTGAGTTGTTTGAGGAACACAGCTGCAAGTAACAACTGATGTGCTGGCCCGTTAACTCCCCAGATCTGAACACAATCAAACACATCTGGGATGTGACAATGTGGCAACAGAGCTCACTGCCACCCTCCTCCCTCCCCCTCTCGGAATTTACAGGAATTAGGTGACTTGGGCGTGCCCATGTGGTGCCAACTCCATTCATCGACCTACCAAGACTTTACTGCTTCCACGCTAAGATGTATCACCGCTGTTATCCATGTCAACTATTACGTAGGTGGTCATAATGTTCTGGCTGATCAGTGTATATGCAGAGTCTGCATGGCCATGTCCTTATTTCAAATATTTCTCTTTTGTATACAGATTTTTGGACTAATTAATTTATTTCACATTTAGTCGTATATTGAATTATTCCTGTGTTATATTGAAAGAAAATGATGGGCTCTAATAACATTTTATTATTTTTTTGAGAACTCTAAGAGTTCACATATGCAAATATTGACACTGTCCAGTCACTTTAATGTGACAACCTGCATAAATAACTACCTTTTGCAGAGCAAACTGCAGTAAGACGGGCAGGAAGAGAGTCAGAGAGGTTCTATAACGTACCAACAGGGATGTGGAGACGTGTGAAATCCAGTGCCTCGGCCAGCTGCACTAGGTATCTTGGTTGAGGATCGATGGCTTGTACCAGTCTGATTGAAGTGGTCCCACAGATTCTCAATTGGTTTTAACACCAATGAGTTTGATGGCCATGAGAGTACAGTAAACTCATCCTGGCGCTCTTTGAACCCTGCATGTAGACTATGAGCTAAGACGTAGCATTATCCTGCAAGGAAGTGCCATAATGCCAAGGGAAAACAAACTGCACGTACACACCCGCTCTGCTGCAAACCACTGCATAGTGTTTTACACTGGCATGACAATCAACCAGATGTCAACTAGAATGAACAGCTACCACCACACTGTTGCAAAAACAAGGTGGTCCACCCAATGGCACAACATGTAGCAGCGCACAACATCTGGAGTTTTCTCCTATATTCCTAAGTAATTCGTAAACTGCGTGTAAGGTTTGACATGATCTCCAACAGGGAGATGCATGCTTGTGTTGATTGAATATGCCTTCCAGAATGAGGTCACCCAGGGAATGCCACAAAAATATTCCCTTGGACATAATGCTGCCTCTGTTGTTCAACAGGGTAGTTACGTGTAAAATATGACTAAGCAAGTGGAGGCCACTTAACCTCCCCTACTCAATTCAGGAACCGTAGCAAGCCTCTGGAAGATGGGGACCCAACCCCTATGCGGAAACACAGTCAACACAGGCAGGAGGGGGAGAAGTGGTCCTCTGAAGAATAGGAGGTTGGGCTATGGGCTAATAATCCATACCTGAAAAAAATTTCCTATTGCAAAAGCTCAAGGAAATACAGCCACATGGACACTGAGGCAAAGACATGACAAGGTAACAAGGAATATGAGAAATGGACCATGGAATGTACAGACATTATATAGAATTGGGGCCCTTGGAAGCCTGATTGGAATAGTGAAAATATACAAACAACATGGCCTTGCAAGAGAAGATGAACTGGACAGGTATCATTCAGAAACAACAATCTACTATTTACTGCAGGAGCAACAATAGTGAACACATTTCGGGTGGGATTCATAGTTAATCAAAGCACTGCATACCCAGTTATAGGATTTAAAACAATAAGTCCAAGGATATGTTGTAAGTGAATAAAGAGGAAGTTCTTTAACGCCGGTCTCCTAAATGCACATGCCCCTACCAAGAGGAAGACAGCAGAAGAAGAGACCTTCTATGAGGAACTGGAGCAAGGTCTCTGACAATGTCCAAAAAATGATATAAAAATGATAGGCGATATGGATACTTCCCTACCATTGCTAAATACAGCCTTCATAAAGAGAGTAATGACACTTAACTCTGCACAAAATTTTGCAGCGTTACTTAACATGACAGTTTCTAGCATGTGGTTCCAGCTTAAGAATAGCCTTATAATTACCTGGGTGTCACAACACACCAATACTACAAACCAAATGGATCGTAGTCCAGGCATGGCTCTAATGTGCTGGACAGCTGTAATTTCAGAGGTGCTAATATGGACTCTGGTCATTATCTCCTCATAGTAAAAATTAGAGAGAGAATTTTGAATGCAACTAAAGTTAAAAGGGAAAGACTAAGTATATCATCTCAGATCTTAAGGACCCAAGGGAGACTGAACACTTAGCTATCAATTTGGAAAATTGACTGACAGGAATCCTTCAAAACTGTACTCTTAACATAAATTACCAGTGGAATAATGTCAGAAATTAAATAGATGTTGCTGCAGAGGAAGTGATTAGTATGATTAAGAGTATGAGAAGGCAACAAGAACAAAGAATGAAGCAAAAGCACAAGTTCGAGTCTCAGTCTGGCACACAGTTTTAATCTGCCAGGAAGTTTCATATCAGTGCACACTCCGCTGCAGAATGAAAATCTCATTCTGGAAGAATGAAGCAAATAAAAAATGCAGGCCAGAAGAACAAGAATGCTAGTAGATGAATATGGGAAAAAAAGCATGCAGAAGAGCAGATTCTGAAAGCAAACAAGTGAAGCTTTTTCCAAAGGCAGTTGCAGGACACTGATCCCTGAATAATACCAATGAAAACAGGAAATTCTACAGAAAGGTCACTCAATAACTTTAGAAACAAATTTTAACCAAAAACAAAACAATGAAGAAGGAAAAATAGTGAACTAATAGCATGACAGAAAGAAGTGTTACATTGTCTTACTACTTTAAGGAATTACTATATTCTACGAATGCTGAAGGATGGGAACTAACTGAAAACCAAAATAAGAGGAAAATGGGATGCCTTCAAAGCAAGAGATTTGTTTAGCACTAAAGTAACAAGCCAACAGTAAGACATCTGGCAATGACAACCTGCCAGCTGAGCTTATTACATGTGGTAGAGAGCATCTGGTTAGATGCATGCACACCCTGCTCTCAGATACATGGATACAAAGAGTCATCCCAGATGACTGGAATAATGATGTAATGTGTGCTATTCATAAGAAAGGGGACATAGTGGACTTCCTGGAATGTGCAAACTATAGGGAAATTACATTATTGAACACCATGTATCAAACATTCTCCTCTGCTTTGTGTCTATGTAAAACCCTTTACAGAAAAGGCAACTGGGGGAAATCAGGCAGGCTTTACACCTGGCAAATCAACTATTGATCAAATATCCACCCTGAGACACATATTGGAAAAACAAGGTAATAGAGTAAAGAAAGTAACATATGACACCATAAAAAGAAATAAGGTTATTGAAGCCACAAATGGACTGGGCATACTGCAACATTTAATACATCTCATATGTTTGACTATGGGAAAAATAGAATGTGAACTACAGATACAAGGAAATTTAACACCAAGATTTGAAACAAACTGGACTGAGGCAAGAGGATGCACTCCCATGTATGCTTCTTAGCCTAGTCCTAGAGAAGGTAACAAGGACAGCTCAAGTCAACACAACAGGCACACTATACAGTAGAATGATGCAGGTACTGGCCTATGCAGATGGTGTGGATATTATTGCAAGAACAGAACTAGCTGCTGAAGAGACATATAGGGCACTGGTGACAGCAGCAACAGAAATCTGACTGGAAGTGAACATCAATTAAACCAAATACATGTGAATAATGTCACCAGAAATTGGCCAGGTGCAAATAGAATCTATTAGTGAATTCGTCCATCTGGGAAAACTGGGAATATCACAGAATTATATTAGTATGAAAATTAGTAGCACACCCACCTAGCAAATAAATGCTATTGTGGACTGGAACTGTATAAAATTTTAATACTAAATGATTAATGGAAAATCTCATATAAAGATGTGAAACAAATACTAACAAAGAGATAGAGTGGGGCTGGCCAGTACTTACCTCAGCTCAGTACAGCCAATAGATACACAAAAAACAGAACCTTTCCCTGTTGCTTCATAACCTGGGTTGTGAGTAACTGAATCTACTTTCCCTTCTTCCCTTTCTTTCCCCTCTCTCCTCCCTGATGAAGGAACATTTGTTCCGAAAGCTAGGAACGTAAATTTTTGGTTCTGTTTTTTGTGTATCTATCGGCTGTACTGAGCTGAGGTAAGTACTGGCCAGCCCCTCTATCTCTTTGTTAGTATTTGTTTCACATCTTTATATGAGATTTTCCATTAATCATTTAGATCACCTATATGGTCCACATCCTTCATTGTTTGTTTATCACTTACATCTGTCATCTTAACACTTTCTCTTCTTCAGTGTTTTAGATATACATAAATAAATATTTTCGTCACCAACTGTGCTAGTTTCATCTTCCTCCTATTATCTTGTTCCGTTTATAGTCCACTTCTCTTTTTTTGTTTATTGATTTATTTATTTAACATTCCATAGTTTTAATGTTCGTTATTTGCTGTTTTCCAGCCAACAATCACTGCCAACAATCTCTTTCACACCTACCAGTATCATCCATTTCCGTCGATTTCGTGTTGCTGGCGATATTTTTGTGCCATTGGCTATCTTTCTCTGCCACAGGAAAATTTTTTTGGGACATTTCCGCGGCACGCGCAATCTCTGTTTTTGAGCAACGTGTGTTCTTTTCCCCAGATCTGGACATACTTGCTTGGTCTGGTCAACTTTTGCTGTATTTTTCTTATTTAGTGGTCTTCCTTTGGTATTGAACATTACCAACACAATTTCTTTCTTTCTCGTCCTTCCCTCCATGTTTTATTCCTTCTTATGAATACTATTTTTACTTTAGTTATTTAATTTCCCTACCCACCAGTTACCCACTATGTACCCTAATCCTATATCACATTATTTACATTCATTCCGGAAACATTCATTCACCGTAGCCAAACTGCAATCCCACATACTTTTCCTCCGGTCCTGCTTAACCTTTGGAATTACCCCTAAAGGACTTACCTTAAAAGTTCCCATCTCTGGGTGCAATTCTTCCTTCCACCAGTCTCTCCTGGACTTCCAGAACCTTCAATCCTTAGCCCTTACCCAACTTGCCCTGAATCTCTACACTACTTCATGTAACCACCACTCCCAACAGCTCCTGTCTCTCTTAAAAGTCCTCCACCTCTCAAACCCCTGCTTGGAGAACACACTCAGGAACATCATCCTAGAAGCCAGCTGCAAACTTGAGTTCCATGCCACACACCACCTGAAAAAACTATCCACAGTGCTAGTGCAACACCTAAGAAGTGGGGTCCCTCTCCCTATACCTCACAAACACCAACCACAAGAGAAACTTCAACAACCCCCCCCCCCCCCTCAGAGCCAACAAACCTAGCCTAGCCACCCTACTCAATCTCCCCATCCCAGCACATACCCCACACAGACCAAATCTCAACTATAACCACAGTCAAATGCCACATATCACCAGTCCCAATTCAGTTCTAAACCTCTCATCCATATCCCTCTCTCCTCCAGAGACATCTGTTCTATCAAAAGGCTTAACCTTTAGCCCCACACCTAAATTCAACCACACTGCCCTGGTTAAAGATCTCCTCTCATTCACCCGGAACCTCAACTGGAAATATCACTTCACTACCCAAACACAGCCCCCAAATACTAGACCCAGTGTTGAACCCTGTCTAGAACAGTTCCGACCGCCTTCTCAAAGGGATCCTCATCCCCTCCCCCCAAAACCATCCCTTGCAGACATTTCAGGAATTCCTCACATCCAGTGTTGCCTCCCAGTCCTTCTTGAAGAACATCCCGACAACCCCCAACATCACCCCACCTGAATCCCGTGCCATTAAAGATCCAGACTGAGCTGCAGAAAATCCTAAAAATCCAAGGTCCCTCACAAGGCCTCACAACGGCTTCCATAGACTTACTCACTCCACCTGAGCCACGTACCCCTACCTTCTACATTACCCAAAATCCACAAAGAGAACCATCCTGGCCATCCCATTGTAGCAGGCTTCAAAGCCCCAACAGAATGTATCTCAGCTCTGATAGACCAACACCTCCAACCTATCACCCGCAGACTCCCATCCTACATCAAAGACACAAACCACTTCCTAGAACGCCTCAAATCCATTCCCACTCCTCTCCCACCTGAAACCTTTCTTGTCACCATAGATGCTACATCCCTTTACACAAACATCCCACATACCCATGGTCTCTCTGCCCTTGAGCACTACCTCTCCCAACGCCCACTCGAAGATCTTCCAAAAACCTCGTTCCTTATCACCAACTTCATCCTCACCCATAATTACTTCACTTTTGAAGGCCAGACCTACAAACAAATCAGAGGAATGGCCATGGGAACCAGGATGGCTCCGTCCTATGCCAACCTCTTCATGGGCCGCATGGAGGAGGCTTTCCTGAAAACCCAACAGCTGCTTCCCCTGGCCTGGTATAGGTTTATAGATGACATCTTTGTGGTCTGGACTCATGGTGAAGAAACACTCCTTAATTTCCTCCATAACCTCAACTCCTTTTCGAATCTGAATTTCACCTGGTCCTTCTCCGAAACCCAAGCCACCTTCCTGGATGTTGACCATCTTGTTGAAGCTCACATCCACACCTCTGTCCATATCAAACCCACAAACAAACAACAGTACCTTCACTTTGATAGCTGCCATCCATTCCACGTCAAACACTCCCTTCCCTACAGCCTAGGTATTCGTGGCAAACTTATCAGCTCCAGTGACGAATCCCTCAACAATTACACCAATAATCTAACCAGTGCTTTCCTCTCCCACAACTATCCTGCAGACCTTGTCCACAAACAGATCTCCCGAGCAATACATTCCTCCCCGTCCAACAACAATTTTTCTACCCCAAGACCACACAGAAGCATCCCCCTTGCCACCCAATATTATCCTGGCCTCGAAAACATCAACAAATTACTCCGCCAGGGATATGACTTTCTCAAGTCAACCCCTGAAATGAGATCATCCCTTGACAACATTCTCCCCACACCACCCAGAGTTGCCTTTCGTCGCCCCCCTAACCTCCATAACATCCTTGTTAAACCCTACAATATTCCCAGACTACCTTCTCTACCCAGCGGTTCCTACCCCTGTAACCGACCCCGCTGCAAAACCTGCCCCATGCATCCCCCCCACAACCACCTACTCCAGCCCCGCTACTGGTAAAACATACACAATTCAAGGCAGGGCCACGTGTGAAACTACACGTGTCATTTATCAACTGACATGCCTGCACTGCACAGCCTTTTACATCAGTATGACGACAACTAAACTGGCTGAGCGCATGAACGGACACAGACGAACTGTCCGCCTAGGAGATGTCCAATACCCAGTAGCACAGCATGCCCTCCAGCATAATTCTAGGGACCTAGGAACCTGCTACACTGTATGTGCCATTTGGTTTCTCCCACCCAACACCAGTCCCTCTGAACTGCGGAGATGGGAAATTGCACTCCAACACATCCTTTCATCCCGCCATCCCCCTGGACTGAACCTACGTTAAACAACCTCATTCCCATTTACTCTTCAATCTTCTCCTCTTTCCCTTTCCTCTTTAGCCATTCATGCATCTTTTCATCCTACATAGTTGTGTTTATCTTTATACTATATACCTCTTTACTTCTGTATGCATCCTCTTTGGTTTGAAGCTGGCACAGTACTTACAGTAGAATATCTTTGGCTTCCCTCTGACAACCATGCCTCCATCCTTGCTACCCTCCCTGTTTTCCTTTCCCTGTTGCTTCATAACTTGGGTTGTGAGTAACTGAATCTACTTTCCCTTCTTCCCTTTCTTTCCCCTCTCTCCTCCCTGATGAAGGAACATTTGTTCCTAAAGCCAGGAACGTAAATTTTTGGTTCTGTTTTTTGTGTATCTATCGGCTGTACTGAGCTGAGGTAAGTACTGGCCAGCCCCTCTATCTCTCTGTTAGTATTTGTTTTAAAATTTTAATACATCCAGTATTAACATATGGCTCAGAAAGACGGACAGTGACAACAGTGTGAAAAACTAATAGGATGTTTTGAACAATAGATGTTAATCAATATCTATGAGGTGACTTATGAAGATGGAGGGTGGTGTACACGATATAATTTTGAACTTTACAGATTGTATGAAGATCTTGAAATCATGAAGTTCGTTAAAATAAATGACCCAAATGGGACAGTCATGCTTTTTGCATGGTGCCAAACCCAGTGGGATGAAGCAGCAGGGGGAAAACCAACATGCAAGAAGGTTTATAAATTATTGGTGTGGGACGAATGGAATGAGGTTATAGAGGATGTCTAGGCCGAACAACAACAGCAGCAGCAGCAGCAGCAGCAGCAGCAGCAACAACAACAACAACAACAACAAGAATGATCCCTCCTTCAGCCTGTTGAAGGATGTCTGCTTTCAGATGTTTCATGCTATACAAGCCAATGGCCACCTTTCACATGGAGCATAAAATGTTATTAATCTGAAAAGTCAATGGACATCTAATTGTGTTATTGACATGCAAATTCCACCTTTGTCACCGATGTAGAGCAGTCGTATGGGTGTCTGAACCAGGCACCAGCTGCGGAGGTCCATAAACAGCAACATTAACTGAATGGTTGTCGAGGAAAAGCTGTTGATTGGTATTCCCCCATACACATGTATGCAGCTGTTATTCACCCCTGTCATCTATGGCCCATGGTGTACCATAGCAGCCTTGGTGCCAGTTTTGGATAGCACCATTTTCCCAAGCACAGTATACTTTAATCACAGCATCATACAAAAAGTTTACAAATTTACTCGTTTCGGAAATCGTTCTACCCTTAGCCCAAAAGCCAACGATGATGCCCTTCCGGATGTCAGATAAATCATTTCTGTATTATGACAACAACTGCACTGTTTTCCGCATCCCCCTTCAACAACACACTTTATATACCCTCCACTGCTAGTGCTGTCACCTACTCTGTGTGTGTGTGTGTGTGTGTGTGTGTGTGTGTGTGTGTGTGTGTGTGTGTGTAGGGGGGGGGGGGGGTCATTGTATGCTGATGTCTAATATTGGTGATGGTCACCTTAATGCGGTGGCGGTGAGACAGTGTACAATAATGCACTTATAAGTTGCTGTTCTACATGTTACAAGAGTTACGAAGTTCAGTTCCTTTAATTACAACATCCTCATTTTTCACAAAAATAGGAATCGTAAGCCGTATTCTGACATACAATAATTATAAAATTTTCACAAAATCTTGCATTTCTGTAAGTTTACAATGTTTTTCCAAACCAAGAAGTAAAAAGAATGCCACAATGTTTTTACATTTCATACATATCAAGGTGCTTTTCCTACACAAACACAACTCACATATATGATTGCAGTCTATGGTTGCTGAGGCCAGTAGCTTCCCACGTACACAATTCCATCTGCAGCATTACATAACTAAAATATCTTTCTGCCATAGTTTGTGGGTTTGGTGTATCCTGGAGAAAGTCGCACTTTCACAGAATGAAATAGCTGTTCAGCAACTGTGAACAAATTAGGAATCCTCCTGTTTCTACATTTGTCGAGAACCAGTTCCCATTTATAGTGAATCGATGTAAGTTTGCTATCTAAAGATTGATCTTCACAGCTGCACCTATCGTCAAATCTATTTACTCAGATTATGGCTTTATATGTAGGATTTGCCTTTCCATTCAAAAATAAGCCTCTTAAAGGGACAGCCAAACTCTTCTCAACCCCAACACACAGTAAAAGTCAAGAAAACCCTTCATTTTAACGCGTGAAATGTTTCTCCATGTTTTACCATGAGGAATCACCACTTTTTACCTTTTATATTTGTGCAGTTTATGACTTCATCTAGTATTTCCTTCGACATGAAATAGTCACAGACATCCTTAAGTTTACAGATTTTCAATACACAAACTAGACCAGTTGCCTTCTTTAGGATAATGCGAACAAGTGTACAAGAACTTGCAGGAGATGTGGAACTTCAATTTCAGCCTCCAATGAACTAATATTATCTGAAGTACTGTGCTCTTCCAGAACATTCACATCAGTATGTATGAAGTTTAATTCTTCACTACGTCTATCTTTAAAAATACTTACTTCTTCACATGAATTGGCTACTTCAAGCCACTGAGTGACAACACTTTCAAAATTATCTGCAGCTGTACATACTGACTTTGTCCAGATAAATAAAAAAAAAAAAAAATGCGTGTCACAACCAACAGGTGCCGCAAAACTAACAACTCAAGATGGTAACAATACTGGCATTGGGGCAACATACAAACTAAACTAACTGTGACAGTAACAATAGCAACAAAGAGCAATGATACTGTGCGACAATACAGCATGCGGCTGCAAAATGCTGGAAGATATACTGACCTCTCAAATACAAGTGACTTATTTTTTCTCTTATAAATAGCATTACCGCTGTTGCTAACATAACTGCATCTACCATAATTATTGTTGAATTAATTGCTGCTTGTAAACAAGTGTAGAAGTCGATATGGAATGGAGAACATGTTCAACTGTAAGGGAGGGGGGGCTTTGAGGCCCTGCATATGCATTAACAGTATTTTGCAAATATTTTGAATTGTACAAAAACACTGAAAAAATTTAGCTCAGACTCAACAAGAGGGATGTCAAAGGGTAAGCGGGAGGTTGCTGGAAAGGAGTTCGAAATCAAGTCAAGGATTACAGGATATTTTAAAAAGTAAGATCTTAAGGGCCTCCAAGGCCCTGTGTATACATTGTACGGTTAATTATATACATGTTAGGTTACTGTACTCTAACTATATTCAGAATATCAGAGCAGTATGTGGCTATCAGTTTATCTGTACCACAATTACAGCACACGAGACTAACTGGCAATGAACAGTAGTTCACACAGTGCCTAAATGTACTGAAGTGTGTGAACTGCAAATTTGGTGTAGAATACAACCACTTTTAACAGCCAGTTTCAATGGAGGCGCAGTTACTAAGGGCAATCTGAATGTTTACTCCACATTAGGCTACAGCAGAACAACACTGTGGTTGTACACTGCCCGTCAATTGGTATTTGGCATCTTCAATATCTGATCTGTGTACACCATGTCATGCATCTGACCTTTTAAATCCCTGAAATTTCTGTAGTTGTGAACAGGCTAAACATTTAGCGAGTGCGTAATTACACATATTTAATTATCTATAGTGGTCCAAAACAAGTTAATAAAATCTAACAATAGTGTTTTTCTTTCTGTGAAATACACTGTCTCGCCAGATCATGTTTGTATCAAATACGAATTAAATAAGGACTGAAAACCGAGACCTCAAAAGAAGTTTTGCCATAGCATCAGAACTATCTCTTGTCTGATCAAATTTTAAATTAAATGAAACTGACGTGTTACAGAAACACTACAGTGATGCATGATGGAAAGAACAATACATCTCAGAATTCCAGTTACAGCTCAACAAAACATTACAATGCAAACATACAAACTTCTAGCATGTTTTAAAAATCCACTTACTACCTGTACCATCATTCTTTGTGTTACACTAATCCAAAATCCAGTCTGTTCTGCATGTTACTGTCCAACAATATACCATCCTCAGCACAACTGAATATTATAAAAATGGCTGCACAGACGAGTCATGGGTTTAGCTTAAAAGGTACGTCTGCAATATGAATATTTGGAATTAATTTAACGAAAATGTCAAGGCACTTCAAGTTAACCATGTGATAGTGTTTCCTGATATCTATTATTTGTAAATTTATGAAAACTGGCTTGCAAAATTTCTAAAAGTATCATTTTCGAATGGTCTTACCAGTTGGATTTCCAGGATTGATAACCACAATGGCACGCGGGTTACACACTTTTCTAGCCTCAGCTATGGACCGTTTCAGTTCAGTTACATCTAAGCCCCAGCCCTTGTCTTCATCAAGGTAATATGGTACCTGAAATATTTACAGTTACTCGCATGACTAACCTGGATATAGGTCATAAGAAGTACTTGACATTCAGAGAATGTGAAAGAAAAGTCAATTATACTGACCTGCGCCATGTTAAATTCAGAAAGAGTAGCAGAGTACAATGGATACTGAGGAATTGGAATCATGACACCAGGTCTCTTCCCATTTACTTCTGCTATCAATAACTTCATCACTGACTGAAACATTATTCAAAACACGTAAGTAAATTGCTGCTGCCTTTAGCTATTGTCAACTAAGGGAAAAATTATTTGTAAAACAAGGTATGCCAATTTATGACTACTGTGTTCAACAATAACACTGAACTCCACTTATAATTTGTTACAATTCAAACAATTTAACAAAAAAGATAGGCTGTTCAGTCACCTTTATGCCTTCAGAGGCACCAGCTGACAAAATAACATTCTCCCAACAGCTTGGAATACCATCTCTCCTCTCTATGTATTCAGCTACATGTCTCCTGATAATTTCAATTCCCGGAGAATCAGAATATGACCCTTAAACATAGAATAGTTGAGACAGAGCAGAAATCTGCAACGGATAAAATGCCATGGGCTACAGCAGCCAATCCAATTTATTCAGTCTTGAAGTAATACTAACCAACACTGCTACCTCTGCAACCAGCCAGAATTTCTTTTGCTCGACACTTCACATCACTGGGATACTTAGGATCATCAAATAATACTGGATAAGAGACCAGAGAAAGCACCTGAAATAAATAATTCACTGAAAGGACAACATATATATATACACACACACACACACAATATGTCCTGTATTACTGCACATGGTGATTCATTTTAAAATTTTCTTATGATTAACTCACAGTTACAAAACTCACCTGCCTAATAAATGTAATAGGCACCTGTCCCATGGCATGGCAGTCACCAATGTTAGCTTTAATAACTTCAGTAAATGGTTTCTTGACACCCTAAAGACACATAAGCAAACAGAGGATATAATACAAACAGAGGATATAATACAAACACAGAAGTTTCTTACAATTTGAAAATTCTTAACTGCAAAGCACCCCACAGTCTTTATACAGTAGTTGTGCTTTCAAGCAGACAGACAAAATTATGAACATTCTACAATTTTGAGCATGAAAAATAAAAGAAATGAAATAGTCACACAAGGTGGTGGTTAATAAGAATATTGCACAGTAGAACACCCATAAAATTGTTTTCAAAAGCTTTTTAACACAATCAGTAGTTTTAATGTGTCCTCCTGTAAAGCAGTTTCATCCCATACAGATTGTGCAACAGTATCAACCTATGCAACAAGTGCAAGTTGCTGAAATTTCTGTATTTCAAGAGGAGGGCAGTATGAGAAATATGCGAGAGAAGTTACAATGAAAATTTTGTTTTGGAATGTATTCAAACATTCTCTTCCAGCACAAGTTGGTTTGAGGCTGTTTATTTATTACCCTCACTTGGGCTATCTGAGTTGTCCAATCTAAAGTTATCATAATCTTTGGAATCGAGAAAGCTACAGATGTTTGCTGATTGAGTGCACAGTCCATGTTTGTAATCTTTTAATGTTAAATTGCTACGCACCGTATAGAGAAGACAATGAGTTGCACACAGGCACAACAGAAAGATTGCTAAACATCTAAGCTTTCACCTCAGCAATGTCATGTGGCTTCTATTGTGAAAACCTCATCATGACAGATTATCCATCATCTTTCACCATAACGCACTATCCACCGAACAACAACGTGATTAGCCAACTGCTGCAAACATACCACCATCCAGTCAAACAAGCCAGTGCTGTGGTCCGTTTGATTACTCAGTTTATCTTAGACTGCATAACTTCCCGTGAGAAAGTATAGTTAAGTCATTGTAACTCCGGGTGGGCAGGAACATTGCTAGGTAAATAGACTGGTGGCCAATCCAAATTAAAGCAAGAAACTATTTTTCCCCCTTCCTGCAACTAATTCGTTATATAATCAGGCAAACTGGTTGGCATTCTGGTCAATGGACAACCACGCCAAAGATGACACCAGGAAACCTATGAAATGGGATAGTGTTTGCCGAGTAGTCCCACGTCCACAATCGATGTGTACACAGTGACAGACAGTGCAGTGTGACACAGAGAAGACTGTCTACCACACTCTCTGCAGTGGAGGGCCATGGGAGGAATGGAAGCAGGACAGTCACAAACTGATGCGGGCTTGTGGCTTAATGTGAATCGTTCTATTGTTTTTTGGTGTGGCAACAGTTTGTAAAGACTGAAACTATATCCCAATGACCAGGCTGGGCTGATCATGTGTAACATCAGAAAGACAGAACAGTTATTTGGCTGTAAGGGCATGATGGTACCCCCCGTAATACTGCACAGCAACTGGCATCTGACCGCGCTGCATCCATGGGACATGCTGTACCAAGGCAAATGGAGTACAGAAGGCTTCGGCAGAGTGGCCTTTATTGTTGGAGATCTGCCGTGTGTGTACCTCTGATGTGTTTTCACAGAAGGGAATGTCTGGAGTGGAGTTGTCAACATGCTACCTGGACGGTCAAACAGTGGGCCAATGTTTTCTAACAGATGAGTTCTGATTTGGTCTGGACAGTGATTCTCAATGTATTTGCATCTGGATGGAATGTGGAACATGATTCTAGGACCCAACCATTGTGGAAAGAGAGTGATATCGAGGATGAAACTTAATGGTGTGGGCATGGATTATGTTGACCACTAACACCTCTTCATGAAATTGTGCAGTTAAACAGACAAGGTTTAACTGCTATCAAGTATCATGACAAGATCTTGGGACCTTATGTGCAGTTGTTGCGAGGTGCTGAGGTCCCAGACTTTGTACTGCTGGACGATAATGCTTGACTTCATTGTGCTCACTCTCCCAGTCTGAATCTTACAGAGCACATCTAGGATGCACTAGGGACATGGGTTGCATCACGTCAGCATCCACCAACCTCTCTCTGAGACTTAGCAGCTCTGCAAGAAGAATGGATGTTATTGCCTCAGCATATGATTGATGACATGATTCAGAGCAGTCTCTATCATTTGTTAGGCCTTTATTTCTGCCAGAGGTTGTCACTCCATACTGAATGCATTCACCAGTTGTCAGAATGTGTATGTAAGTCCGTTATGTTGGAAAAAATGAGAACATTTTTGTCTACTGTTACACATGTTGCAGTTATTTACGTTCTGAATTTTTTTTTATTGTTTGCACTTTACTATCACCTGATTATACTGTTTTGTGGTAAAACATAGGCAACCTTGCAAAATTTCGGTTTGTTGCTTTAATTTTGGACACCAGTGTACATAACTACAACATCCACAAGGCACGTATCAACAAACGACTGACTAAAATCAGATGGTGAATGCCTTGAATTCCATACACAAGAACCAAGAGAGAATACAATGTCACATCACCATTGGGGATTTGCAAGCAATGTCATCAGTGATGATGGCTGGAGGAATATTTTGTTAACAAATTAACCAGCACATACACAAAAATTTTAATGCTTGTGGGTAGCAGATTGTATTTCAGAAATGCTGATGGGCATTGCTGCCATCTGTGCAAATACAGAGAGCCATATAACAACACCTCTAAGTGCCAACTGCTGGTTTATCTAGGTTAATTTTAGGCCATCAGATGCAACACACACACATTCAGTTGTGTGTAACAGTCTGTAAGTAGAAATCAACATCACCTTCAACAGAAAATATCTTCTGGTGGCACAGGAAATTTAGTGCTATCTGTTAAATCATATAATCGCATAACAATTATATATTACACATTTCTGGAGACATACTGCAACTATTTGTTCAAATCGTCTAGTAGTTTTGTCAGCAGCTACTTTCTTCCTTGCTTTGTGCATTTTGTAACAATATGGCATCAGATTTCTGTATTTTATGAATGTTACAGTAGGTACACTTACTTTTTGAGTAGTAAAGCCCAGTACACTGTTCCGGATGGCGAGTGTTCATAGATGATAGTAACATTAGAATTGCTCTATATACGTGTGATACGATTGCTCCAGTAAACTGTGAACATTAACAATCTCATGGATAGGATGGATGGTAAGAAGGTTGTTTGTTGGTGACTTCATTGTCAACGGGAAAGTGTCATCGTGAAGTGACCACAGGAGAACAGATTATTTACGGAATTCCTAACAGGACAATACTGACAGCTCACTTTAGTGGTGAGTGATTCTTTACTAAAGTGGATGGGTGGTAGAAACTTTCCTGTAATGTTAATAGCAAGATGCTTGTCTCAGTCATATTAATGA
This sequence comes from Schistocerca serialis cubense, assembly GCF_023864345.2. Classification (NCBI taxonomy): domain Eukaryota; kingdom Metazoa; phylum Arthropoda; class Insecta; order Orthoptera; family Acrididae; genus Schistocerca; species Schistocerca serialis. The sequence goes on along the minus strand of NC_064641.1, from coordinate 848,639,781 downwards.
AATATCTACATGTAACATTGCAAAATGACATGAAATGGAATTAGAAGCTATGGTCAGCTGTAGCAAAGAGAAATGACGAACTACAGTTCATTAGGAGACTTCTGAGAACGTGTAGCACACCTGCAAAAGTGACTGATTACAGAAAACACGTGACATTCTCGATTACTACTCGAGTGTGTGATACCCACCAAATTAGATTAAACAATGATCCCAAAGCAATTCAGAAGTATGATATTTTTGCTTCAATTCATATGCATATAAATGCTTCGTGAGCCAGACAGTAATTCCTAGGTAGCATAAGGCGACAATTTCAAAAAAACTTGGTAGGAAGTAAGTTTAAAGAACAAATTTTTCAGGGAGACCACCCAACCAGCGGTAATGCTCCACTGTTTCTCTCTGGTAAGGGCAAAATAAGGGAAACTAGGGCTCATACCAAGGGATACAAGCAGTCTATCTCCTCTCTATTCATCAGCAGAAAAAGAAAGGGAAGACTAGCAATGGTACAATTAAAATGGATTTACTCACTGATTTAATTAACCACGCAGCACATACCCCAGGTAGTTCAAGTGGTCATGCAGTGCCACAAGACGTGCCAGCCCATGGCCAATCGTACATTAAGTTTTGCAGTCTATTTCACAGAGGTACCAGTAGAAGGTTCCGATGGTGCAGCAATTTGTGCGCGCGCGTGTGTGTGTGTGTGTGTGTGTGTGTGTGTGTGTGTGTGTGGTGGGGTTTTAGGGCACAAAACATCTAAGGTCATAAGCACCCAGTATAGGACCATACAATGCTGGGACCACAAGGGTAAAAAAACTGTTGCGAGGTCCAATACAAAAAGGAAGAAAAAACAAATCTAAAACATCAAGATGTTATGGAAGAGTATCTAAAAGACGTTGACACGACACCGGAGTCACCAGGTAGAAATCAAATCTGTTGTGTCATATTACTGCTATTTAAAAAACTTAAAACGCGAGCCACAGCTCACACATCATCCGCTAAAATGTCCGGCAAAGCGGGCAGCAGCCTGATCCTGAGACGTAAGTGGCTAAAATAGGGGCAGAGGATCAGAAATGTTTGACTGTTAATTGCTGGCTACAGAAAGGACAGCTGGGTGCAGGGTCGCCTCTCAACAAGTGGCGGTGACTAAAGCGGCAGTGCCCTATTCGCAACCGAGCTAACATGACTTCCTCACGGCGAGACAGCTGGGAAAAAGTCTACCAGGCTGTTGGGAGAGGTTTGACTTCTCTGAGTTTGTTCCCATGAAGGGAGCACCAATGGTTATGCTGAAGTTAAGTGATACACCAACAGAGAAAAGTACAAACATCTTACAAGGTAACAGAGTAAGAGGTGGGCCAACCGAGATGGACTGTGGCCTTGGCTGCAGCATCAGCAGCGTCATTCCCAGGCACACCAACATGGCCAGGAACCCACATGAATATCACTTGAGCTCCACCATCCAGGAACAAATGGAGGCAGTCCTGGAGCCATCGAACGATTGGGTGGACTTGATCGGGATCATCTAGACTCTAAAAGGGCACTTAGGTAGTCAGAGCAGATCACACAGCGAGTGAGCTGGTGCCTCCGGACATAGTGAACAGCCCGATAGAGGGCAAAAAGCTCTGCTGTACAAACTGTGCACTGGTTGAGAAGCCAGTATTGAAACTTATCATACCCGACAACAAAAGCACAGCCAACACCTTGGGTGTACATGGAACCATCAGTGTACAAAAAATATGTGATCGGCAAGTTGTGAGCGAAGTTCGAGAAATCTGCAGCGATAGGTCGGCTTGGGAGTCTAATCCTTCGGGGATGAGCTGATGTCAAAACAAACATCAACTTGTGTCTGAAGCCAAGGTGGTGAAGGGCTCTCCCCCATTTGGAAAGTGGCAGGAAGTGTGAACTGCAGCTGCTGAAGCAGGTGACGAAAGTGGATGCCAGGAGGCCGCAGAGAAGAAAAGTACATCTCATACTGGCAGTCACGAATTTCATAAAAAAAAAAGGGTCAAAGGTTGGGTGGCCTGGCATGGAAGAAAGCCGACACGCGTACCTACTGAGTAGGACATCGTGCCAGTATGACGGTGGTAGTTCACCGGCTTCTGCGTAGAAACTCTCAACTGGGCTAGTAAGGCACCAGAGGCGAGACGGATCCCCAACGGCGTAAGATAGATGGCCGTGCAGACGAGTAGACAAGGCATCCATAATCCAACTTGGAGTGAACAAGAAATCGATAGAGCAGAGGTCAGTCCGGTCAGCTCCCCAGGGACCAGGTGCAGCATGCAGCCAGGTAGGACACATGGGGAGACCAACTGAGTTTCCTATCAAACGTAAGCACTAAGAAATTTGTTGCATCCACAAACGGAAGAGCATTTTGGCCCAGTCGCAAGGACGGTGGAATAAACGCCTCGTACCTCCAGAAGTTGACGCAAATGGATTTGGCAGCAGGAAAGTGGAAACCATTTGTGACACTCCACGAATAGAGATGGTCCAGACAACACTGAAGACAGTATTGCAAGAGACAAGTCCGCTGGGAGCTGCAATAAATAGCAAAGTCGTCAACGAAATGAGAACCAGAAATGCCAGCTGGAAGGCAGTCCATAATGGGGTTGATGGCTATGACGAACAGGACAACACAGTACGGAGCCCTGAGGCACCCCATTCTCCTGTGAAAAGGTGTGGGATAAGGAGGAACCCACACATACCCGGAAAACTCAGTCTGTGAAAAATTCCCAGATGAAAGTGGGAAGATGACTGCGAAGGATCCATGTACACATAGTACGTAGAATGCCTGTCTGCCAACAGGTATCATAGGCTTTCTCCAAATCAAAGGAAACGGGCACTGTTTGTCGCTTCTGCAGAAAATTATCCATGATGAATGTCAACAGGGTGACGAGATGATCAACCGCTGAGTGGTGCTTTCGGAACCCACACTGAGCATTAGTGAGAAGATGGTGTGACTTCAGCCATCACACAAATTGACCATTGATCATGCGTTCCATCACCTTACAAATGCTGCTGGTAAGGGAAATTGGACGATAGCTGGAAGAAAGAGATTTATCTTTACCAGGCTTAGGTAGGGGAACAATAATAGCTTCACGCCAAAGCATGGCAAATACACAGTCAGTCCAAATACGGTTGTAGGTATAGAGGAAAAAGCGTTTTCCCACAGGAGGAAGATTCTGCAGCATGAGGACGTGGATTGTCAGGCCCAGGAGCAGAAGACCTGGATGAGGAGAGAGCACGTTCGAGCTCCCTCATAGTAAAAGGAGTATTGTAGCATTCTCAATTCAAAGAGAGAAAAGAGATTGCACAAGCCTCGTCCGCCTGTTTCCCAGGAAGGAGGGTAGTGGGTGGAGCTTGAAACCTCTAAAGTACTGGCCCAAAGCATTGGAAACATCGACAGGGTCGACTACGGCTTTTCCTGCCACAGTCAGACCAGGGATTGGGGAGTGGGCGGTAGTCCCAGAAAGCTGGTGCAGGCCACCCCAAATTGGTCTTGCAGACGGGTGAGTGTCAGCTTGAAGACGAGGAGACTTTGCCACCATCGAACTGAACTAAGTCACAAGTTTGTGTAGCCATGTTTTTCTTGGGACAGGGAGAGGCTAACACAGCGCTGTAGCTTGCAGACGAAGGGACATTCGGTTTATGGCTGGGCAAAAGGAAAAGATACCTTCTCTTTCACCCATATCTCTTTAACAGCCCACTCATCTTGATGGGCAACCTCATGTGCATCCCTGCTACAAGTGACACATTTGGCCGCGTTTTTACATGACATGCTGGTATGACTGAACTGGTGGCATTTATAACACCTCAACTGATTGGGAATGTAAGGGCGCACAGAGATGACTTCATAGCCTGCCTTTATCTTGGTATGAAGTGTTAACCGATCGAAATTCAGGAATAATGTGAGAGTGGGCACCAAATCGGCAGCTTCCTTCTTCACAGCTCGATGAACAGCAGTAATGCCCTGATCCAATACATAATTAGTTATTTTATCCTCCATCAAGCTATCCAACAGCTGGGTGTAGACAACATTGCAGGACGAGTTAAGTGTCCTGTGAGCCTACACTTTAATAGGATATTCGTGGAGGGTTCGGGTCTTGAGTAGGTTCTGGGTCTGGAGAGCACTATCAATTTCAGAAAGAAGTGTTCCATTGCGGAGACAGGGCAGGCGATGACATCTACGCCTTTTTGTATAACAAAGGAGTTTACAGAAGCAAAAGTCTGGTTTTTGTCTAAACGTGAGACTACAAGATATCGAGGTGCAACAGTTAGAGACATTGAGGCAGGAGCCTCATTCCACTTTAATGGGAAACACTCTGAGAAAGAGAAGGAAAATCAGTCATTGGGAAGAAGTCCCCCGTGATTGCGCTCCTTCCAGCAGGGGCCCTCCAAAGGTCACACCTTAGGTCACACATTCCTAATGACAGACGGAGGGACCAATAGGCAGAGGAGAAAGGTAACAGCTCAGACAATCACCCGTCCTTGGGCCTGGCTTGTATCAGGGGGTACATGCAGGCCCAACATGCCAAGTCGTGTTAAATGCATGAGTGGCTGTCAGGCACACACAGGGAGGAGAAGAAAAGATAAGAGGGAAAGGAAGCAATAAAGGATAGTCTCAAACACCAAAGCAGAAGCAAAAGAGAGCAGAACAAGGAAACCTGAACAAGGAAAGAGGGCAGTGCAGGGGGGAACGAGCGACACGGGAAAAGAGCAGTGCAGGGGGGAACGAGCGACACGGGAAAAGAGCAGTGCAGGGAACAAGCGATACAGGGAAAGGAGAGTATAAGGAAAGAGCAGTACAACAGAGAAGAGACATACAAGTAAACCTACGCAAATGAACTTCAAGAGCCCATGGAGGCTGGAGACATCTCCCCAAGAGAGTGGAAAAGAACAGAAGATGTGGAGACAAGCACCACTGAAAGAGAAGCAGTGCTGTGAAGATCTGGGGCCCTGTGGTCGCCAAGCATTTACTCACCGAAGAGCAGTGAGCTCCCTGGTTGTGTGTGTGTGTGTGTGTGTGTGTACATATTATTGCTACGTTCGCTTCTTTCTTAACTATGGGATTCTTTTCTGGGGATCAAAGGCACAAAATAAGGATACTGAAAAGAGGCACAAGAATGACAGCTAAAAATAGACAGGGTTCATGCAAGGATCTCTTTAATATTCTGGGTATCCTTCCTGTGCGAAGTGAGTACATCTGTCGATCTGTTGTGCGTACCATGAAAAACTATTAGTTAAGTCAGCACGACTTTTGTTTCAAGGATCAGGCTACTACCTGTTCCCAAGTTGCAAACAAAAGCATTTCCATCTTTTCTGAAGTCTTCCAACATCTCTCTTCCTATTCAGCCAATACTACCGTCTAAATCTTTGTCATATAACTTTGTTAATAATTATTTCTTCCACTTGATTCCCACTTGTATTTATTACAATGTGTGTAGTTTTGTAAAGACTTTTCATTATCTCTATTAGGAGATAAGAATATCAACATTCAGACAATCTTGCAGGGCTATCACAGCTCACATGGTCAAAACCCTGCTCAAGGTTGAAAAAGGTCATACGGGTCTCTATATATTAAATTCTCTGTTTTTCTATAATGTTCCCAGTAAAAAAAATACAAAGTGCACGAACAACCTGAGGTGAATCCATTTTGTTGTTCACAAATTACAGCTTCAGTAATATTTGTCAAGTGGTTATTTATTCAGTTATTTATTATCATTGAGTAGAGTTTGTGCTCCGTGCTTATGGAAGGCAGCCATTAGTCAGTATTTTACTGATAGTTCTATAGCTAATTATAGAACAAAAGCCAGTCTGGATTAACATTTACCAAGGGGAAAAAATAAAACATAAACAAACTGAAGTGCATAATAATTTGTCCAAGGAGAGGAAAAAGATTACTAAAATATATCTATTTAAAATGCAGTTTAAACGTATTTCATAAGTAATATGTACTACAAAATTAAAGCTTATTTAGTAACAAAAGTGCAGCAACAACAATTTGTCACATTACAATGTGTGAGCACAATTTAATGCTTTTGCAAGCACTGTGTAAAGGGAGGAGAAGGAGACATATGTTCACACAGTCACCAGTGGGCAGCCTTTTATTTTTGTTGTTTTATATAACAAATCCTGTGTCACAGCTAAATGTAACTTGGAGGAATGAATAAATAAATTAACAACAAATCCCATGTAAGATAATCTACACAAAGCAAATGAAACCTACATTACCTAGGAGAGGCTGTCACTAAGAAAGACATTAGATAAGTCAGACCATATGCCAAAGTTTTTCTTAGTATGAGGGTACTGAACAGTTTCTTGATGGGAAAATTAGTTCACTGACAAACACAAATAGTAAACAATTTTGTTCAAGATGCAGACAAAAAATCTAAGGCCTAAAAAATGAAGTGTATAATACCTTAAAGCATAAATAGATAATGATGAACAAATGACTGAAAACGTCAATTGGTACAGATTTGTAGCTACCTTTCTGAGAGTCAACGATTCCAGCACGAGCACTGGGCGTGTCAGATTTTGAATGTAAACCATTCCAAAGCTGGTTTGCGAATGATGGGGCAGAATCCCTCAAGGAAACGTGCTGGGCCCAACAGTGTTCTTAAAATATATTTATGATTTTGCCCGCAGAATCAAACACGATGGAATGGTTCTGTCTGTCGCTGACAACAGCAATCTAGTCAATTACAGATCACCAAGTATAATGAGAGATAAAGCTGAAGAAAAACTTTTAGTTGTTTGCAGGTGTATAGAAAAGAACAAAATTAAGTCTTCCCGGAAAAAAAGAAGAAAAAACGACAGTATTAGTTTTCATATAGGCATGCAGTCACTCAGTAACCACATTCTGCAAGATAAAGATGAAATTGCAGAATGTTTATCTAGAATGAAACTTCCAGGGATAAATGGTGATTTACAGATGATGAGGACTAAGCACCTTACTGTCTTTGATAGTGAATAATTTTACCATGCTATGCACTTCAAATAATGACTTCAGTGTGTAGCAGCTCATGGAATACAACAACATAGTTTGTTTATGTCCGTCCATAATTAGTTATGGCACATCTGTCTAGGGAACAAGTAAATATAATATACAAACAATCTTTAAAGGAAAAAAGGCGTATACTGATTATAACATGTAGTGGCAGGAGAACTGCCTGCTCCGATTGATCGAGTCTATGGTAATACTGACAGTTTCTCCATGAATAGATTTTACTAGTACTGGTTTACATACAGAAAGACATTTATGAATACCCAACAGAGAGATCTCTACATGGACATGGAACCAAACTGATCCAGCCACCACTTACCATACATATCAATGGAAAAAAGTGCTGTATAAAATTACAGAACAAAGTTCCACAAGGGATGAAAGACTATTTTTAAAATACATGCCTTCAGGCATATCCTAAAAACTTGTCCATCAGAAAAGCTTTTTGATACTATCATGTATTACCTGAAACAAAATATAAATTACACTGCTAAAAATGCTAATGATTAGCTGCTATAATTACACAGTGTTCTACGATACCTTTAACAAAATAGGGAAACATGCTGCACAAGTAAAACCAACAATGTATGTTGCTATGTATCTAACTTTCTACATTACATGCATTTGGCTTGACATCATTCATACAGTTCATGTTATCTATGAATGAATGAATAAATACACAAAAGAATAAATATACAAACCTAAATAAAAGTAAATAAATGCCACAGTATAAATCAAGATTTCAATGACAAACACTACTATCAAAGCTGCAGACGAACGAGACACATGAATGACGTCTTTGCAGGATAAGACAACAATTTTAACAGAGACAACAAGAAATTCTAATTTTTACTTGAAATCTCCTGTTGTCAAAGACTATAATGTGCTGGAGAAATGGAGACTCAAATCATTCACAGTTTGTTTTAGGCACAAAAATGAAATTGTCGGTCATAACGACTATTGAAGATTGGATGAACAAGTAAGATATTTCAGTTTTCAAGTAATATTACTCTTATATAAATCTTTTATGGTTCTTCCCAAAAAATCAGTTATGCTCATAAGCTCAGCATGAAACACACAAACTTCATATTAGGATTTATGGAACACTAGGCGTGAGAGAATGAAAGGAGAAATCTAATGGCAATGTTAAGATTTAGAATAAAAATTTTCATTTAAGATGTTACACAATATTACAGATGAAATTTGTAAATTATGTAGATGGAAAGTACAAAACAAGAGGTAGCGTACCAGTATCACGACAAAAATTTTTAAGAAATTTGGATAAAAATCAAGCTATGGAAAATCCAGGATGGAATAATGTCAAAGGATAGATTGTTATTTACCTTATAGCACAAATATTGAGTTGGAGATAGGCACAACAGAAAGACTGTCAAACAGGTAAGCTTTCAGCCAAAATGGCTTTTTGGCCAAGTGCTTACTTAGTTTACAGTCTTTTTGTTGTATCTATCTGTAACTCAACATCTCCACTATATGATGAGTAGCAATCTACCCTTTCATGAATTTGGATAAACGTTATCTAGTGGATCCCTCTCGCATTTTTTATCATAAATTAACGATATATGTACATAGTATATTCAAAAATACTCGAGAGATTTGTCCATCATCTAACATACTTTTTTTGAATTCACTTTACAATTTGTGTTTTATGATTTAAAAGTCCATTACATATGCTAACATTTACATATGATGTTCATGTAGATATCAGGTCAATGGACTATATAACCCATATCATAACTACATTGTTACATATTGGATTTCCCCTTCCCCATTCCCTGTCCCCTCCCAAAATTTTGGTTGTGGTGCCAGACTTATCTGTAGCATGGCCTGAGGTCTAGGTTAGCTTGGAATGTGACAATCTGGTTTTGGTAACAAACTGATTGATAGCAGAGTCTAATGCTTACATCTGTGCCACACTGACAAATGCAAGGGCGGGGGGAGGGGCAGGGAGGGTGGGGCAATAGGTAATGTTTACTGGTCAATTCATTACCAGAAACTGTATTTGGCACTCACATTCATTCATTCATTCATTCATTGGCTTTATCAACTCCAATTATGACTATTCAATCTAACCTTGACCACGGGCTATGCTATAAATCTGTGTCACCAGAACCAAGATTTCATAGATCCAATATCACACTGTAGCTGGTATACTTAGGTTCATAGTGATGTTTTGGTGTAGCAGAGCATCCTGATCAAAGCAGAGTCTGCATTATCAGTCCTCTTACTAATAGCTCTAGTCATGCATTGGTGAGCAGCCTTAGCTGTGACTCAAATCAAATGTTGCAGGCTATAGAAAACAGAAATCTTGACTTAACCATTTCAAGCATAACAACCTTAAGTTATTTTTATGTAAAATAGTGCAAACTAATTGTGCTACATCCTGAGTAGCTATGTTTATCAGTAGTGGTGTTTAATTCCCCACCTGCCCTTCTCAATCTAAGCTTTGATTAGTTCCACTGACCATTTCAAGCAAATTCTGGAACGTTTCTTTGAATCAGGAACTGACAATCCCCTTCCTCATTCTTTTAGGTGATGAAGTAGGATTGTAGTTCAATGTCTCCACCTTGCCATTTTTTTTATTACTTAGCTATTTAATCATAAGAATGCCAAAACGACCCTGTAAACAAGATTATGGGCAATATCACACCCTGTAATACACCGTAGGTGTATATTCTACCTAACGAAAAGTCATCTGAGCTACTCTAAGAAAATACTGAACTGCCAAACTGAATGCTTTTGTCAAATCACTGAAAAAGTCAGTTGATGTTTTGGCATTTAAATTTTGCACAATTTGATTTGTGAATTGAAAAATAGCATTCTGAGAGTCACTTTTGAAATCCATATTGAGACTTACTATTAAGTACCTTATTTCAGGGTAGGTATATTATTGTTCTTGCAGGCACAATCTTTGTTATTGACCTCAAGGATGAAATCAGTTGTGAGACTTTGAAATAATTAATATCTGCCTTATTATCTCTCTTGCCTAGAGATACATGCCATCATGATGATGAATCGCATATGTGATAAAGATTTTAGTAATTTCAGTTATAAACAACTATATGTCAGTTTTCGTTTTTGAGAGATTTACTACATTAAGAATGTCTTGGGCAGAGCACTGAGAACACACAGTTGTGATCTGCAGATATGTGCTCACTGCTTCTTTTATGTAGCATATTGGTTTATCCCTGTAACTGTCTATTCATTTCTTAGCTATTGCCAGGGTTGATAAATACATCTGTTCATTACTGAATTCCAATTTATTATTATGTTGCCATTCTTTTTAAAAAGTAAATGTCACATTCCATAAGTAATATTCTGGTTATTAACTGTTCCATGTAGAGTTTTAATTTTATTATATGAATTGTGAATTATATTTTTTAAAACCACTTTCACGTAACAGTTCATTATCAGCTCGGCAACTATGATAAATGCAAGGTGTGGCACTCAGTATTTCTTGCTTTCAGAGTAAATGCAGTAGACAACAAAATATTCTGAGGTGATTAGCAAGGAGGCATTGGACACAGACTAACATCAGTTCACTAAATGGCTACACAGATTTTTTTTAATTGCACAGATCAATCCTAAACATTAATTCTCACTGTGTCTCATGACAACAATGGCACAGATTGCTACACCTCGCAGTAATTTATGTTCATATATAGGCCATCTCTCTATGATTATTTCTTAAAACATATCAATGAATCTGTGTATGGAAAAATTGTGTAACACAGAATAAATGATATTGGCAGTCACTGACATAACATATTATGGTTACTTTTCATTTCTAAAGGCTTCATATCTCCTTAAAGTGAAGGTATGCAATATTGTTCCCTGGAGTGAGGAGAGGATAGGAGCGAGGGGGGATTACAGTCAGATATAGATGAGCTCTGTACATTAAACATTACTTATAACTTAAACTGTGTAGTATAAAAAAGATGCGCTAAGATGTTTCAGTACAGCAGAGCTGAATTAAAAGCAAAAAATCTTAAATTTCAAGCTAATTGTTACGAAAGTTTCTTCTGTTAGCAGCCTACAGCTACTTCATAACAAGGACGAAATGTGTGTACGCGGTTTTCTTCTTTAATATGTTAGTTTCAAAACAAAAATTTACATCAACTACAGCACAAGAAATCCCGTAACACGAAGCTCACAGCTTGTCACAATCTATCAACAAAAGTATATTTTACGCAACCCCCCCCCCCCCCCCCAAAAAAAACTCCACTATAAATCTACGCGATTTTTTCCCTTCTCTTCATCACATTTGTATTAACGCGGTGGTGACGTTTAACCTGCCTTATTCCATCTGTGTACATAAACAATCCTCGATGGTGTCCCTATCATTTCACGATACTCCATGATTACAGAAAACTACGACTTTCAAGTTACAATAGAACTTCGTATCTCATGTAAGTATCTACGCAAAATTTCCTCTCATAGCTTTAAACATGGAGTAACATTTTCGGCACGCCCACATCAGTGTGAGCAATGATTTATATAATTCCTATGTAACTTCCTTCCCATTTATATGTCATTTACGTCACACTGAAGTTATGTCAGCCTATACTACAAATCCGTGACGATTACAGAGAATAACAGAACACAGGCAGCATACATGTATACTCCAAGGAGCTAAATGTGAGCTGTCAACTTACCTTTTCCAATTCCTTTTCGATTTCCGATGCACGAATAACAAGTGGCCCTCTAACAGCATATTGCATTTCTTTTATGCGTGGATTTAATGTTTCTAGCGTCACACATCGTTTAGATTTCGCGCACTTGTTGGAATCGTCGCCGCCCAAGCTGTTGACTGTCGCCATGGTGCGAGGAAAATGAGGTGAAATTGCTCCGGTATCTCGAAATAGTACGATCGGTCTGTTTGCACATTCATTTAGTGGGATAACGTTGCGCGCGATAAGGTACCGCACAGAAAGTAGCAGATTGCTTCCAGCCATGGTTGTGCTTATAATTTTAACGCAATGTCACTAATTTCAATCTCCAAGGTTAAGAATTATAACTATATGTGGCAGAAATGAAGTCGTGCCTAACCTCAACGGATGTATAGCGCGTATAGCGGATCACGTCATTCAACAGATAAATCAGTCTGAAATATTGGGAAATTTACTGATTACTGTTGGATCACTTAAATACAAAATACAGATAAGCAAGCACTGCAATCTATCGTCATCACCATTAATGCGCGGGTATACTTTTCCGAGATGTCACTTCACCCATATTACAGGTAATTGATCTTACACCCGTAAAAACAGTGCGAGAACCAAATTCCCAAATTTATGTCTGAGGACACATCCGGACATGTCAAAGTCCGCACTTGATAACCTTTCTGGCAATGTGCCATATCCTGCCCTGCACAATACTAGTACGAACACCACTGAAATAAAATCACAGAATAAACTTAAGACTTCCGCGTGTGCTATGAAGCAGAACATGTCGGTAATTCAGAAGTCGGCAGTTCAGAAATTTCGGAAATGGATGAAATGTATGAGAAAATTTTGCAATGTGTCTTTACAGTTTGTACTATATCCTAAAAGAGTTTAGCCATATTTCACAAGGGTACGGGAAAGTGCATTTCCTGCTGCAATATGTTTTTATTCTGTTAATATGCAAGTTGCTGTTTGTGGCCGTAAGTAAGTAAGAGTACACAAGACGAGTTTACGCTTCGATAAGGAGTTGGGACACAGGTTACTTTTTAAACCTATCATTATTTACTATTTAGAATAAGAGTGCATGCTGTACGATTATGAAGCTCGCGGCCCTATCTTTAGATTCAAAGAATGCGCTAACTTTTGGCCTACGACATCGGTATTACTTTTCAGTAAACCAGTACTACAACATTTTATTAATGTACGAATGTTTCTGCTGTGTTTGAGTAAATAAAATTATTTAGCTCCTATGACGAAACATAATAGCACAACTCCAGCTTTTTTTCTGTTTTCACAGATGGGAACAAAAGAGTTACGTTGAATAAATGCTGTGTGCCTGCAGCTATTTTTGTATTTTCCATACAATTAAGGTCAGCGATAATTGATTTGATGTGTCTAGTGCACTAAGGAGGTCATAGAATTCGAATATTTCGTCCTATGAATTTTAAGCGTGTAGTGTGAGGGAGAAGGTCGTAGGATCTGGATACTTTGACGTATGAATTATAAGTGTGTATGAAAAATATTCCGACATAGCAGGCTACAGAGATGCACAGTCACAATGCTACTTCTCTACAGACTCGAATCAGCCAGTTGTCGAGGATATAATTTTCACTACGACGCGGACTACGTCAATCATTCCTTAAGGTTGCATGATAGAGCCACAGCTTTCTTCATCCCACATTAATCCGTTAAGAGCTGAACACCGGTGTAATTTTAAGTTTTTCACAGTCAGTGCTGTTATTTCTAACAAAAGTTTTGCAATTTGTTCTTAGATTTATCATGGCAGAAATTTAGCTGCTCAGGCTGCTTGTTGGCTCTACGCAGAGCTGGCGTTAGGATTTTCGGGCGCCCGGTAAGTTTTCTTAGGCTCCTCCACCAAATTTTCATTTTAAACTTCGTTTTTTTTTATAAAATCGCAAAACTTTTATGCAACAAATTTTTAAACAACGCCGTTTTTAAGAAAATTTTTTAATGCTCCCAATTTGTATTAATTTGATACGTGACAAAATGATACTGTCTTTCCAGCTTTTTTAGAAGCGACTCTCATAATCTCAGTGTAACCTAAACAGCGAACTAACTCTGACTACTGCGATCATATTAATCCAACAAGCCGTTCTTACCTCACTGTAGCTGTCAGACCTTTCTTAACTTCTGTGAAAAGCTGTATGACCCTCTGTTTGGACAACAATGATGGGTAAAATGCAGAAAATCACAACATCTGTTACTTTATATTACAAAGACATTTTTAAATGCACTTACGAAGAGCATTAAGGAGGCAAGAGGAGCAAGTATCTCAGACCCAAAATTAATTACACGAATCTATTTTAAGTGCAAAACTTCTTTCAAATCCTGCTTATTAACGTCTATACTGTGCAAAGACGCCATGTTAATGTAACATCGTCTAGGCTTGTGTAGTTCCATAAGAAACCAAATGCACCCATAATATTGTTTACTGCAACATCCATTATAGTTAAAGTCTCCTACTACTGTATATAGAGTAACACTGAAATCATTTGGTTTCAAACTACTTCTGGTCGCAGGTTTCAAAGCGTTTTCTTTTGCTTTCTGTTTCTCTGTGCCACAGTTCAGTGTATTCAATCAGGTGATATTCCAATATTTTCTACCTCCTTTCAACTTTCTGTGTTGATAATATCCCAAATATTTTCCACTTACAGAAATCTTCCATCAGCCTGCTAAAATTGGCACTTTCAACATCTAATGTTGCTTTCCTTGCTTAAAGCAAAACGTTTTGTATGTTTATTGCAGCTAATACTTTGAACCACACTGAAGACATCAAGACACATTGAAATGATTTAAAATACTTCTGAATGCCCTTTAGTTCAGTATGTGCCTCCGCAGTCAAAGTTAAAATCAAGTTGAACTAACCTTTGTAATAATGGCAAATACTTATCAAAAGTACACATGCCATCACTCCACGCAGACAGTTTCGTTTCCTATAGACCCTGAAGGGACCATCCATCATTTTTTTTAAAATACTCTCCATTTGTGACTTGAATAAAAGAAATTATATTTCCGAAAAAAGTGTTACATTCATGTAGCTCTTCGCAGCATGAATGCCACAAAGGTGCAACGAATAAGCAGCACAAGAAGAAAAATTGCCAACCGTTTGTCTTCCAGTAGCTTCTTCTACTTCCAAACTGCTGAAGTGCCTTTTTTCACTCCATGGAAAGATATCGAAATCTAACAGTTTCCTATTCCTTATCAGTCTAACAGCTAAAAAATCCTTCTCACTCCCCAAACACTGTTGGTTTAGCGAATGGCACAAAGAGTAGAATGTCTGCCCTCAGTGTAACTCTTACTGTCGTTTCTCTCTTGACTGATGTCCCATCTTTGAACTGGCGATGCTACACATACCTCTAAAAAGTGTCTTTCTTGCACATTAACATCTGCAAAATACTGAAAAATGGCACTGTTTCCAGTGATCTATGTTGTGAATATATCATAGGATATGGAAACTGTCAGCTTTACAAATTTTTATGGTGTTATGTAAATAGTGCTAATCAGTTACATATTAAAGTATTGGCAGCCTAGGTTCTATTACAGAAGAAGAATTTTTATATATTGCAGAAAACATAAATGTCACAGAGAACAAATTATAGAAAAATAAATAAATTTATGCTAATAAACAGATGGATCAGAAATAAAGAGCTGGGAACATATCTGAGAGTTGCAGGTACATGGGTACTATTCATTGTGGTTCAGGAACTCCTCTATAGCTTAAAATTACCCTTGCAGTAAGAACTTTTTTTGACAACAGCTCATCATCTGATAAACACTTAATTTGTGAAGGGAGATCACTAAAAACTTTGATTGGCATGCTGATTGTGGATAACAATGTATCTTGTTTCTGAGAATCTTGATCCTGCTCATTGTTAGTTACGGACACCTCAGTATCATCTTCACATCCTTCTGACTCCCCCAACACTGTTGATTTAGCGAGTGACACAAAAAGAGTATAATATCTGTCCTTTTTTAACAGAATTGTCTTTTCCAGTCTTACACTTTCGTTTATGTTAACCCGATGAAGCACAATAACACTTTTTTCGACTTGTGTCATTCGTTTCCATTATAATAAACTCTTAAAACTATGTGCTGCTGCAACAGACAAACATAAATTCCTACAAAACCACAAAATAACTAACTTCTGACCACTACTCATGAGTAATGAGAAGCAACAATACAAAACAAATAAAAAAATTATTGCACATTCACGTAGATTTGGAGGTACAATCTTGAATTATCAAAACTTTCGTTCTCTAGCAGGGCCTTTACAATAGCTCATACTAGAGGCTCGCTAATAGCAGCTCAGTTTACTGGTGGCCTTCTCAAGTGAACAAAAGTAAAAATGTAAACCATTTTAAAAAGACCAAAACCTGAACATCTTTGCCTCCAATGTCATCCTAATGCTCTAAAAGGCAAAAATCAATTTGAAATGATGAAAAAGAGAAAGTATCAAATGTAAAGGATGTAGGTGTTAATTCATTAAACTTCTTATGTATTTAATGCTATTATCTGTAGAGAAAATTAAAAGCTACCCAACACAAAAATCGTTCTAAGAGATGTAATTCCTTCAAGAATGGAAATGCTTTGAATACCACATTACTAACATATGAAACTAGTCAAAAAGAGCTTTAAACTTGTCAAAACGAGCACATAGCTCAGTCACTACGCAAACCCAGAACTTGATGAGGGGGTGAAGATCAAAATTCGTACATGCATAATTAAACATACTATGTAACATACATGTTCGATATAGCTAAAAGTAAACTTATTTGATAGTTAAATTATGGTCGTTACTTTGATTAAAAAGTTCTTATATTTCCATAAAAATCTGGATGAATTAATTGAAATTAAAGTAAGTTCATAATATTAAAACTCTTGCGTGTATGTAATAATAATAATATTTTTTGCTCTACACTGTCTAATGAATTGGTTCTGCCTTACATGAAAACCGTAATATTTTGCATCAATTTAATCGATAGTTTCATATCTATATGTTGTTTCAAAAAATTTCACAGGTTTATTGAGGGCCTTTTACACTCAGATCTTTTGATGAACATCTTAGGTGCAGATTTTAAAAGTTACAATTCATTTCCAGTTAGTTATGCAGTCTTGAATTGTTAGTAAGCTTCTGTATGACCTCAAATCTCTTTAATTCTACCTTCATGATCTTTTTGTGAGCTGTATGTAGGAGCAACTAACACATTGCCTGGCTCTTCTAGGAATATGTGCTCTCAGAATTTTAACAGTAAACCATAAGGTGATGCACAATGGTCTCTTCTCATGTTTTCCACTGGAATTAGATTAGTGAATCCATGACACTTCAGCACTTATTAACCTTGTGACAAACCATACCAATCTTCATCCAGTGTTATCTACTTCTATATTAATCCAGTCCAGCAATGGTCCCAGACTAATGAAAAATTCTAAGCTAGCCTTCTACTCTTGCGAAACATATTTACCTAAAATTATATTTGTGAATTTCACTGTAAAAGTCCTGATATTATAATAGTTCTCTTGATACTTTGGTTTAAATGTCTTGTTGGTGTAGAGACCACACAGACAAGTTCACGTGAATAAGTAGAAAACAGTGTCATAATCAAATCAAATATTTAAATGTCATAGGTCATAGATCTGGACCAGTGAAAGTGATGATTATTGACTTTATCTGTTGTATTAGCCAAATTCGTCAATTGGGACAGATGTACTAAATATTTTAAGTATTAATGCATAGTATTTTTTTGTATTTATACCAGAAATCCTTAATACCAATTCTTACACCTTATTCCAATTTCACATAATATTAGATGTACAGTAGACCAAATAACTACATTCTGCAAGTTTTACTGAGACATAATTTACATTGATTGTCAGTGAGAACAGGAACATTGATGCAATGATAGAGTACCAAGATAGTATTTATTTCACTATATGTGAATGTCTTACATGATGGGGCAAAGAAAATTATTCTTTTGTATTACAATTCATACATTAGTATGCCACCTTTATTTTGCTTTACAAGCATCTTGCAGTTTCCAGATATAATGAAATAAGATATATACTATATTATAATCCATATCCAAATGTGATCATGACCATGAGGATGATACCAAGTTCTGTTGAGTGATAAACTAATGACAGACTTTGTTGTAGAATTCTGTAGCCACTCAACAGACCACGTTCTCTTCTTCTAATTTTATTTTTCTTAATTGCCCTTGTTGTATACTGTCAGGCAACCAACAAAAGGTCATTAGTATTATATGCAAATAGTACTAAAATCAAAGCAATTAAATTATGTGTTGTTGTTGTGGTCCTCAGTCCAGAGACTGGTTTGATGCTGCTCCCCACTCTACTCTATCCTGTGCAAGCTTCTTCATTTCCCAGTATCTAGTGCAACCTACATCCTTATGCATCTGTTTAGTGTATTCATCTCTTGGTCTCCCTCTACGATTTTTACCCTCCACACTGCCCTCCAATACTAAATTGGTGATACCTTGATGCCTCAGAATATGCCCTACCAACCAACCCCTTCTTCTAGTCAAGTTGTGCCACATATTTCTCTTCTCTCCAATTCTGTTCAATACCTCCTCATTAGTTATGTGATCTACCCATCTAATCTTCAGCATTCTTCTGTAGCACCACATTTCGAAAGCTATTCTCTTCTTCTCTAAACTATTTATCGTCCATGTTTCACTTCCATACATGGCTACACTCCATACAAATACATTCAGAAACGACTTCCTGACACTTAAATCTATACTTGATGTTAACAAATTTCTCTTCTTCAGAAACGCTTTCCTTGCCATTGCCAGTCTACATTTTATATCCTCTCTACTTCAACCATTATCAGTTATTTTGCTCCCCAAATAGTAAAACTTATTTACTCCTATAAGCGTCTCATTTCCTAACCTAATACCCGATTTAATTCGACTACATTCCATTATCCTCGTTTTGCTTTTGTTGATGTTCATCTTATATCCTCCTTTCAAGACACTGTCCATTCCATTCCAGCTGCTCCTCCAGGTCCTTTGCTGTCTCTGACAGAATTACAATGTCATCGGCGAACCTCAGAGTTTTTATTTCTTGTCCATGGATTTTAATTCCTACTACGAATTTTTCTTTTGTTTCCTTTACTG
The DNA here is from genome assembly GCF_023864345.2 of Schistocerca serialis cubense. Lineage (NCBI taxonomy): Eukaryota > Metazoa > Arthropoda > Insecta > Orthoptera > Acrididae > Schistocerca > Schistocerca serialis. Next base: position 848,620,948 of record NC_064641.1, on the reverse strand, counting down.
CTTGCTCAATAGACAGACTGAATTTCATTGGGGAGAGGCTAAAATCATGTCTCACTCCCTTCCCAATCACTGCTTACCTTTCATGCCCCTCGACTCTTACAACCGCCATCTGGTTTCTGTACAAATTGTAAATACCCTTTTGCTCCCTGTATTTTACCCCTGCCACCTTCAGAGTGTATTATATAATAAATGTAAACCGTCCAATAAGTGCAATGATACTACTAAACAATAAAGAATGAAAAAATTCAAAGTGCATACATAGGTCATTTTCCTATGGATCAGTTTCCCTTCTCCTCCATGAAAAAGAACTTCACAGCTGTGTTAAAAAATATTTGTAATGATATTACTATGTAAAAACTTGCCACACACCTTACAGTATTTTACAGAGTACAGATGCAAATGGGTATGCCTATTTAAACACAGATGTAAATTAAAATTACTAAATATGCAGCAACCAGTCGCAAAATTTTGTTTTTATTTATTCACTTTTGCAAATCGATTTCAACTGTGTAACATCCATCGTCGGTGCTACAAATGCAAGAATAAAAATAATTAATAACAGTGATCACAGGAATAAGTGTACATAAAGCAACATAAACCAATTAAATGTATATAGACACATTAAACCATTTAAAATGAACATACAAATTTACCTTTCAACCAATACAGGGTTATTACAAATGATTGAAGCGTTTTCACAGCTCTACAATAACTTTATTATTTGAGATATTTTCACAATGCTTTGCACACACATACAACAACTCAAGAAGTTTTTTTAGGCATTCACAAATGTTCGATATGTGCCCCTTTAGCGATTCGGCAGACATCAAGCCGCTAATCAAGTTCCTCCCACACTCGGCGCAGCATGTCCCCATCAATGAGTTCGAAAGCATCGTTGATGCGAGCTCGCAGTTCTGAAACGTTTCTTGGTAGAGGAGGTTTAAACACTGAATCTTTCACATAACCCCACAGAAAGAAATCGCATGGGGTTAAGTCGGGTGAGCGTGGAGGCCATGACATGAATTGCTGATCATGATCTCCACCACGACTGATCCATCGGTTTTCCAATCTCCTGTTTAAGAACTGTGGAACATCATGATGGAAGTGTAGTGGAGCACCATCCTGTTGAAAGATGAAGTCGGTGCTGTCGGTCTCCAGTTGTGGCATGAGCCAATTTTACAGCATGTCCAGATACAGGTGTTCAACCGTTTCTTCGCTCACTGCAGGCCAAGCCATTGATTTCCCCTTACAGAGGCATCCAGAAGCTTTAAACTGTGCATACAATCGCCGAATGGAGTTAGCAGTTGGTGGATCTTTGTTGAACTTCGTCCTGAAGTGTGCATTTCAAGCACGACATACGCTTTCTTGGCTCCTGTCGCCATTTTGTCCCACAGCGCTCTCGAGCGCTCTGGTGGCAGAAACCTGAAGTGCGGCTTCAGCCGAACAAAACTTTATGAGTTTTTCTACGTATCTGTCGTGTGTCGTGACCATATGTCAATGAATGGAGCTACAGTGAATTTATGAAATCGCTTCAATCATTTGTAATAGCCCTGTATGTGCCCTGAGTAGTAATACTGTCTTAAGCAGAGGTCAAGCATAAAGTGATAAATCGAGAATTGACTATGACAATGAGAAACCATAAAGGGGTGCTGCAAAGCAAACCCGCCCTCTATGTGGAAAGATACAGCTGAAATAAAAATGAGAAGAAGAAGAAAGAGGTATGACATGCAAAGTGAGGTAAAATTTAATGTTTTTTTTTTTTTTTCTTTATTGAATTTCAATTCCCCCCAAAGGGGGCGGGCTGGCAGCAGCTTAGGACGCCGCTCTGCAGCCTACAGATTTTCTGACAAAGAGCAGGAGAATAAATAATAATAAAAAACAGGCGATAAAATCGGGGACTTAGTGAGTAACAAGGTGAAAAGAAAATGGGGAAATTAAAACAAGCAACAGAGGGATGATGAAGCGAATAAAAATACATACGGAGCAGACAGGGAAAACAATAGACAGTTAAAAAAAAACACGGCGACAGTCTGGATTCTGTTCGCAAAGTATATAAAATTCACACCCAGCGACAGCATGGTTTCTGTTCGCAACACAACACTGAATAGGCACTAGAACACAGCACGAAAAAGTCGGCAAAGGTGACACCACAGTCGAGAGCAGGTGGGGGGAAACTGGACAGGAGATGGGAAAACAAAAAGGGGGGAAAGGAGAGTAAAAGCGAAGGGGGGGGGAGGGGAACCGGGAAAGGAGCTGATGGAGGATGAGGACCCATAAGAGGGGTAGGGGGCAGACGCGACAGGGAGGGGGGTAGGCAGAGGAGGGGAATACAAAAGGACTGGGGGGGAGAAGGGAGGTAGGGAGAGCCGTAGTGGGGAGGAAACGTAAAATTTAATGATGTAATACTAAAATATTTACATGAAGTGGATATATTGACAAAGATTTTGTCAGCCACATAGTACAGTTATATACGCCAAAAAGCGATTGTACAAATTAGTAAAAAGGAACAAACATAGATGAGAAGCACACCATCGAAAAAAAATTTAAAATTTTTTAAAATTATTTATCATATTTTTTCATATTTTTATCCAAGAGCAAAAGTTAATCATAATGCCAAAACGTAAAACGGTGTTGGCATCCATCTAGCGTACAGTTAATGACAATCAGGAATATCGGACTTTTTTCTGGCAGATGGCGCCACATTCCTGAATGCACATGTAATGTAAACTAAGTTGAGATAAGAAAATTACGGACAAGAACGAAACAAACGTATTAACGAAACAAGGCCAAATGCAAAAATAAAGTGCTAGCACACTCCTTACATGGGAAAATTAACACTAGCTCTATAGGATGAATTGAGAACTCGTATGGGCTTTTACAGTGTGCCTGTATATCATGAGACATAAATCTACACCATATGTCTGTTGATGCGGCCGACAATACAGCAAAAGCCTAATTAAAGGGCGTCAACGCAAGTTAAGTTGCAATAACATCATTCATATCACCAATCTATTTATAACATCATTCATATCACCAATCTATTTATCTCCCTCCCCACCTTCACTCTTCCCTCCTCCACCTCCTCTCGTCTTTCCTTGTCTTATCATTTCCGTTTCCATCAAGCAAATGCTCGGTGAAGAGCTCCCAAAAATCAACTCCTCTCACAGTCGGCTGCTCATTGAGAAGGCACACGCTAGCTGATCTATGATGACAAAAGATCTCCATATCCTGTAGCAAATAAAGATAATTTCCCTTTTCTGCTATATGTAATAACCTCACATGTGTCTCAATTCGAGGAAGTTCATGTCCACTATTTATAGTGTGGGCTGCAATATTCGACCTATCAGCCACATACTTTCTGTCAATGGCGACATGTTTAGCGAATCTAGTTTCAATTTTTCGTCCAGTCTGATCTACATAACATGTTTTACAGCTTGTACAAAGTATTCTGTAAACCCCTGACTGGTGTAAAAGTTCTACTTGATCTACGCCATGATCTAAAATTTGTTCCAAATTATTCTTAGTTGAAAATGCAATCTTAACCCTGAGTTTCCTAAAATCAGTTGCGACTTTAAGACTAACTGCCCCATAGTATGGTAAAGAAATATATTTCATTTTTTCATTTTTCCCTACAATTACTTCATTTGCTCCCGTGTCTTTATATTTATTGACAAATTTTTCATAAATTTTTTGAACAAGGGATAGCGGATAATCATTTGATTTAGCTATGGAAAAAATAATATCTGACTCAGTTTTACGATCCTCTCCAGAAAGTGGAGTACAGAAAACACGATTAAATGCAAATCTGAAAAAAGCCGTTTCATGCTGATTAGGGTTGGATGAATGATAGTTTATCATACAGTCAGTATATGTCTTTTTTCGAAATATGCCAAAATGAAGCCTTCCGTCACTACTCCTTATGTATAGATCCAAAAAACTAATAACCCCATTCGTTACAAGTTCATATATTTTAGCATGTAAAGCGTTAAATGAGGGCACAATTTCGCTGATGTCAATTTCATCGCCATTCACAAGCAATAATGTCTCATCAACCTATCTAACATAAATGACAATTTTCTTTGCCAACTCAACATTCTCATGAAACCATTTGGTTTCAAGGTGACTGATTAACACATCAGCTAAAAAATCAGAAATCGCGTTTCCCATACTGTGACCGTCTTTTTGCACACAAATTTCGTCATTGAACCAATAGATGAGGCTATTGATATTATGAAAAATAATTTAATGCTGAGTAATTTGACAGACAATGAAATTGAGGAGTTTATAGTCCTTTTGTCTCTTACACTCAAATACAACTTTTTCCGGTTCAACGTCGAAATTTATGTGCAAAAATACGGTCTCAGCATGGGAAACGCGATTTCTGGGTCATTTTAAATGGTTTAATTCGTCTATATACATTTAATTGGTTTACTTTGCTTTATGTACATTTATTCATTTGGTCACTGTTATTAATTATTGTTATTCTTGTATTTGTAGCACCGATGATGGCTGTTAATCAGTTGAAATCGATTTGCAAAAGTGAATAAATAAAAACAAAATTTTGCGACTGGTTGCTGCATAGTTCGTAATTTTGTGGTTTACGGTCGCTGCAGGACTTGGGAACCACGCGGGGCCCACCATTCACAGATGCAAATATCAGTATGAATGGCGAAGAAAACTTCTAGCTTCCACCAGTCTTTTTGAAGCAGAGAGAAAATAAATGAACTAAGTTTTTGATGCTCATATTACAAACTTTTCTGAAAGTTTAAGTGTATGAAATAATACAATCTTAAAATTGTTAAAATAGTTTATAGCTGATGAAGCATAAAAGAGATATATTGAAAATTAAATGCAACTTTTTCAAGTAAGTTTGTTAATTTTGTTTCTCTGCTAAATGACTCATGTCAGACTATCCACATGTTTTCACTGCCGTATTTTTAGCGCAAATACGATTATTTTCGTTTTTATGAGCTGTCCTTCTGAACAATAGTTTAACAGTAGTTTAATAACATGACATGACTTATATTTGATGAACTACCTGAGCTGTTAACCTTAAATATTTCTGAAACTGTACTCTGTTTGTGAGATGCAGACTAATTGATAATTCTGTACATGGCCACATGAGAACAACAAAGCAGTTCCTGGAAGCAATATTAGCTTATTGTGAACACTCAAAGCCATTAAGATTTCCTGTACAAGCAATATGGTTGTCTTCTGATATTGGTCACTCTTGTACCTGTAGACAGTACCACACTCTGAGGTTCTGCAAGTGATGATATAACTGCTTTATAAGAAGAAGTACACATTTCACAAAATAACAAAGTATTGTGTAAGTTAAATGAGCTTATTGGTTATTTTATGCATAATGTGTATTTCATGAAATGTACCATTACTGACTGAATTTTGAGAAATACAGTTGAGAGCTTAATTTTGTAAGTGAGAAGTAAACACTAAAGGAATGATGAATATTTTCCCTCCACATGAATTCGTCTTTTTAAAGCTTAAATATTTGTCATACATTGTGTTCAGAGGGAATTTTGATTCATACCATTTACACACAGAAAAGGCTTATTGGTGTTAAATCAGGTGACAATGCAGTCCATCTCATAACTCTAACATACTATGTCTAGTAATGTGAATTGGCTGTGTGAGCATCATTACTTTCAAAAGTGGCTAGTGAGCTGGACACTGCAAAAAAGGGTGGTTGGTTAATTTGAGGGAGGGGAGGTCATTGGTCCCATCAGATTGATCAAGGATGGGGAAGGAAGTCGGCTGTGCCATTTCAAAGGATCCATCCCGCCATTTACCTGAAGCTTTTTAAGGAAATCACAGAAAAACTAAGTCAGAATGGTTGGACATGAGTTTGAACCATTGTAGTCCTTAACGCGAGTCCAGTGTGCTAACCACTGTGCCACCTTATTTAGTGCAAAAAAAGTAAGGTTAGGTTTCCATGTCTGTTAACAGCAAGGTCATTAGGGATGGAGCAAAACCTTGGATTGGCCAAGAATTGATAATGAAATTGGCTGTGGTCTTATTCATAGAAGGTATCTTTCCATTCATGTTTGATGATTTAGGAAAAGCACAGGCAACTTAAATCAGTTTATCTGGATGGGGTTTGGGTTCTGGTCCTCCCAGACACTTCAGTGCCTACCACCTGTGGTCGTTCACCGAATCTGGGATCTACAATGAAATGAAATATCCTTGTGTATTGTTAAGCAGGAATTCTCTGCGTAGTGGTATATGGCTGCTGAGTGTTTCACAGAAACTTGTTCCAAAAATAATTTTCATTAATATAACTGAATCTTAGAAGAAGAGTACTTAGTCTTAAGTATTTTTGTACATGTTATGGGGCATTATATTTGCTAAGCTAGCGAGGGGTAAGTGGCAAAAATTAATATGGTTTTCAGCATTCTACAGCAATTCATGGCAGCAGGCAGAAGAGTATCATTTAAAAATATAGTTTTTCTGAGTGCATTTATATTAACAAAATCTCTTCAAGCTATCAGTTGAGCAACATGAATATTTCCTACTCTTTGTCCTCAAGCGAAAAGTTATCTGTAGGAAGTAGTGTTTTGTAGATTAAGGACCACACTCCTCCTCTCATGAAGCAGATTGTGATGGACTAACCATGTGTCCCTGGAAGAATGTGCTCCAAACACTGGGAGTGTTATAGTGGAAGGTCCATGCATTGAATCCCAGTGTTATTTATCCATTTTGTACCATACTTGAGCCCTATGAGCTTGCACAGTTTGTAGTAATGCAGCAGCTACATATGGCTTAGCTGGAAATTAATTCATGATATACTTACCATCTCATTACATATCAACAGTACAGTATTAATGATTTCGCAAATAGCTACTATGAAAGTAATAACAAAAACAAAACATTAGGTATGGAGTATCTTATGCAGAACTTAGCTGTAAAACGCTTCCCAAGTTGAAAAAAATAGTCTTTTACTCTTATTTCGACCCAGCCCATGATCATTAGGTCAGAGAACGTAGTGGCAAGACAAGGCACCTTCATTTACTAAGAAGTGAACACATATCCTTCGTTGTACTCTGCTACATGTTGTAGGTGGAATGCTACAGAATAGCTTCCAGATCCTTCTTTATAAGAATGTTCTGGAACAGAAGGCATCCATTTTCTTTTACACCCACATGAACCTAATCGTTGTTGTTCACGTTGCGGAGTTTAGAATTCCCAAGAAACACTGCATTCTCAGAAACAGGACAGTTACGACAACAATCAACCACTACCGAAAACAGCTATGTCCATGCTGCACCAGATTGTCATCAGAGGGAAGCAACCTATGCTGAAGCGGTCATCAGGAAGTCTACAACACAAAGTCAAAGTCATGACCAGTGTGAACAGTCCATCTCAGAAGAATTGAAACATGTACAGGAAAACGCCATAGGGAATTACAGTTGCTTACAGCATGACAAGGAGGAGGTCAGCCCAGCTCAAACCCAAATTACAGGCATGGGCCTGAAAGTACAATTGTTTATACACTGGTCTGTGAGCCAAAACTCAGCTGATAGGACAAGCTACCTTGAGTCTGCAGCATGTGAACTTCTTGTTCGGTTAAGTACTGAATACTTCTTTTTGACTGGCTCGCAACATTTTAGAGTGGATCACAATGTTTTTTACTGCGTGAGGTACGAAATTGAGGCGTTCAAGGAGTTTACCACGTGGCCAAACCACGAAAAAATCGTAGAATGATGTTGGTTTCAGGTTTCTGGTTCCCAGAGTTCCTTGTACCACATCAATCCAAAAAGTTTCAGGACCGGATTAATACAAAACATAGAAAAATTAAGGCTACAGGTGTTCCACATAGCCCCTCCCCACTTGAGTAAAACATAAAGAACGTTCACACAACTGTGTGAAACAGTCACAAAAGTTCTTCTCTGCAATGTTGTTCGACCTGTGCATCACATTCGCACCTTCTTCGATCTTCACGAACCATCAGACACTCTTTCTGCACTTTGTCGTTTTGTGTTAGTTTAATATTGATAAAACTAAATTTTGGCACATGTTATGATTTTTCCCAGAAGAGAATTTCCCCCTTTTCTCATTTAAATCAAGTCACAGAACGTGTTCATTCTTTGATGTTTTTATTTGGGAGTCAAGGTATGCCTGACAAACTTAGCACACACTTTTGTCTTCTTTGAAACATTCTGAGGAATGTCTTGAACACTACAACTAGAGGTGTACAGTCCGTCGCTCTGCTGTGATTTGTGACGCATCAGCAGTGACATTCCACAGATGCATGACCATTACTTATACAGCCTGGTCAAATTCACATCTGTTGTTTAAAGCTGTTAGTTCAAGTTGCCTCCATAATTACTGCACTGACTACAATTACACGCAAGGGATAAAAATAGTCTCAGAACTTTTTGGATGAACAGTGTATGATTTGCACGTGTATAAGTTTGCAACTTCTGAAGCTAGAGGATAGTACATAAAAACTATTTGTTCATAGAATTTACTACTGTAACCAATTGGAAGTATGATGTGGTAAGCATGTGTCGAAAGATTTCTACTTCATCCTTAACAAAAGGACACAAAGTCTTCTAGTGCCACCCATATGAAAGACATGCAATACCAAAATTGATTAGGTGGCTGCTCTTGTCTGATCTGGTGCCTTGTAGAATTTTCACAAAACTCTGTTTTATTATTAACATGGTGGACTGCCACCAATGAGGGCTTTCACTAGGTTGAGAAGATGTTTGGTTATTCCATTTGTCAATAAATGTATTGTGCACACTGTTGGTCATAATGATACTATTTATTTATATATTTTTGGAGCACAATAGAGCTGCGGTAGTACCAGTGCTCCAGAGCACAACATTCCAACAGTCTTCATGGTAGCTAGTGAGTTAGTTATTTGTTTCACTGATCATATTTACGATAAGCATACTAAAGTAGAATGTGTCAACAGAATAAAAAAGTACAAAATGAAAAATGTGTTTATGGATATATCCTAGCCACTTACATTGTTTCTGTAGAAATGACTAATTATTTCTATTCAAGACTACCTCTCTGTTATAGAAGGAATTATTAAGGGCAAAACCCATTCAATCTACAGTTGGACTAATTTCTGCTGTCTGTTAGACTTTTCTTTACATGGTTAGATTGTGAAAGAGTTTTACTGCTGCATATTTCACCCCTTTCTGTGCCAAAGTTAGAATCATTAAAGGGTAATGGACATCATTTTTCCTTCTAGTATTGTACTTGAGAGTATCTCTGTTACTCTCAGACTGAGATGGACTTTTGATAACAAGTTTCATAGATGAATAAACATACTGTGAGTTTGGAAGTAATATTATCAGGGCATGCTGAAAAATTATGCCTCCAAATTTTTTGTGCAAAAATCTCTTAAAGCTATTTAAATAAAACAAACGTTATTAACCTTCTACAGCTTTATTTTTATGTACACATAATTGCTTCTCAATATAGTCAACTTGGTGATGGCCTCTTTTCTCCCCAGGAGAGATCAGTTTGTTGATACCATCACTGTAGAATGTTTGACTTTGTTGACAGAGCCACTCTCACCTCTGCTTGCATCACTTGGTCATTATCGAAACCATATCATTGAAGGTGTTCTTTAACTTTTGGAAACATATGAGAATCACATGAGACAAGTCGAGACTGTATGAAGGATGATCAATGACAGTGAACTCAAGGTGTAGGACTGTTGTAGATGTTGCAGTGTTTGTGTGTGGTCTGGTATTGTCATGCTGAAGGAGAGGTAGCTCCGAATGTGGACAACCTCCTCGAATTCATGAAACTTTAGTATACCATGCTGTTTGTCACATACTGATATACATACATTACATGCACCTTGTTACACACTACAGTTAGCAGCCCTCTAGCAGCAAAGGAGTTACAACCTTTGTCAGTGAAGCGAATTTCTAATAAGAAACCATGTATATCTGTGAGCCCTAAGGTTCTCACCATGAAACAAAAACCAGTTACACAGCCTCAAGGATCACATAACAAATACCCCTTAGCCTGTACAGACTGTCAACCACTGAATAATATGTTAATGTAATAATAATAAAATTTCGCCCATTCATGTAACAATGATGGGTGAACGTTAATTTACAGGCAAATATTTTTTAACAAGAATTATATATACCGCATGATCAAAAAGTCAGTATAAATTTGAAAACTGAATAAATCACGGAATAATGTAGATAGAGAGGTACAAATTGACACACATGCTTGGAATGACATAGGGTTTTACTAGAACCGAAAAATGTAAAAGTTCAAAAAATGTTCGACAGATGGCGCTTCATCTGATCAGAACAGCAATAATTAGCATAACAAAGTAAGACAAACCAAAGATGATGTTCTTTACAGGAAATGCTCAATATGTCCACCATCATTCCTCAACAATAGCTGTAGTCGAGGAATAATGTTGTGAACAGCACTGTAAAACATGTCCGGAGTTATGGTGAGGCATTGGCGTCGGATGTTGTCTTTCAGCATCTCTAGAGATGTCAGTCGAATACGATACACTTGCAGCTGCAGGTAACCCCAAAGCCGATAATCGCACTGACTGAGGTCTGGAGACCTGGGAGGCCAAGCATGACGAAAGTGGTGGCTGAGCACACGATCATCACCAAACGATGCGCGCAAGAGATCTTTCATGCGGCTAGCATTATGGGGTGGAGCGCCATCCTGCATAAACATTGTACGTTCCAGCAGGTGTTTATCAGCCAGGATGGGGATGACGCGATTCTGTAACATTACAGCTCCTTTTATACACGATTGTGATGCACAGTCACTGAAGTTTTGCTGTCCAGCGCCATCTGTCGGACATTTTGTGAACTTTGTTTTTTTTTGTTCTAATAAAACCCCATGTCATTCCAAGTATGTGTGTTAATTTTTATCTCTCTATCTACATTATTCCATGGTTTATTTAGTTTTCAAATTTATACTGACTTTTTGATCACCCAATATATGGAGCTACCGCTTTTTTACACCTTCACAAAACTTGTATTTAATAGTCATATTCAAATCAACAAAAGAAAATTCTGCTATTTCGAACAATTACTCCAAATTAAACCAATAATACATAGTTTTACCTTGTTGCTGATGTGGTCTTCAGTCTGAAGACTAGTTTGATGCAGCTCTCCATGCTATTCTATCCTATGAAAATCGCATCATCTCCAAGTAACTATGGCAACCTACAGCCTTCTGAATCTGCTTACCATAATAATCTCTTGGCCTCCTCCTACAATTTGTATCTCCCACACTTCCCTCCAGTACGAAATTGGTTATTTCTTTTGTCTCAGAATGTGTCTGATCAACCAATCCCTTTTTCTAGTCAATGTGTGCCACAAATTTATTTTCTCCCCAATCCTGTTCAGTACCACCTCATTAGTTATGTAATCTACCTATCTAATCTTCAGAATTATTCTGTAGCACCACATTTCAAAACCTTCCATACATGGCTACACTCTCTACATTTCAGAAAAGACTTCCTGACAGTTAAATCTGTACTCAATGTTAACAAATTTCTCTTCTTCAGAAACACCTTTCTTACCATTGCCAGTCTACATTTTATATCCTTTCTGCTTGGCCATTATCAGATATTTTGCTGTCCAAATAACAAACCTCATCAACCAGTTTAAGTATCTCATTTCCTAATCTAATTCCCTCAGTGACACCTGATTTAATTCGACTACATTCCATTATCCTCCTTTTGCTTTTGTTGATGTTCATCTTGTATCCTCTTTTCATGACACTGTCTATTCCTTTCAACTGCTCTTCCAAGTTCTTTGCTGTCTCTGACATAATTAGAATGTCATCAGCGAACCTCAATATTTTTATTTGTTCACTCTGGACTTCAATTCCTACTTCAGACTTCTTTTATTCCTTTACTGCTTGCTCAGGATACATATTGAATAACATCATATTGAACAACAATCCTGACTCACTCCCTTCTCAACCACTGCTTCCCTTTCAGACCCCTCGACTCTAAAAATTGTCATCTGGTTGCTGTACAAATTGTAAATAGCTTTTCGCTCCCTGTATTTTACCCCTGCTACCTTTAGAATTTGAAAGAGAGTATTCCAGTCAGCATTGTTAAAAGCTTTCTCTATTTCTACAAATGCTATAAACGTAGGTTTGCCTTTAATTAACCTATCTTCTATCATAGAGTAAGTATTGCCACACATGTTCCTTTTGTTACCTTATACGTAGAATATATCTATATGTATCATTGAGATCTATATGAATCATTGAGAGATAAATGTGACTTTATTCCATTTATGTATTTCCAAACACTTTGTCGTGCAAGTAAATTCGATTCTCATTAATGGAGAACTTTTTTGACCTTCCCATGCAAATCATTTAACTGGATCTTTCGTTTCTCATTCTTTGCTGTACAAAGCTGTGTGATTCTGTTTTGGGTGACTTTTATTGGTGATGGTGGAAATTGGTACAGGCGTTTAATGTGCACAATGTACTCATTTCAAATGATTCTACCATTTTGCCAACTTCGCTGCCCATGTTTAAATTAGTATCTTTCTGTGTATGTAGGTGACAGGTGTCGTCTGGTATTCTTTTTCTCAAGGGCCTAATATTGCCAGTGATTTTATGTGCATCTTGACTGGCCTTGGTTCCAATAGCTCATCGTTGAGGAAATCAATGTTTGCATCTGGAACTGCTGTTTTCTTGTGTGAGAATGATGCTTTTTTTAGAACCAGCTTTTGGAATGTTTGATTTGTATTTTTCAATCTTACTGCTGCGTTTTCTCACGCAATTATCTGCATCTGCCTATCCAAGCACGACTCATGATTTTCTCAAATAGCATCACTTCAGCCAGTATGTCACCCTTCTACATTCCAAACTTCACACAAGTTCTCCTGCATACCCTGTATTGCTAATAGTACTGGAAGTAACGATATTGCTGAGAAATGGATTAGCCACGGCCTGGGGGATTGTTTCCAGAATCAGTTTTCAGTCTGCAACGGACTGTGCGCTAATATGAAACTTCCTGGCAGATTCAAACGGCGTGACTAAGCTGTTTCTCTGCAATATTGTCTCTTCCTGGTGGGCTAACCCTGCAAGGTGCGTAGGAGAACTTCTGTAAAGTTTGGAAAGTAGGTGAAAGTGAATCTGTGTCATGTAGTTTTAATGTACCAGGAATTTTTGAACCACTGCACCTACTGCTGCAGAGTTCGAAAGAATTTTATTTGTCTTCCATAATCCTATTGGTCAGTCTACTATTGAAGAGCTATATGATACAAGTCGAAACTGTCTGTAAAATGTTAATTGCCACAATACTAATTTCTTACGCTGTGCTTGTTGCAGTTTTGTCCCTTAGGCCGGTATTACACTATCAAATTTCTTTGTCAAAGATATCTGATGGTGTAATAGGAACTTTGTCAAATGTCGTCCAATATTTGATCAAATCTAGGGCCTCGCTGTAGATTTGATCAAAGAAATCGCTTGTCTTCTGTTGACTGCAATGTGACATGTTACCACATGGAGCGCTAGCATCGCTGCAGCGTTCTGTCATCTGTAGTGTTTTTATAAACATTGCCGGTAATTACAATTGGTGTGTGCCGGCAACTACAAAATTAATAGAGATGTATGAAGCTGATGAGGCGCTTTACGAAGTTAGGCACCCTGAATACAAAAATAGATTAAGAAGGTTGGAGACCTGACCTGACCTGACCTTACCTAACCTAACCTAACCTAACATAACCCTCTCCTGTAGCAAGGAATCGGAGTGTTACAGTGAACCTGTCTTCTGATGATGTAGGAGTTCTTAAGTGAATATTGTGCTTTGTGATACGAGGATACACTTCATTGAGAAATACAGAAATGTATGCTCATTCATTCTTAAGTAATTGATGTACGACTTGACGTCTACCAATGTAAGCTCACGTAACAAGTTTTGTTGAATGCTTTTATCGTGTCGTCGCAAAACCCACGGCTTCACCCAGATTAGATTAGTTTTTCGTTCCACAGATCCGTGCTGAGGAGATACTCGTGGATGTGGAACATAGTATGAATAAATACAATACATAATTTGTTTCTATTAAACATTTCGTCAATGGAGTAGGAGTTGGCCACTAGTAAGTCTTTCAGGCTCCTTTTAAACTGGTCTTTATTTGTAACTAAATTTTTTATGTTTGCTGGCAAACTATTGAAGATAAGTGTTCCTGAGTAGTGGACCCCTTTTTGAACTGAAGTAAGTGCTTTTAAGTCCTTGTGCAGAGCATTTTTGTTCCTGGTATTGTATGTGTGAGCTGAGTTGTTTGTTGGAAAAAGAGATATATTATTTAGGACAAATTTCATTAAGGAGTAAATATTCTGAGAGGCAGTAGTTAGTATACCCAGTTCTTTGAAGAGGTTTCTGCAGGACGTCCGTGAATTTACTCCACAAATAATACGTATTACACGCTTTTGGACTCTGAAAACTTTTGTTTGACTTGAAGAGTTACCCCAAAATATTATACCATACGACATTATGGAATGAAAGTAGGCAATGTATGCAAGCTTTTTCATTTTTATGTTACCTATGTCTGCTAACACTCGAATTGCAAATACAGATTTGTTAAGGCGTTTCTGCAGTTCTGTGGTGTGCTCCTCCCAACTGAATTTATTGTCAAGTTGTAATCCCAGGAATTTAAGACTGTCAACATCGTATGTATCGTTCCTTTTTTTCCACCACTTCTTTTCCGCATGTGCACACAATGCAACTGCGGTACGTGCAACTGCTGTGATAATAACAAGTTGATGTCAGCCATCTTGAACTTTGACGAAAAATTTGATGATAGTGTTATACCCCTACTAGCACTACGTCAAAGATCTTTGTCAAATATATTTGACAGAATATTTGATCACATATTTGATCAAATCTTTCACAAAGAGATTTGGTAGTGTAATACCGGCCTTACCATCGGCTTAGCATTTCAGCTTTCAATGTGCTCTGTGTTAATGACATGTGACCCCTTACTTAGCTTGCAATTGGCACGAATTGCCCCAAGCGACTAGAGAAAAGTGCAGGTGATTCTGGCAGATAAAAAAGGCAAAAGAACAGACGCGTATAACTACTGACCAATATTCTTCACATAATTTTGCTGCAGTATTTTTGAACACTTTCTGAGTTCGAATATCATAAATTTCCCTGAGAAAGAAAAGTCTCTTTCCACAAATTAGCAGGCATCTCTTATGCGAAACGCAGCTTGTCCATTTTTCACAGGAAATCCTGCAAACTATGGATGGAGGACAAAAGGCGGTGTCCATATTCCTAGATTCCTGGGAAGCGTTTCACACTTCACTCCACTGCAGACTGTTGACGAACGTCCGAGGATACGGATTAGGTTCCCACATATGTGAGCGGCTTGAATGCTTTTTAAGTAAGAGAACCCAGTACGCTGTCTTCGACGGCGAGTGTTCATCAGAGTAAAGGGTATCGTCAGGAGTGCTCCACGGAAGCGTGAGACGACCGCTTTTTTTCTCTGTCTACATAAACAACCTGACGGGCAGGGTGAGAAACAATCAGCGGCCGTCCACTGGTGGCGCTGTGACGTACGGAAGGTGACGTCATTGGCCGGGAGCTACAAGACGACTTAGACAAAATTTCTAGTTGGTGTGAAGAATAGCAGCTTGCTCTAAATGTAGAAAAAAATGTAAGAGATTGTGGATGAATAGGAAAAACAACCCTGTGACGCTCAAATACAGCATTAATAGCTCGCTGCTTGATACAGCGACGTCGATTAAATAGGTGGTTGCAGTGTTGCAGAGCGATATGAAATAGAGTGAGCACTCAGGTTGGTGATGGAGAAAGCGAATGGCCGACTTCGTTTTATTGGGAGAATTTTGGGAAAGCGCAGCTAATCTTTAAAAGAGACAGCATTTAGAACGCCGCTGCGGCACATTCTTCAGTGCTGGTCGAGTGTTTGGGATAGACATGAGGTTGGACGAAAGGAACACATCAAAGCAATTCAGAGGCGTGCAGCTAGAGTGGTTACCAGTAGGTTCGATCAACACGATAGTATTAAGGAGATTCTTCGTGAACTCAAATCGGACGAAATTATTTTCGTGGAGACACTATTGAGGATATTTAGTGAACCGGCATTTGAGGCCGAGTGCAGAACTATTCTACCGTCGCCAACGTACATTTCACATAGGGACCAGGAGGACAAGATGAGAGAAATTAGGGGTCGTACGAATTCTTATAGACAGTCATTTTTCCCTCTCCGTATTTGCGAGTGGAACGGGAAAGGAAATGACTAGTGGTGGTACGCCATGCACCATTCAGTGACTTGCGAAGTGTGTATGGCATCTGCCAACTGTGCCCTGCACCAAACTAAATCTAGTGCGAGTAAGAGTAAGAGTGGGAAAGATAGGAAGACAAGTGATACTGTACTTTGTCTTTATAACTGTATCAGACGCTCTTCTTGCTGTAATGTACATCATTGCTTTTTATAACATTGCCCTTTAAAAGATGGAAAAGGAAAAATATCATTGTTGCTGTGCACCAGAATCTTGGAGAAATGTCTGATCTATCTACCTGTGTTTTATCTGTCTTCTTCTTCCTTTCTTCTTCTATTATATTCTATCTTCCTCTTCTGTACATATACAGATTAAAGTAACTGTAGCGGTTCTATCTTTACGTTGCACCTAGTCCCAGTAACTGCTGTAGGGATTGTGATACGGTTTTCTTTAATAGATAGAACGCACGTGAACTTTCTGCTTGCTTTGATGTACCGGTAATAGGCAGTACGTGTTCAGTGTGGCGTTCTAAGTGTGGCTTTTTTAAATTTCTTATTATTGTGTAGTGTTTGTACCCTACGGTCCTTACCCTCAACTACATAACGTTCAGTATATGTAGCGCAACATGTCTGCAATGGGGCAAAACATTTGCCATGGAGCCAATAAAAGCCTGATAACGTGACAAAATATAAACGAGTGTAGAACTTGTATACAGGTTTTGCGTTACAAGGACTAGGTCATTAGTAACTGTAAATTACGGAAGATTTACAAATAGCTTTATACATAACTACTGGAGAACATACGTTGTGAAATAAAAGAGCACAACGTAATTTACAGTGCACATTATTACAATTATAACGTTGTAGTTTACAATATTATGATGTATGACCGGCATGCACATAAATACGCGAGAACAATGTTTAGGACATTACATGTCGGATGTCAGCCTCAGTTCGATTACAGACACGGAAACAGCAACAGATTAGAACGTTTATGTTTTTGCTGGCCATTGAGATCATGCGTGGATAACTCACGAATTACTGTGTTGGTTGAGGACAGAAGTTTGACGTAAAATCTTTCCGATATTGATCGGATCTCCTTTGGAACAGTTTTTATTTGTAAGTCATTGCGAATCGTGGTATTCCTAACGAACCACGGAACACTAAATATGATACGCAATGCCCTGTTTTGAACAAACTGAAGTTAGTGGAGATGTGTAGATGCGGTATGTTTCCGTATGGGGCAGGTACACAACATGACTGCTCGTGTTACTTGTTTATAAAGTAGCAGACTGTTTTTACTGTTTAGAGAAGACCTATTTATTAAAGGATACAAGGCATCTAATTCACCGTCTGCTCTGTTCGCAACGTCGATTATATCATATAGTGTTTCTTAACGGCGAGACGTTTATCCAGGTGAACGCCAAGATTTTGCGGAGCCAGTCCAAGCAATACCCTCATTGAATAGCAGCAGCGGGTATGTCAATCCTGTCTTTTTCTTGTATAAAACATGGCTTGACTTTTGTCCACTTTTATCTGGACCTACCGTGGTGTAGACAATTTTTCAAGCAGTAGTAGCGTCCGCTGTAGTTTGTCATGAAGGTTCGGTACGTCGTTGTCAGTGTAATAAGAGGTGTGTTCAAAAAGAAACCGAACTTTTTCTGTATCAGCGTTGTTGCTTATTGTACAACATTTTAAGCTCTGTCCTCTTCAAAATAGTCCCTTCCACTAGTAGTACACCGTTCCCATCGTTTTTTACCGTTTTGGAACGTCTCTTGGAACACATTTTGCGGGATGGCGTACAGGTTTCTCGTCGCATTGTCCATGAATCTCCTCTATGGTTTGGAAACGACGCCCTTTCAACATGTTTTTCAGTTTGGGAAACAGGAAGAACTCTGTTGGGGTGTTCTGCGAGATAGCTGCAGACAAGGAGTGATGCGTGAGCTGGCGCATTGTCACAATGCAACATCCAACTTTGGTTTTCCCACAATTCAGGCCTCTTCCTGCGCACGACGTCCCTCATGAGCATTAGGAATCCCTCGTAGACTTCCTTGTTTACCATGTGACCACGTGGCACATTCATTATCGATAATGCCTTTGTAGTCAAAAAACACAACCAACATCACCTTGACCTTTGACCGACTCGTGCATGCTTTTTTTGAACGAGGTGACGACTGCATCTTCGTTTCAGCATCATAGCCGTGCAACTACGTTTCATCGCCTGTTATTATGCTCTAAAGTAAGTTTTCATTATCATTAACAGCGACAAGCGGTTCGTCGCACATTTCAACACGGTCTGTTACTGATCTTCAGACAACAGACGCGGTACGAATTTGGCACTGACACAGTGCGTCTCAAGTTTTTCACTCAAAATTTGATGGCATGATTCTACACTGATGCCCACCTCCTCAGAACTTCCCGAACGGTTGAACGACGATTTGCGCGAATCACAGCACGAACGCTACCCACATAAGCAACATTTGCTGATGTGGAAGGACGACCAGACTTGGAATCGTCACAGAACGACATTCTGCCCTGTTGAAAACGTTTAAACCACTCGTAGCGCTGCGTGCGACTCATACAGTCCTGCTTGGCTAAGCATTTGAAATATCTCTGTGAAAGTTTTGCCAAGTTTGTAGCACAATTTCACACACGCTCGTTGTTCTTCAAGCTCCTTCATTGCACTAATGCGACGAGCAGGCTGTACACGTGCTTTCTTCAGCGGCTGTGGTTCGCCTGCTAATTGCCCGAGCGACACGAGGCAAATGGCAGCTTGCTGTCTAAACCTGCCGTTAACTGCAAACTGTTTCCCCGTCTGCTGGTTGGCGCGCTATTTCAAAATTAGGTTTCTTTTAGAACACACCTCGTATACCACCGTATCATCAGCGAAGGAAGCAATGTTGACTAGTCGCGTGTCGCATATGTCAGATAAATATGTATTAAACAGTGTCGGTCCGAAAAGGGAACATTGTCGCACGCCGGCGCTTACAGGGTAGATATCAGAGGAAGTGTCACACTAAAAGTACGGTTCGTAAGGTATGAACTAATTAATCCGACAACGTACCTTAGGGATTGGAATTTTATTAACTTATACAGTAAACCATTCATTATGCCATTCCCTATCGAAGACTTGACCAGTGTCCATGTAAGTAACTGCCGTGGAGAGAGCATCAGCAGAACCACCTGTAGTCGCATCCACTAGCCCCAGCAACTGTAGTGGAGCTGAATGTTTTCGTCGAAATCCGAAGTGCGTATTTGGGAGAATTGATCTATCGTTGCATGCTTTGTGAAGTCGAAGATGTATGGCCCTCTCAGCTATTTTCGAAATTGATGATAAGATAATTACTGACCTGTAATTTTTGGGGTACCTATGGCCTTTGGTTAGTTTGGGTATAGCAATGACCTTGGCATGCTTCCACTGAGTGGAAAAATGCCTTATTTTTAATACTAAATTAATGATGATGACCAACACTTGTCAGGCACTGGGAGGTAAATCTCGTAACATCATGTCGCTTACCCATCGATACCACGGGATTTACGTGACCATAGGTGAGACAGAACTTTGTCAATTTTTCACTGATTAGTGAAATCGTAACAGCAAGAGTGCTGTAAGGCAGGGTGCAGCATTTGTAGTAAAGGATGATAAAGTTTCTTTTGCCAAAGCCTGCGACTTTTCTCTTGGGAAGTAGCCATAGTAGATTCGTCATGTGGTGGTGGAATAATGGCCGGCTTACGAAGGGTTTTCCGAGTAACGTTCCAGACAGAATTTCAACCTGGGTTTATCAGTTGAAGTGTATAGTACCATGCGCCGTTTTCACGTTACTTTATTTTTTCGCCGAGTTCCCTAGTTAGCGGATTTAATTCATTCCTTACTGCTGGGTTATGCATCAGTTTCCAGGGTTTTCGTATGTAGTTCTTAGTTTTCTCCAACCGAAGAAACTTAGAAGGAAATTCGGAGGTGTGCTTTCTGGGACGGAGAGGGGGGCAAGGGCTGGTGTTAGCCGCCGTGGTCAGAAGGTAGATTTGTTCAAATGGCTCGGAGCAAAAAATGGCTCTGAGCACTATGCGACTTAACTTCTGAGGTCATCAGTCGCCTAGAGCTTAGAACTAATTAAACCTAACTAACCTAAGGACATCACACACATCCATGCCCGAGGCAGGATTCGAACCTGCGACCGTAGTGGTCGCGCGGTTCCAGACTGTAGCGCCTAGAACCGCTCGGCCACCCCAGCCGGCCAGAAGGTAGGTGAATAATACAACTTGCAGTTCCAGTTGTTCAACAGTTTATATATGAGGGACATCATTCATTGGTTCACGTAGTTGCTTGTATAGTTCCCAGTTAATGTTCCTCTGCGGATGAATTACCTCCCTGCCTGACGACGAACTTCCGACGGACACTAATAAAAGGTTATGATTACAATTTAGGGTACAAAGAGTATCAACAGTTATAAAGGGCAGCACATTTTTGTACACAATGACGTCCAGAAAATCTGGTGAGAACTCAGTTTTTTTGCCGGTCTCTGTGACCGAGCGGTTCTAGGCGCTTCAGTCCGGAACTGCGCTGCTGCTACGGTCGCAGGTTCGAATCCTGCCTCAGGCATGGATGTGTGTGATGTCCTTAGGTTAGTTAGGTTTAAGTAGCTCTAAGTCTAGGCCACTGATGACCTCAGATGCTAGGTACACAATATATTTCCGTTGCTGGTGGTCCTTAATTGTCGCATGGGATGTTTAGAATTTAGACCAACCGCTACTATTACAGGTTTAGTAGCGCCGTCCAAACTATTGGAGAGCAGCTGGTAGAAGTTTTCTTTGGGCTGGCTGGTACACGGAGGCTATTGTTATGTCACCCTGAGACGTTCGTTATCTTCACAGTTGTCACTTCTAAGTTAACTCTTTGCAGCAAAAGAATTTCCCAGTCCTGTACGTTTTGCCGGATGAGTACGGCAGTGGAACCGGCCGCTGTGGCCGAGCAGTTCTATGCGCTTCACTCCGGAACCGAGCTACCGCTACGGTCGCAGGTTCGAATCCTGCCTCGGGCATGGATGTGTGTGATGTCCTTAGGTTGGTTAGGTTTAAGTAGTTCTACGCTCTAGGGAACTGATGACCTCAGATGTCAAGTCCCATAGTGCTCAGAGCCATTTGAACCATTTAGTATGGCAGTGCCTACTCCTCGTCGGAGCTCTCTGTCGGTGCGATAGCATTTAAATCGTGGTATCTTCAAAGTTTACGAAGGTCGCAAGTGAGTTTCATTGACAAGGGGAGGCCACAACGCTGGGATCACGGATTTACTTCAGATTTACGCCATTAGTAGGCCATTAAAACACCATAATTTTCAAGTAGTAGGGTGCACTACCTGGCAGCTCCGAGAAAATGCAAGAGAAGTTTTACGAGTCTATTATGTAAGTGATGTATCTGTGATAAGGTACCAGCCGTATGAAGTCGTTGTTGTTGAGCGTGTAGAGGCCGCGCGTCCCAAGTGGGTCGTAGGCGAGGAAGCGGCTCGAGTCCTGATGACAATTACTTTTTATTCCATTTTTTTCATCACTGGTCACATTATATAATTTATATGATATTTGAGAGGTAATACAGCCAAAAAAAAACCGTGCATTTTCATGAAGCTGTAGTGAGTTTCATATGTTATTTGACTATTTACTATCTATCTATCGCTTGAGCCTTGTCCCACAGTTACGCAGGGTCAGCCATCGTTAATCGGATTTCCCTTCCTGCCGCCACCCCGTATTCCCTGGGACGGAATCAGTGTACCCCAACTGTCTGTGTCAAGTGTAATCCATGGGATAGTGCGAAAGTGTTCAGATGTCTGCGAGCCATGGAACTGAGGCTGAACATGGGGAACAGCCCGGTATTCACCTAGCGGGATGTGAAAAACCGCCTAAAAACCACATCCAGACTGGCCCTCGTCATTAATCCGCTGGGCAGATTCAATCCGGGGCCGGCGCGCCTACCTGAGTCCAGGTAGCAGCGCTCTCGGCTTCCATGGCGGTTGTTGTTTGACTATTTACTATTTTTAATTAAATTTTCGAGGACGAGGTGTAGGTTAGGAATGCCCAAGACAGACCTCGATAAATAATGATGCCAACGACGTTTATCACAATCAATAATACAGTAAGTCACAATGTACAATAGCATACAATTACTCGTCGGATATTACAAACTATGTAGGAAAGCTAATTCATCGGCAATAGAGAGTTTTTTAAATCTAGTTAAGGAACAGGAGTGGCTGGATGTTCATGGTGCTGATAACATAGATGACAAATATAATGCTTTCCTTAACACATTTACATACATTTCTAGCATTTGTAGACTTAGAGAAAGCTTTTGACAATGTTGACTGGAATACTCTCTTTCAAATTCTCAAGGTGGCAGGGGTAAAATACAGGGGGCGAAAGGCTATTTACAATTTGTACAGAAACCAGATGGCAGTTATAAGAGTCGAGGGACATGAAAGGGAAGCAGTGGTTGGGAAGGGAGTGAGACAGGGTTGTAGCCTGTCCCCGATGTTATTCAATCTGTATATTGAGCAAGCAGTAAAGGAAACAAAAGAAAAATTCGTAGTAGATATTAAAGTCCATGGAGAAGAAATAAAAACGTTGAGGTTCGCCGATGACATTGTAATTCTGTCAGAAACAGCAAAGGACTTGGAAGAGCTGTTGAACGGAGTGGACAGTGTCATGAAAGGAGGATATAAGATGAACACCAACAAAAGAAAAACGAGGATAATGGAATGTAGTCGAATTAAGTCGGATGATGCTGAGGGAATTAGATTAGGAAATGAGACACTTAAAGTAGTAAAGGAGTTTTGCTATTTGGGGAGCAAAATAACTGATGATGGTCGAAGTAGAGAGGATATAAAATGTAGACTGGCAATGGCAAGGAAAGCGTTTCTGAAGAAGAGAAATTTGTTAACATCGAGTATAGATTTAAGTGTCAGGAAGTCGTTTCTGAAAGTATTTGTATGGAGTGTAGCCATGTATGGAAGTGAAACATGGACGATAAATAGTTTGGACAAGAAGAGAATAGAAGCTTTGTAAATGTGGTGCTACAGAAGAATGCTGAAGATTACATGGGTAGATCACATAACTAATGAGGAGGTATTGGATAGAATTGGGGAGGAGTTTGTGGCACAACTTGACAAGAAGAAGGGACCGGTTGGTAGGACATGTTCTGAGGCATCAAGGGATCACAAATTTAGCATTGGGGGGCAGCGTGGAGAGTAAAAATCGTAGAGGGAGACCAAGAGATGAATACACTAAGCAGATTCAGAAGGATGTAGGTGGCAGTAAGTACTGGGAGATGAAGAAGCTTGCACAGTATAGAGTAGTATGGAGAGCTGCATCAAATCACTCTCAGGACTGAAGACAACAACAACAACACATTTCTCGTGCTCTTTGAGAGCTGCTTTCCGTTAGAACGTTCTAAACGGGGTACTGACAGTAAAAGGCAGCCAGGGTGGCTGACTAGTGGGATATCATGTAGAACAAAGCGGGAATTGTAAGGTGCTTAAAAAGTTATTACGAAGGCATAGATTATGTGGTATGCAAATAGAATAGCTAATTCACAGGATAAAATTAAAACCAAGTGATCAGTAGTGAAGGAAGTGTCTCGTCAGCAGCACAAGGTCGACGATATAAAGTCAGTTCGTAGTAAAAATATACTGTTACTGATAAGTCAAATATACGCACAGTATTTAAAAATCACTTTCTGAGCATTGTTGGTGAATTAAATAAAAACTTGGTTTCTACAGGGAATCATATAACTCTCTTGGAAAATGCCTTTACAAGACTGATGTCTGAAATAATCTTCTGTGATACTTACAAGGGGGAGATTGAGCCAGTAATTAAATCACAGAAGACTAAGGGTTCTCCTGGATATGATGGAGTGCCTAGCAGAATATTAAAGTACTATGCTGCAAATGTTAGTCTTGTACTCAGCCATATTTGTTATTTTCCTTTAGGAATGGTCAGTTTTCTGAACGATTAAAGTAGTCAGATTAAAGCTGCTTTATAAAAAGGGAGAAAGTGATAATGTAGACAATTTTAGACCTATTTCTATGCCATCAGTGTTTGCTAAAGTTATTGAAAAGGCTGTGTATGTAAGGATAATTGATCATTTTATATCACATAATTTGTTATCAAATGTACAGTTCGGCTTTAGAAGTCGTTTAACAACTGAAAATGCTATATTCTCTTTTCTCTGTGAGGTACAGGATGAATTAAACAATATGTTTCGAACGCTAGGTATATTTTTTGATTTAACTAAGGCGTTTGATTGTGTTGATGACTAAATGTTGCTCCATAAGTCGGGCCTTTATGGAATAAGGGGAGTAGCTCACAGTTGGTTCACCTCACTTTAACAACATACAGCAAAAGGTGGTTATTCACAGTGTTGAGAATTGCTGTGATGCGGAGTCTGAGTGGCGTATAGTCAAATGGGGGGTGCCTCAGGGATCATTGTTGGGGCCACTCCTGTTCCTTTTTTATATAAAAATGATATGTCCTCTAGTATTATGAACAGTTCTAAAATATTTCTGTTTGCTGATGACACTAGCTTGGTAGTAAAGGATTTTGTGTGCAATAATGGCTCTGTTTCAAATAGTGCAGTTCCTGACGTAACTTCACTGCGTGTTGAAAATAAACTAACGCTAAATCACAGTAAAACTGTTTTACAGCTAACACATAATTCAGCAAAACCCCGACGTTTTAATTTCATATAATGGGCATATGATTAGTGAAATGGAACAGTTCAAATTTCTAGGTGTTCTGATAGATAGTAAACTGTCGTGGGAAGCCCACGTTCAGGATCTTGTTCAAAGACATAATGCTGCCATCTTTACTATTTGAACGCTATCTGAAGTAAGTTATCGTTCGACACGGATATTAGTCTACATTGCTCATTTTAATTCGCTTATGTCATATGGTATTATATTTTGGGGTATCTCTTCCCATTCTAAATGGATATTTTCGGCTCAGAAAAGGGCTGTTCAGGTAATAAGTGCTGTAAGTTCGTGAATCTCTTGTCGACCCCTGTTCACAAGTCTGGGTATTATGACATTGCCCTCTCAATATACATATTCTTTACTGTCGTTTCTTGTTAACAATATAAGTTAATTCCCAAGAATTAGCAGCTTTCACTCAGTTAATACTCGGCAGAAATCCAGTCAGCATTTGGATCGCACGTCCTTAACTCTCGTGCAGAAAGGTGTGCAGTATACTTCTGCATCCGTTTCAATAAGCTACCACAAGAATTAAAAAATCCTAGTAGTAAACCACGCGCCTTCAAATCGAAACCGAAAAGTTTCCTCATGGGTCACACCCTCTATTCCGCTGAGGAATTCCTTGAAAAGTTAAGCTTATTCTTACGTTATATTGTTGATTGCGTTTACTTAAACTTATGGCTTGACTTTTTTGGGTTCATAAACATTTAATTTTATCTGTTATTACTTTTACGCTATAATTTCATGTGCTGACACGTTCCATGATCTTGGAGATTTTCTCCACAATTTGGTCCTACGGAACTAGACGTGGAAATAAATAAATGTGCTGGCGACATCACGCGGCCTGCTGCTGTGGCCGAGCGGCTCTAGACGCTTCAGTCCGGAACTGCGCTGCTGCTGCGGTCGCGGGTTCGAATCCTGCCTCGGGCATGGATGTGTGTAATGTCCTTAGGTTAGTTAGGTTCAAGTAGTTCTAAGTCTAGGGGACTGATTTATTTATTATTTAGCGTATGGCTAGTACAAATCACGTTTATAGAGAAATAAGCTGCTACAATAACTTTATAACTTTGACACTAAAAACAAGACATAAAAAATTAAATACAGTTATGTCATGAACAACATATATATAATTACAAATTAACATTTAGGTTTTTAATATATCGAACTGCACTTCGAGTCGCATCCAGGAAGTCCGTTGTTTGACCTGAGTAGGCTCTCAGAGCGCACTCTGCAATGATGTGCCGGATCGTCTGCTTCTCAGCGCCGCAGTCGCACTTTGGGGATGGTGCTCTTCCCCATTTGTGTAGAGAGTCCGCACATCGACCGTGGCCCGTCCTGATCCTGTTGAGGATGGTCCAGGTTTTACGTGGTAAGCCAAAGCCTGGAGGTCTGTTCGACGGTTTCAGTAAGGTGTTTACCTGTGGTGGTGCTGATTCTTCCCATTCCACTTTCCAGCGTTCTTCAAGACAGAAACCATTTTCCTCCAGATCTTTGGCCCTTATAAGAGGTGGATGTCTAGAGCGCAATCTGTCTCTGTCAATGCCATTGCTCAAAGCGCGAATCGGAAGTTGCGGGTTGTCTTGTATTTTTTTAAATTCTCTGAGAAGCGCATGTTCTCTTCGTAAGTGAGGTGGCGGTATGTGGCTCAGTACAGGTAGCTAGTGAATGGGGGTTGATTTTATTGTACCTGAAATAATCCTCATAGTTTGGTTCAGTACTGTGTCCACCATCTTGGTGTGAGCGCTCTTTAGCCAAACGGGGGAACAGTACTCCGCCGCAGAGTAGACAAGTCCCAAAGCAGAGCATCGCAAGGTAGAGGCGGAGGAGCCCCAGCTGGTACCACATAGTTTAGGGGACTGATGACCTCAGATGTTAAGTTCCATTTTGACATCACGCGTTGCGGCATGCTGTTTGTCATGCAGACATGAGAAAGTTATTGAAACCTCATGCAAACCTCGCGATTTTTTTCCAGTATATTACCTCTCAAATGTCATGTAAATTAAATAATATGACTAGAGGAGAAAAAATAATTAATAATTAAGGTTGAATGGTTCGAACTGTCTCCTCAGATACGTTCGTCTTTCAAAGCTCGAATGATAATCATTTTTTTATTTATTTTTTATTTGTCGTATTTTTTGTGGCCATCGAATTTTTTGCCTTTTATAGGTACTAAGCACAAAACAGAAACTAAAGGTGCCATTCAACACATCCAAACGCCGTCTAGATTTAAAGAGTTCACTAAAAAAAATAAAAGAAGACGAGACACTGCAACGGCCCTGTTGGCGTGTATCCATATCGGCTTCTCGCTAACTTTAAAGCGATAAATAGTTCCCTGAATACATCAGGCATGAACATTAGTTCCTGAACGTTGAGCTATCTTCTCATTTCATTTCTCACACCCGGAACACCCCAGCTAGCCGGACGGTGCGTGAATAACGAACCCAAGCAATTGGAAAAACATGTTATATGTTTCACGTGTCACCGCAAGATTACATGCTGCTCTTGCAGCATGCACCAGAAGTCTATGACGTTCTTGTCATCGGCGCGATAGAGAAATACGTCGCCCTCCCCTTTATCCAGTTTACGGCATTTGTCCTGGTGGTGGGAAAGTATACTTTGTCCGGGAACAGTAGGTCGTCAGCTTTGATTGACGTGCGCGCAATACGCATTTTCCTCGTTAGAAGCTAACAGTCGATTGCCGTGCAACAAACCAAACGCTGCTCGTCGGAGTCGACGACCGCGCAGTGGGGACATATCGGCGTGTCGACCATGTGAATAGAGTGCAGTCGTTGACGGTTGGGGAAGTTGCCGTTCACCACTACATACCACAACGCACGTACCTCCATAGGGAGAGAGGGGAGATGAACCGTTCTCCATATCCTCTGCCACTTTGTCGCCGGGCACTTCTGTTAGACCGCATGGTGAGATTGTTACTGAAGGAAGCGTCGATATATGTCTTCCATTGTGGGCAGCCTAGTCTCCTGCAAATCGTCTTGAACGTAACTGTAATCGACGAAGAAGTCCCGAAGATATGCGAGCGGTGGCGTGATGTAGCCAACATGGACTGGTGGACAGAGTGAATGTGGAGCCACTTCGTTGATCACAGCGCCCATGAAAGGGGGTTGGACGTCAAACGGGCCGACTTGGATCAGGAGAGGCGCCACAGGACATTTTAATCTCCACTGTCTATGCTTTTACAAATAAATTCATAAAACTTTGTCAGCATGGCCAGGTAGGATTCAGGATTCACACTCATAGCAGTGGAAGTTGAAAAACATAACAAAATAAATTTTTCATGTGAAATTTCATCATTTTTTCACTTACTATTGGCTGCGTATACGTACACTTTTCTGCTAAGTAAGAGAGATTCTTCGATGAATTTTGCACAGCGTATAAACCATACTTACAGTTATATGAAACTCTAGAATTTTCCAAATCTATTAACAACTGTGGTAAAAACTGAGATAATTAACTATAAAATTGGAGTATTTTCTAAACATGAAGTTTAAAATGTAACAGCTCATTCATTTTTTCATAAATTAAATAAACTATAGAGTTCCATACACCTGTAAGTACGGTTTGTGTGCTGTGCAAAATTCGTCGAAGAATGTCTCTTATTTATGAAGAAGAGTGTACCTATAGCAACAAATGCAGCCAATAGAAAGTCAAAAAATCATGAAATTTCACATGTAAAAAAAATATTTTATTATGTTTTTGAACTTCCACTGCTATGAGTGTCAATCCTGACTCCTTCAGGTCATGCTGACAAAGTTTTATTAATTTATTTGTAAAAGTATACACAGTGGAAATTAAAATGTCCTGTCGCGCCTCTCTTGCTCCAAGTCGCCCCGTTTGACGTCCAACCCCCCCAGGGTGACATGCTCGGTTCTCCAATAGCGTTGCACCGTACGAAGAAATAATGCAGGTGTCTTGTTCCTCACGTTTATCACTTGGCCACCATGAACTCTAATGTCCCGTACCTATGCACAGATACATTAGTCACATAATAGACGCGTAAAAGTTCCCTTGCTAATTTCTCGGAATTGCCAGAGCAGTGCACCTTACAGCTTTCGCATTATGTGATTTTAATGGCCTACTAAAGGTGTACAAAGTTTGAAGTAAATCTGTGATCCCAACGTCGTGGAGTCCCCTTGTGAGTAAGATTACGAGAGGTAAGATTTCACTAATGAAAAGTTTTAGTTGATGGAACTTTGTTTCTTATGCCTTTTGCATTCCAGAAAATGACTTTAAGGTTTTCCACTCTTACATTGTTCGCCATTTGAGGATTGTATTTCAGTAGATGCAATAAGATTTCTGATACCGGTACTGACGTATTTTGTAGTGTACTCATTGCTAATCTTCTACAGAGCCAATTTGAGAGGTCTTTTACTCTGGGATACGCTAACGTTTGCAAAAAAATTATTAGATTAGCTATGACATCTTGACCGAGCGAGGTGGCGCAGTGGTTAGCACACTGGACTCGCATTCAGAAGGACGACGGTTAAATCCCGCGTTCGGCCATCCTGATTTAGGTTTCCCGTGATTTCCCTAAATCGTTCCAAGCAAATGCCGCGTTAGTTCCTTTGAAAGGGCACGGCCGACTTCCTTTCCCGGCCTTCCCTAATCCGATGGGACCGATGACCTCGCTGTCTGGTCTCCTCCCAAAAAAACAACCCAACAATATGACATCTTGATAATCTCTGAGAGGAGACACTGAAGTACGTAATAACATTTCATTGAATCAACTGTGGATTCTTGGTGAAACATTGTAAATTAACTAAACACTGTTTTTTGCCTTGTTGCACAATTTTAACAATTTTATTATTAATGTTACTGCACAACCTAGATTTCGAGTTATAAGCCCATTTTCAAGTACATTACTGTTTCTCAAAGATGATAATACAGAGATAAATATGATGACAAGGCAAAGATAATCATCTAAACTTCTTATGGTATCGGTCCATAGCTAAATTTAAAATTACATCAATGACCATTTTTTAACAAATTACATACGTAATTACACAATGCAGCAATTACACTAACATGACAGGCCTAAAGTTATGCATCAGCTAAGAACTTTTTAACTACAATGGACTGGAGCCTAAAGTTTTGCTTCTATTCTGGGGTTGTGATATCTAAAAGAGGTGAATAATTGGATTGAATTTGCTCGTTTAATAATAGGTGTGGGGATGAACACACCTGTCTTTTAATTTATAGGTGGTTGAGTTAAGCCCCCTTTTCCTCTGTGTGTAAGAGTTGTACGTCTATTATGTATTTGTGGTTATTGTTCAGGCAATTTTCCGCAAAGGCCGAATCAGTCTTCTTCAATCTCCAAAGTTATTTAATAAGGCAAAAAACGGTGTTTGTTTAGTTAAGTTACGTAATAACAGTTCCGGAGAACTTAAGTTTGGCCGCAGAAAGTGCACCTTAGCTGATCGGTTCGAGAGAGTGGCTTTCGTTATGTCTGCGTACGGTATGCACGATGTCTGGAGAAAGAGGTGTAACGGGACTTGACAGCCGGAATGGGTGTGTCTCGTCTGGCACTGGCCGGTGTTTGTGGCAACAGGGCCGGTTGCTGCTGCGCGAATGTGATTACCTGGCAGTGCTGGCGCGAGCGCAGTTGCTGGTAAACTACGCTGTATGAGGCGGGATGGCTTCCGCCACGGCTAATGCGAGAGACTGGAGGGTCTCTGAGTTTTTTACAGTCTGATGGTGGGCGATTTTGAGCGCACCGCTTTGCAGTGTACTGGTGAATGCTTAAATCTTCGACACCCGTGACAATGGTTGGGACCACGTGAGCTGCGCTCTTCCACAGTTACCCCTGAAATACGAAATAACTTTTGCAGAAAGTATATGTCTACAGCTGTAGCATTACGAGGTAATATTACTAAGAAGCACGGATATGGTCTTTTGCCGTACGTTGAATGGGTTTGGACCACATATTTGATATCTTTGTTCAGTTAATTCAACAGCGATCCTCTCCTGGTATATTGTTATTGGTAGCCTTCTAATGACTACTTTTAGTAGTTTGTTAGTCTGATCAATTTCATACGAGTGAAATTTGATATGGTTCTCTTCCAAGAAACTGCACTACTGGCCATTAAAATTGCTACACCAAGAAGAAATGCACATGATAAACGAGTATTCATTGGACAAATACATTATATTAGAACTGACATGTGATTACATTTTCACGCAATTTGGGGGCATAAATCCTGAGAAATCAGTACCCAGAGCAACCACCTCTGGCCGTAATAACGACCTTGATACGCCTGGGCATTGAGTCAGACAGAGCTTGGATGGCGTGTAGAGGTACAGCTGCCCATGCAGCTTCAACATTATACCACAGTTCATCAAGAGTAGTGACTGGCGTATTGTGACGAGCCAATTGCTTGGCCACCATTGACCAGGCTTTTCAATTGGTGAGAGATCTGGAGAATGTGCTGGCCAGGGCAGTAGTCGAATATTTTCTGTATCCAGAAAGGCCCGTACAGGACCTGCAACATGCGGTCGTGCATTATCCTGCTGAAATGTAGGGTTTCGGAGAGATCGAATGAAGGGTAGGGCCACGGGTCGCAACACATCTGAAATGTAACGTCCACTGTTCAAAGTGCCGTCAATGCGAACAAGAGGTGACCGAGACGTGTAACTAATGGCACCCCATACCATCACGCCGGGTGATACACCAGTATGGCGATGACGAATACACGCTTCTAATGTGCGTCTGCGCTCCTGTCTGTCATGCAGCGTCAAGGGTAACCGCAGCCATGGTCTCCGAGCTGATAGTCCATGCTGCTGCAAACGTCGTCGAACTGTTCGTACAGAGGGTTGTTGTCTTCAAACGTCCCAATCTGTTGACGCAGGGATCGAGACGTGGCTGCACGATCAGTTACAGCCTTGCGGGTAAGATGCTTGTCATCTCGACCGCTGGTGATACGAGGCCGTTGGGATCCAGCACGGCGTTCCATATTACCCTCCTGAACCCACCGATTCCATATTCTGCTAACAGTCATTGGATCTCGAAGAACGCGAGCAGCAATGTCGCGATACGATAAACCGCAATCGCGATAGGCTACAATCCAACCTTTATCAAAGTCGGAAACGTGATGGTACACATTTCTCCTCTTTACACGAGGCATCACAACAACGTTTCACCAGGTACGCCGGTCAACTGCTGTTTGTGTATGAGAAATCGGTTGGAAACTTTCCTCATGTCAGCACATTGTAGGTGTCGCCACCGGTGCCAACCTTGTGTGAATGCTCTGAAAAGCTAAACATTTACATATCACAGTATCTTCTTCTCGTTGGTTAAATTTGGCGTCTGTAGCACGTCATCTTCGTGGTGTAGCAATTTTAATGGCCAGTAGTGTAACACACGTACTGTAATTGTCAGGGGTCTCAATCGGAATACTTACAACATCACGTCGTGGTCTAGCCAAGTCAGGTTGCTCCTCTCTAGATATTTCCTTACATCTTTGCACTTTTTTGTGTCCTATATGAAGACGGGAGAGATTTTGATTTTTGTGGGTGGTTGCGGAGGGTCTTTACTAACAGGAGGTTGGCTTTCAATGGCACAAGAATTTGTAATAACTTGAAAGCGATTTTGAACTGCCAGGCTACACTGGTCTCCTTCACGCCGTAGTTGCTGCACACCTGCCGAATGGACAGCTGCTGTCTGCAGTGGTGACTGCACCAGCTGGATGTAGTGGGAAGCTGACGGCTGACAGCGCATCTGCATGTCGTCGGTGCTCGACGGCTGCTAGCCCCCTGGTAGCAGAGGTGAACACGCTGCTGTTGACAGTGGACGCCGTTCGGGTCTGCAACAAGTAAAGCTGCTGTGCAGTTGGTGGTGCGTTGTCGTGATGACGTTCTGACAACACTCGTAGGCCTTAATGCTGTTGGTATTGGGATCCGTGGTCGTGGACGGCATTACGATGAGGAATAACCTCTGGAAAGTACTCCGGATTTTTTTTTTTTTTTAATCTTATGGGACTAAACTGCTAAAGTCATTAGTCCCTAAGCTTACACACTACTTAACCTAAATTATCCTAAGGACAAACACACACACCCATGCCCGAGGGAGGACTCGAACCACTGCCGGGACCAGCCGCACAGTCCACGACTGCAGCGCCTTAGATCGCTTTTTTTTCTTTTAAAAAAAATCTCATTTTGTTCGTTATAGTTCATTGCAATTGTTCATGGCGGACGTCCCCCGACGCCCATTGAAGTTCGTTATTTACCCATTCACTCAGTTTTTTTTATTACAGAGGGCAGCTAACCCTCTGACCAAACACGCTGAGCTACCGTGCCGGCAACACGCTGTGCTACCGTGTCGGCTCTCGGCTAATCCCAAACGTCACTTCGGATTATTTACATAGTCACTATCATCGATACATTCCATAGTTTTCATACGCCTTGTTAACGGAACACACGGGCCGTAGCGTGATGGTGTGAACGTCATGGAATCAAGTGACAAAACGTGGAAGTAGTTCGCTGCACAAAATCTTACACTGATAATACAAGTTATTTGCTGAACACACTTCCATGAAGGCGCTGGTGATTGGTAAACAATCTTGCACTGAACAACGTACAGTGTGAGTGTGTGAAATCTTATGGGACTTAACTGCTAAGGTCATCAGTCCCTAAGCTTACACACTACTTAACCTAAATTATCCTAAGGACAAACACACACACCCATGCCCGAGGGAGGAGTCGAACCTCCGCCGGGACCAGCCGCACAGTCCATGACTGCAGCGCCCTAGACCGCTCGGCTAATCCAGCGCGAACAACGTACACAAATAGCTGCTACATTCGTAAATGAGGACGTGTATTAATGTGTTCAAATTGTTTTGAGACTTTGAAATTACACAGTACACTGTTAAACGAACTCCATTGACGAAAAAGAGATATGTAACTTTATATGGTAGTTATACTCCGTCTGTAGGAATGTATAATAATGTACCAAGCGATAAATACATAAAAGTTGGCCCTTTCATGAGCTTCTTAAAGAAAGAAATAGACATGGAAACGGTCTTCTTGACACCTTAAAAATAGAGGATGGAATGGGTTCAGAAATTCGTTGCAGACGACTACTGAAGTTTTCGAGAGACTTCTACAGATGGTTATGTGATGCATTTCGAAAAAAAGACGACAACTTCTGATCGTTAATTTCTGCTTTCCTCAGATTATCAATTGTAATTCTATATCTCCATCTACATCTACATTTATACTCCGCAAGCCACCCAACGGTGTGTGGCGGAGGACACTTTACGTGCCACTGTCATTACCTCCCATTCCCGTTCCACTCGCGTATGGTTCGCGGGAAGAACGACTACCGGAAAGCCTCCGTGCACGCTCGAATCTCTCTAATTTCACATTCGTGGTCTCCTCGGGATGTATAAGTAAGGGGAAGCAATATATTCGATACCTCATCCACAAACGCACCCTCTCGGAACCTGGACAACAAGCTACACCGCGATGCAGAGCGCCTCTCTTGC
The DNA here is from genome assembly GCF_023864345.2 of Schistocerca serialis cubense. Classification (NCBI taxonomy): domain Eukaryota; kingdom Metazoa; phylum Arthropoda; class Insecta; order Orthoptera; family Acrididae; genus Schistocerca; species Schistocerca serialis. The sequence continues at coordinate 848,586,482 of NC_064641.1, read as the reverse complement.
AGAGTCAGCCACTTGAGTTTGTTAAACATCTCCGTAACGCTATCTCGCTTACCAAATAACCCTGTGACGAAACGCGCCGCTCTTCTTTCGATTTTCTCTATCTCCTCTGTCAACCCGACCTGGTACGGATCCCACACCGATGAGCAATACTCAAGTATAGGTCGAACTAATGTTTTGTAAGTCACCTCCTTTGTTGATTTTTTCTAAGGACTCTCCCGATGAATCTCAACCTGGCACCCGCCTTACCAATAATTAACTTTATATGATCATTCGACTTCAAATGGTTCCGTACGCCTACTCCCAGATATTTTACAGAAGTAACTGCTACAAGTGTTTGTTCCGCTATCATATAATCATACAATAAAGGATCCTTCTTTCTATGTATTAGCAATACATTACATTTGTCTGTGTTAAGGGTCAGTTGCCACTCCCTGCACCAATTGCGTATCCGCTGCAGATCTTCCTGCATTTCGCTGCAATTTTCTAATGCTGCAACTTCTCTGTATACTACAGCATCATTCGCGAAAAGCTGCATGGAACTTCCGACACTATCTACTAGTTCATTTAAATATATTGTGAAAAGCAATGGTCCCATAACACTCCCCAGTGGCACGCCAGAGGTTACTTTAACGTCTGTAGGCGTCTCTCCATTGAGAACAACATGCTGTGTTTTGTTTGCTAAAAACTCTTAAATCCAGTCACACAGGTGGTCTGATGTTCCGTAGGCTCTTACTTTATCAGGCGACAGTGCGGAACTGTATCGAACGCCTTCGGGAAGTCAAGGAAAACGGCATCTACCTGGGAGCGTGTATCTAATATTTTCTGGGTCTCATGATCAAATTAAGTGAGTTGGGTCTACACGTTCGCTGTTTCCGGAATCCATGTTGATTCCTACAGAGTAGATTCTGGGATTCCAGAAATGACATGATACGCGAGCAAAAACCATGTTCTAAAATTCTACAACAGATCGATGTCAGAGATATAGGCCTATAGTTTTGCGCATCTCTTCGACGACCCTTCTTGAAAACTGGAACTACCTGTGCTCTTTTCCAATCATTTGGAACCTTCCGTTCCTCTAGAAACTTACGGTACACGGCTGTTAGAAGGGGGCAAGTTGTTTCGCGTACTCTGTTTAGAATCGGATTGGTATCCCGTCGGGTCCAGTGGACTTTCCTCTGTTGAGTGATTTCAGTTGCTTTTCTATTCCTTGGACACTTGTTTCGATGTCAGCCATTTTTTCGTTCGTGCGGTGATTTAGAGAAGGAACTGCAGTGCGGTGTTCCTCAGTGGAACATCTTTGGAAAAAGGGGTTTAATATTTCAGCTTTACGCGTGTCATCCTCTGTTTCAATGCCATTATCATCCCAGAGTGTCTGTATATGCTGTTTCGGTCCACTTACTGATTTAACGTAAGACCAAAACTTTTTAGGATTTTCTGTCAAGTCGGTACATAGAATTTTACTTTCGAATTCATTGAACGCTTCACGCATAGCCCTCCTTACGCTAACTTTGACATCGTTTAGCTTCTGTTTAAATTCTTCCAGTAATCGGCAGTGAGTTACTTAACTTCGAAGTACCATAACAAATAAGACCAATAACAAGAAGAGAAGCACTTCATCTTCAAACTGTGACAGACTCTATAAAATGCAAAATAATCATATACTTTTACCGTATAGTTCCCCTGCAGTCGTTTGAGAGCAGCTGGATAGCGAAAAAACATGCGAATCCAAACTTCATGGTTTTACATTTTTATGCAAAACGCAAAACTTTTCCTTACAACTACTTCAGCAGTGGCTGCAGTTTTGCATTGTGTACATAAAGAAAATTTTCCAGTAGCGGAACAGATGACTCACCTTTCAGTTTCCTACTTTCTTGAATCAAACCCAGAAGTAGACCCTCTTCTTTGCGTGGCAGGTCGAAACAGCCTGGCACAAAGCGTCTGCGACAAATACGAGGGTGAATCAAATGAAAACCTTAATTATTTTTTAAAATATTATTTATTGTGCACAAGTGGTATAAAGCTGTATCACTTTTAAACATGATCTCCCCACCGATCAATGCAAGTCCTCCAGCGCTTACAAAATGCATAAAATGCTTTACAAAAAAATTCTTTTGGTAGTCCGAGCAAGCACTCATGCACCGTGTGGCGTACCTCTTCATCAGAACGGAACTTCTTTCCTCCCATTGCGTCTTTGAGTGGTCCAAACATATGGAAATCACTTGGGGCAAGGCCTGGTGAGTATGGTGATGAGGAAGACATTCTGTGTTGCAACTGCTGTACGGGCAGTGTGGGGCCTTGCATTGTCATGTTGTAAAAGGACACCTGCTGACAGTAATCCACGTCGCTCTGATTTGATTGCAGGCCGCAGATGATTTTTTAGGAGATCTGTGTATGATGCACTGGTGACAGTGGTCCCTCTAGGCATGTAATGCTCCAAAATGACGCCATTTTCGTCCCAAAAGAGTCAGCATAACCTATCCTGCTGATGGTTCTGTTCGAAACTTTTGGGTTTTTGGTGATGAGGAATGGCGCCATTCCTTGCTCGCTGTCTTCATTTCCGGTTGGTGGAAGTGAACCCAGGTTTAGTCCCCAGTAACGATTCTTACAAGGAAGCCATCACCTTCTCGTTCAAAGCGCCGAAGAAGTTCTTCACAAGTACCAACACGCCGTTCTCTCATTTCAGGAGTCAGCTGCCGTGGCACCTATCTTACAGACACCTTGTGAAACTGGAGCACATCATGCACAATGTGGTGTGCTGACCCATGACTAATCTGTAAACATGCTGCAATGTCATTCAGTGTCACTCGGCGGCTTTCCTTCACTATGGCTTCAACTGGTGCAATGTTCTGTTGTGCCTGACCTGGACGAGGAGCATGTTGCACTGAAGTCACACCATTTACGAACTTCCTACTCCATTCGTAGACTTGCTGCTGTGACAAACATGCATCACCGTACTGAACCTCTATTTGTCGATGAATTTCAGTAGGTCTCACACCTGCACTACGCAAAAACCGAATAACAGAACGGCGTTCTTCCCTGGTGCCAATCGCAAGTGCGGCGGACATTTCTATACTGATACTGCGACGGTATGTTTGTATCTGCACTATGCTGCCACCTACAGGCCATGTTGCACGCTGTTTGCAGCACGCTTTTAATTGCTTTCTTTGTAGCCTTCGAACAGATCCACTCAGGCAGCCTCTGACGCATGGTACGCTAAAAATTAAAACACATATCGAATCACACAAAGATACATCTATGATTCCCATAGAATACAATGGTTACAAAAGGATTAATTAAATCATGATGTGCTCCCCTCATTGCCACGAGATGTCACTCAATAGACCAATTAAATATGTAAGAGGTTGTAATACGTCCGACTGTGGCCACTTTCGCCAGGAGTAGGAGGGAGCCGGATACCCTAGGGCGAGCCCCCAAGGAGAGCACACTGCAGTCATTCTGCAAGCACACAGTGGGAAGCCCGAAGGACAGGTTCGCCTCGCACAAGGAGGGACACATTGAGAAGGGCCTGTCTGACAACGAGAAGCGTGCCACGAACTGGTAGACACCTGCAACCATTAGGACGGAACGCCAAGAATGTACGCGTGAAACCATGTGAGTTCTTCTGGCCCGGAGGCAGTCATTTTACCTGCCTTAGAAAGCAGGAATGTGCTGACGATTCCTGCACCCCAGGGGCACAGAGAGGAGCGTACACAATGCGCGAGGAATTGGCGCAGTGAGGCGTGTGAAAGAAGTTAGCGTTCTTAAGAAGATGTTTTTCTCGACAGTCAGGAAATTCCTTATACACTACTGGCCGTTAAAACTGCTACACCACGAAGATGACGTTCTACAGACGCGAAATTTAACCGACAGGAAGAAGATGCTGTGATATGCAAATGATTAGCTTTTCAGAGTATTCACACAAGGTTGGCGCCGGTAGCGACACCTACAACGTGCCGACGCGAGGAAAGTTTCCAACCGATTTCTCATACACAAACAGCAGTTGACCGGCGTTGCCTGGTGAAACATTGTTGTGATGCCTCGTGTAAGGAGGAGAAATGCGTACCATCACCTTTCCGACTTCGATAAAGGTCGGATTGTAACCCATCGCGATTGCGGTTCATCATATCGCAACATTGCTGCTCGCGTTCTTCGAGATCCAATGACCGTTAGCAGATTATGGAATCGGTGCGTTCAGGAGGGTAATACGGAACGCCGTGTTCGATCCCAACGGCCTCGTATCACTAGCAGTCGAGATGACAGGCATCTTATCCGCATGGCTGTAACGCATCGCGCAGCCACGTATCGATCCCTGAGTCAACAGATGGGGACGCTTGCAAGACAACAACAGTTCGACGACGTTTGCAGCAGCATGGACTGTCAGCTCGGAGACCATGGCTGCGGTTACCCTTACCGCTGCATCACAGACAGGAGCGCCAGCGATGGTGTACTCAACGACGAACCTGGGTGCACAAATGGCAAAACGTCATTTTTTCGGATGAATCCAGGCTCTGTTTACAGCATCATGATGGTCGCATCCGTGTTTGGCGACATCGCCGTGAACACACATTGGAAGCGTGTATTCGTCATCGCCATACTGGCGTATCACCTGGCGTGATGGTATGGGGTGCCATTGGTTACACGTCTCGGTCGCCTCTTGTTCGCATTGACGGCACTTTGAACAGTGGACGTTACATGTCAGATGTGTTACGACCCGTGGCTCTACCCTTCATTCGATCCCTGCGAAACCCTACATTTCAGCAGGATAATGCACGACCGCATGTTTCAGGTCCTGTACGGGCCTTTCTGGATACAGAAAATGTTCGACTGCTGCCCTGGCCAGCACATTCTCCAGATCTCTCACCAATTGAAAACGTCTGGTCAATGGTGGCCGAGCAACTGGCTAGTCACAATACGCCAGCCACTGCTCTTGATAAACTGTGGCATCGTGTTGAAGCTGCATGGACAGCTGTACCTGTACACGCCATTCAAGCTCTGTTTGACTCAATTCCCTGGCGTATGGAGGCCGTTATTACGGCCAGAGGTGGTTGTCCTGGGTACCGATTTCTCAGTATCTACGCACCCAAATTGCGTGAAAATTTAATCACATGTCAGTTCTAGTATAATATATTTGTCCAATGAATACCCGTTTATCATCTGCATTTCTTCATGGTGTAGCAATTTTAATGGCCACTAGTGTAAATCACAGACGCCGGCAGATTTTGAGACGAAACCCAGACATGAGTCTGCCCCGGCCTCACGCAGAGAAGTGTTGTGTAACTGCTCTGACAACAGCCTTAGAATGCAGGAAAACATGGTAAGAATGTCAAATCCTGAGAAAGATGCCGATTCAAGAGGCACACGACAGCCCACGCCAGATAGGACATTTCCACCCCGCACGAAGAGGCGTCGCTATGAAACAGCGATCTGTCATTGGCCTGCATTGAAAATTTTGTCCGCCTATGACAACACCGAAAGAAACATATTTCGATGAGGATTTGAGCTGAGAGAGGGAGGAGAAGCGAGAAAAATGGAAGTCGTGGAGACACCGCGGAAGCGAGAGGACATGGGCGCTCTTCCGCCCCTCGCCAACATCCGCCTTCTGATATTGTGATATCGCAGCTTCGGCCATGCAACCGACAACGGGCAGACAGCGCAGAGACGGTAGCTGGGACCCGCCGCAAAGCCGCGATTGTTGATGAGGGCAGCCGACTCGCACTGCACAGCTCCAAGGCGACGCGTCGTAACAACGCAGCGACAGAAGTACACAACGAACGATGACGAATAATAGCGAGACGAGTCGTCCCCTCCGCCTTGCCCTTGACAACTGAGTCGTGTCCACGCCCAGTCAAATCGGCCTTGAGATGTATAATTTTGTTTTGGTTTGTGTTCAAGCGCTCAAATGTGTGTGAATTCCTAAGGGACCAATCTGCTTAGGTCGTCGGTCCCTAGACTTACACACTACTTAGACTAACGTATGCTAAGAACAACACACACACACACACACCCATGCCTGAGGGAGGACTCGAACCTCCGGCGGGAGGGTTGGTTTGTGTAAATAGCGCAAAAATAACATTTCTTTCATGTTTTTATAAGCAATCTTTTACATTCATACATGAACCCCTTAATTACAAACCATTTCTGTTTGATTTCATTTCACTGCTGGCATCAAGTAATTGCTGGCTCCTAATGTGGCGCAATCTCATTAGTCACCTACTCGTCATTTCATGCCCGACAGCAGAGAGAAGAATTCTCAGTTCACTACAAGGTAACTTTCATAACTCCTGAGAAGTTTCCTGGCGTGCACTGATTAAGTAGTCTGTTACACAGGGTGTCCCACAAGGAACTGTCGATACTGAAAGATGCGCTGGGACGGTCATTTGAACCAAAAAAGTCGAGTAAACATGGGGTCTGGAATGTATACCTTGAGAGCCATGAGCACTTTTTCATCTTCGGTACTGTGATGTACATCTATTCTACTCCAAGGTCTCTTCTTTCCATAGCCGGCCGCGGTGGTCTAGCGGTTCTAGGCACCCAGTCCGGAACCGCGCAACTGCTACGGTCGCAGGTTCGAATCCTGCCTCGGGATGGATGTGTGTGATGTCCTTAGGTTAGTTAGGTTTAAGTAGTGCTAAGTTCTAGGGGACTGATGACCACAGATGTTAAGTCCCACAGTGCTCAGAGCCATTTGAACCATTTTTCTTCTTTCCATATATTGAGAGGTAGTAGTATCCATCAAAACAAGAAAGGAGTGTCAAGTAAATATGGGCTCTAAACTCCATACCTTAAGAGCTATGAGCACTTGCTCATCTTTGCTACAGTGAAACACATCCATTCTACTGAACAAGTACTCATACCTCTTAAGGTATGGATTTTAGAGCCCATGTTTACTTGACATTTTTTACTTGTAATGATCGTCCCTGTCATATTCCTGAAAACTGACCATTCCTCCTCGAACAGATACATCTACATCCACACTCCGCAAGCCACCTGACGGTGTGTGGCGGAGGGTACCTTGAGTACTTCTATCGGTTCTCCTGTCTATTCCAGTCTCGTATTGTCCGTGGAAAGAAAGATTGTCGGTATGCCTCTGTGTGGGCTCTAATCTCACTGATTTTATCCTCATGGTCTCTTCGTGATATATACATAGGAGGGAGCAACATACTGCTCAACTCCTCGGTGAAGGTATGTTCTCGAAACTTCAACAAAAGCCCATACCGAGCTACTGAGCGTATCTCTTGCAGAGTCTTCCACTAGAGTTTATCTATCATCTCCGTAAAGCTTTCGCGATTACTAAATGATCCTGTAACGAAGCGCGCTGCTCTCCATTGGATCTTCTCTTTCTCCTCTATCAACCCTATCTGGTACGGATCCCACACCAGTGAGCAATATTCAAGTAGTGGGCGAACAAGTGTACTGTAACCTACTTCCTTTGTTTTCGGACTGCATTTCCTTAGGATTCTTCCAATGAATCTCAGTCTGGCATCTGCTTTACCGATGATTAATTTTATATGGTCATTCCATTTCAAATCACTCCTAATGCCTACTCCCAGATAATTTATGGAATCAACTGGTTCCAGTTGCTGACCTGCTATGTTGTAGCTAAATGATAAATGACCTTTCTTTCTATGTATTCGCAGCACATTACACTTGTCTACATTGAGATTCAATTGCCATTCCCTGCACCATGTGTCAATTCGTTACAGATCCTCCTGCATTTCAATACAATTTTCTGTTCTTACAACCTCTGTACACTGTACACTGTATGAAGGTGACGACGCTCGTTTTCCTAACGTTGTTTTCTGATTTTTATTAGTAATTCCACGCAGCAGCAGCACTTAAACAGAACTAGCACTACGCCAGACAAGTTGTCCAGTCATAGATACTTAATGCTACCAGTGCAAAGCTGCAGCGGGTAGCTAGTCAAATGCGCTGATGGAAAAAATCGGTACACCAAAAAAATTATTGATGTAGAGCAATGAAATTTCTGGAATACATTTGTATTGGTAACATATTTAAATGGGTGACATTGCAAGATCACAGGTTAATGTAGGCGCGAGATAAGCCACTGCTAATGTGAATGCTGAAAATTAGATGGGTAGATCACATAACTAATGAGGAGGTATTGAATAGAATTGGGGAGAAGAGAAATTTGTGGCACAACTTGACTAGAAGAAGGGATCGGTTGGTAGGACATGTTCTGAGGCATCAGGGGATCACCAATTTAGTATTGGAGGGCAGTGTGGAGGGTAAAAATCGTAGAGGGAGACCAAGAGATGAATACACTAAACAGATTCAGAAGGATGTAGGTTGCAGTAGGTACTGGGAGATGAAGAAGCTTGTACAGGATAGAGTAGCATGGAGAGCTGCATCAAACCAGTCTCTGGACTGAAGACCACAACAACAACAATGTGAAAAGCTGGTACATTAATAAAAATCGATATAACCGCCAGAATGTTGAACGCAAGCATGCAAAAGTGCCTGACTTGCGTTGTACAAGTGCCGGATGTCAGTTTGTGAGATGGAGTTCCACGCCTGTCGCAGTTGGTCGGCCGACACAGGACCAGTTAATTCTGATTGTTGACGACACTGGAGCTGTCGTCCAATGATGTCCCACATGCGCTCGATTGGAGACAGCTCTGGTGATCGAAAAGGCCGAGACGACATGTCGACACTCCGTAGAGCATGTTGGGTTACAACAGCGGTATGTGGGCAAGTGTTATCGTGTTGGAAATCCCCTGGAATGCTGTTCAAGAATGGCAGCCCAACAGGCCGAACCAACAGACTGACATACAAATTTGCAGTCAGCGTGCGTGGTATAACCACGAGAGTGCTCCTGCTGTCATACGGGGTCTCACCTCAGATCATAGCTCCGGGTGTGTCTAGCATGCATAGAGGGTAGTTGCAAGCCCTCAACTGTCCTCCTTCTAACCTATATACACCCATCACTGGCACCGAGGTGGAACCAGCTTTCAACAAAAAACACAACAGATCTCCACTCTGTGCTCCACTGAAGTCGCAAATGGCAGTGGTTCGGGGGCGGTGAAATGCCCACTACAGAGTGTCTCGCTCTCAGATGTCTACATCTTCATCTACATTTATAGCCCGCAAGCCATCCAACGATCTGTGGTGGAGGGCACTTTACGTGCCACTGTCATTACCTCCCTTTCCTGTTCCACTCGCGTAGGGTTCGCGGGAGAACGACTGCCGGAAAGCCTCCGTGCCCTCTCGAATCTCTCTAATTTTACATTTATGATCTCGTCGGGAGGTATAAGTAGGGGGAAGCAATATACTCGATACCTCATCCAGAAACGCACCCTCTCGAAACCTGGACAGCAAGCTACACCGCGATGCAGAGCGCCGCTCTCGCAGAGTCTGCCTCCTGCGTTTGCTAAACATCTCCGTAACGCTATCACGATTACCAAATAACCCTGTGACGAAACGCGCCGCTCTTCTTTGGATCTTCTCTATCTCCTCTGTCAACCCAACCTGGTACGGATCCCACACTGATGAGCAATACTCAAGTGTAGGTCGAACGAGTATTTTGCAAACCACCTCCTTTGTTGATGGACTACGTTTTCTAAGAACTCTCCCAATGAATCTCAACCTGGCACCCGCCTTACCGGCCGCGTGGGATTAGCCGAGCGGTCTGAAGGCGCTGCAGTCATGGACTGTGCGGCTGGTCCCGCCGGAGGTTCGAGTGCTCCCTCGGGCATGGGTGTGTGTGTTTGTCCTTAGGATAATTTAGGTAAAGTAGTGTGTAAGTTTAGAGACTGATGACCCTATCAGTTAAGTCCCATAAGATTTCACACACATTTGAACATTTTTTTGAACCCGCCTTACCAACAATTAATTTTATATCATCATTCCATTTCAAACCGTTACGTACGCATACTCCCAGATATTTTACGGAAGTAACTGCTACCAGTGTTTCTTCCGCTATCATATAATCATACAATAAAGGATCCTTCTTTCTATGTATTCGCAATACATTACATTTGTCTATGTTAAGGGTCAGTTGCCACTCCCTGCATCAAATGCCTATCCGCTGCAGATCTTCCTGCATTTCGCTGCAATTTTCTAATGCTGCAACTTCTCTGTATACTACAACATCATCCGCGAAAAGCCGCATGCAGCTTCCGACGCTGTCTACTAGGTCATTTATATACACTGTGAAAAGCAATGGTCCCATAACACTCCCCTGTGGCACGCCAGAGGTTACTTTAACGTCTGTAGACGTCTCTCCAATAAGAAAAACATGCTGTGTTCTGTTTGCTAAAATCTCTTCAATCCATCCACACAGCTGATCTGATATTCCGTAGGCTCTTACTTTGTTTATCAGGCGACAGTGCGGAACTGTATCGAACGCCTTCCGGAAATCAAGGAAAACGGCATCTACCTGGGAGCCTGTATCTAATATTTTCTGGGTCTCATGAACAAATAAAGCGAGTTGGGTCTCACACGATCGCTGTTTTCGGAATTCACGTTTATTCCTACAGAGTAGATTCTGGATTTCCAGAAATGACATGATACGCGAGCAAAAAACATGTTCTAAAATTCTACAACAGATCGATGTCAGAGATATAGGCCTATAGTTTTGCGCATCTGTTCGACGACCCTTTTTGAAAACTGGAACTACCTGTGCTCTTTTCCAATCATTTGGAACTTTCCGTTCCTCTAGAGACTTGCGGTACACGGCTGTTAGAAGGGGGCAGGTTGTTTCGCGTACTCTGTGTAGACTCGAATTGATATCCCGTCAGGCCCAGTGGACTTTCCTCTGTTGGGTGATTTCAATTGCTTTTCTATTCCTTCGACACTTGTTTCGATGTCAGCCATTTTTTCGTTCGTGCGAGGATTTAGAGAAGGAACTGCAGTGCGGTCTTTCTCTGTGGAACAGTTTTGGTTGGTTCAAATGGCTCTGAGTACTATGGGACTTAACATCTGAGGTCATCAGTCCCCTAGAACTTAGAACTACTTAAACCTAACTAACCTAAGGACATCACACACATCCATGCCCAAGGCAGGATTCGAACCTGCGACCGTAGCTGTCGCGCGGTTCCAGACTGAAGCGCCTAGAACCGCTCGGCCACACCGGCCCGACAAACAGTTTTGGAAAAAGGTCTTTAGTATTTCAGCTTTACTAGTGTCATCCTCTGTTTCAATGCCATTATCATCCCAGAGCCTCTGGATATGCTATTTCGATCCACTTCCTGATTTAACGTAAGACCAGAACTTCCTAGGATTTTCTGTCAAGTCGGTACATAGAATTTCACTTTCCTTCAGGTAAAAGTTTTGCAACAGTTCGTTGTGTCACTGTGGTGCCACCTGGTGTTCAAATTGCTGCTGCAGATGCAGTACGATACGGCAGAGCCATACGCCAAACGAGATTGTCTTCCTCTTGGTAATATAACGTGACTGTTCGGAGTCCGACCTCCTTGCGCCCGTACATTCTCTTGACAACCGCCGCCAGCAATAATATACAATGACTAAATTCGTGCCAAGTCTTTCTACAATGTTCCAGAACGAACAACCAGCTTCTCGTAGCCTTGTTACACGAAGACGTTCAAACTTAATGTCGTGTTGATAATGGCGTCTTTTTCACCGTAACGGCATTCTAGACTAACATCAACTCACCACGTTCAATCTCAAAGCCAGCTAACACCTAGGACCGTTACAGCGAGTATTTAAAACAAGCCTGACTTACATCCTCCTGCGACTAGAGGGAAATTGGTATAGACATCTCCTTCCAGGTGTAGAAACACTCCTACCGACTTTCGTTTATGTTACACAATTCCTTCTTGGTGCTGCGATTTTGTCTCCCCATCTGTGTATTATGAGTATGCCTAAAATTTCAGTGTTTTTTCACTGTCTTCGTAACCTTTGAAGTATGTGCAGTAATATTAATTGATTAAATAGCTGAAGTATATAGAGAGATGTAAAGGCAGCGAAAACCTTAACAAATATTATTAACTGCATAACTCCACATGTTCATAGCTCTTTCATGATAATCATATGTATTTCTAAATAAGTTAGGAGAATATATTTGATAACAATTAAAACATTCGTTCATCATTATATGGGAAAATTATGAGATCGCGGAAGAGAAGAAAAAAAAGACCATAGTAGTACAATGTACTATTATCTTTCAGGTTGACGATTATTGAACTATATGAAAATAAACGTAAATTAATTACAAACTGCGCCGTCCATACACTTTATTCAACACGTACACATCACTACAGATATTCGGATTTAGATTATCACATGTTCGTAATGCCTGCCATCATTGACCATGATGTGGCGCAGACGAAGACCGAAATTCTACATGAACCGCTGAAATGTCGGAACATCGATGCTGTCGATGGCATCTTGAATGGCTGTTTTCAGCTCAGCAATGGTTTTTGGGTTATTTATGTACACCTTATTTTTAATATAGCCTCACAAAAATGAATCACATGAGTTCAGATCCGGATAATATGGCGACCAATCGAGGCCCATGCCAGTGGACTCTGGGTATCTCAGAGCCGGAATGCGGTCCCCAGAGTGCTCCTCCAGGTCATCACTCTCCTGCTTGGACAGGGTCGAGCTCAGTCTTCTATGAACAACATCTCGTAGAAATCAAGGTCATTTTGGATAATGGGGATAAAATCATCTTCCAAAACCTTCAAGTACCGTTTGGTAGTCACCGTGCCATCACGGAATACCGCACCAGATATTCTGTGACTGGACATCGCACACCACACAGTCACCCATTAAGGGTGAAGAGATTTCTCCATTAAGGGTGAAGAGATTTCTCGATCACAAAATAGGGATTTTCAGTTCTCCAAATGCGCCAGCTTTACTTATTGACGAACCCATCCAAATGAAAGTGGGCTTCGTCGCTAAACTAAACCGTATACTGCATACTAATTCCCATCGTACCCCCCGCCCCCCTGCCCCTTGGCCAACCGTGCAGTTTGAACGCCCTAATACAAACCGTTCAGAAGTTATGAGGGCTTTATTTCACACAGTTTAATAATTTTCACACTGCAAAAATGACAGTTCCACCAATGAAAAATGTGGGCACTAGGTGTAAGAGAGGAAAAAGAAGACATCTCAAACTGCCTGTCAGCAATACTCGCAGATAATAACCATAACAGCAAAACAGGATCACAGCTGAGAGTCAATAGGGGGAGAGTCACGGGAAAACAGTCTCTAATTTCCTCACAATGCATTGTCATTAATTAACTATAGTTAAGTCCATCACTTTTGTACCACACCACCTCCAGCTAGCTAATGGCTCAGGGCTCTGCTTTGAGGTCTTCCTCTTCATCGAACAAGCCTACACTCACTCACCCGTACTACTCGCCGAGAAAAACAGTGAAATAAGTCGAATTCCACGCCCGAAACTGGAAACGCACTTCGGATTCTCTGTCTTCTGTACCGAGCTAAATAACTTGGTTAATCACAAAGGATTACCTATTTCTGACTTCAGAGTTAGTATGTAAGTTAGTTCATGTTCCAAGGATCATTTTGCAAGACAAATCATAATAACGTGAAACGAGTCATTTTACATTCACAATGCAAATTAATTTGTAAAAATGGTTACATGCTGAACATTTATAAGGCGGTGTTTTTACTGTGTGTCTATTGTATTTCATGGAACTGGGGACCTAGAAACAGCGGAAACGCTTCGTCCTTGCCATAGCCCTCAGTGGTACACAACCCCACAACAGGCTACAGCAGTCCACTCACCCCACCGCCGCCCCACACCGAACCCAGCAGGGTTATTCTGCGGTTCGGCCGCCAGTGAACCCCCCCCCCTCCACCCCCACGCCCCAGGAACATCTCACACCAGACGAGTGTAACCGCAATGTTTGCGTGGTAGAGTAGTTACGGTGTACGCATATGTGGAGACAGTGTGCAGCAAACGCCAACATAGTGTAACCAAGGTGGAACAAGGGGAAACAGGCTGCATTCGCCGAGACAGATGGAAAACCGCCTTAAAAACCAACCACACACTGGCCGCCAGACCGGACCTCGACACTAATCCGCGAGGCGGATTCGTGCCGGGGACTGGCATGCCTTCCCGCCCGGAAAGCAGTGCGTTGAATCAAATGGCTAACAAGACGGGCAAAGACAATCTTTATGTGGCATAATGAATGCCACAGCAAAATTCAAAGAACACGCAAAGTGCACTGCTGTCATCAGAGATCGCAGGGGAGTGGGAGGGGTGGGGGGGGGGGGGGGTGTTGCTGTTGGCAAGTGATCAGTCAAGGCTATCTGGCCGAATATGGACATAAAAGGAAGTATCTCTAGCATGTATACTTAAATTACTACTGTCATGGAGCAAGTTACTCTCCATCTCTTCTGTTAATGTAATTAACTTACTTTTATATTTTACTTTTAAGAATGTCAGATGGACCATCTTTTGAAGCTGTAGAAATGTTAGATGCCAATTCTAGTGTTTCATCTTCATCCATATGAGATGCACGTGCAGTGTTAGAATGAGAGTCAGATGAATCTGATGATATTAATGCTTATTTAGATGAGGAATAAAATATAACTATATCTGATACACAAATAAAATGAAATATATACCCTTGAAATTCAGAGAAGATATAACAACAGTAAATCCATTCTTAAGAAGAACTACATCTTGACCGGATGTGTTTTGTTTTGCATTAACATGGCCTAAATGTATTTTTAGTTCCCATATTCATAAAGTTACTGGAAACACAGCTTATGATACATATTCTGAAGACAATAGCTTTCAGTGGTGTTCTGATTGGAAATTATAAAAATTTAAAACATACGATCATTTTCTCTAGTATGTGGATGTAGTATCTAACATATATTGGCAGAAATAGTCACTACCAAATCAGTGTAAGATTTCCATTACAGAAAGTATTGTGATTAATTTTATACATCATGTATGCAGTATTCACAAATTACAAATATTTGTAATTTACATAAGAATACTATTTATAAACCACAATTATTATCAGCACTATATCCTGAATGTTGCATAAATGAAATTGTTAAAAACAAGGATAATGATGCATTGAAAAAACTGACTAATGTGCATGTATATGTGGATACAAAATCTTATTACTATTCAACATATTCCCTAAGTCAAGATTATTATGATTTTCAAACAATGGAAATCAGATGTAGAGATGTGAATAATATGATTGAAACGAAATTGCAGATGAGTTCAATTCTTCTTTGCAATATATGTTTCAATCAACATTTGGAGAAATAATACATACATAATTTGTTAATAAATACATTTATCATGATGAGGCACATATATGAATTAAAGTAAAATATTAAAATATTTCAGGTTACTGAAAGATGGGGAATGAAGACACATATTACTTTAGACCAAATTAAAATGAAATTAACAAACTATTTGGATTGAAAGCCATGTCCAACAGTAAAACAGATACTACTGTTTCATCTTCAGACTATTCTGAAAGTGAGGACATTACTGATCAAGAATCTTCCAAAATCCTGGTAAAGATTTAGAAATTATTGAAAATAAAGAAGAAGACAGTAATGTTATTTCGTCACCTAAGAAAAGGAATATGAAAAGAAAAATTAAAATTCTGTCATTATGAACATCATTATTCCTTTTGAACTGTAGTGGATTATTTACAGTCAACTTCATGAGGAAATAAGTATAGTGTGAAGTAGTAGTTACTCCTTAAAATGATGTCGACAACATGATCGTGGGTGAGCACTACATATTATTCTTCCAGAGCGTTTTTGAGCAATGATATTATACCATATTACGTTATAGAATGAAAATAAGCAAAATATGTCAACTCAGTATTTGTCTCTTTCCAAGATTTGAAATGATTCTAAGTGCAAATGTGGCTGAGCTAAGTTGTTTGAAGAGCTTCAAAGTGTGATCTTTCTATTTTAAAGTCTCATCGGTAGGGACACAATGACTTTTAAAGTTTCCACCCTATTTATTATTTTGTCACCATATGCTACACTCATCATTGGTGTAGTACCCCTAGGTGTGCAGAACTGAATACGCTGTGTCTTTTTCAAATTAAAGATGAGACCATTCACAGAAAATTATTCAATGATAGTTTTAAGAACTTTCTTTACTATTTCTCCCATTTCTGTATGTATGCCTGGATTGATTACAATACTAGTGCCATCTGCAAAATGAACTAATTCTTCTTGTCATATGTTAGACAGAAGATCGTTTACATATATAAGGAATCCCATACATGACTTCTCCCTAGACTGAATTATGTCCATAGGCTATATTGGACAAATTACTAAGTATGGCTTTCCACATATTTTGGTTAGATATGACATTATTCATATAGATATGACATATATAGATATGACATTATCCATTGGTAGGCTATACCATCAACCCCACGAAAATTCAATTAATCTAGGAGAATACTGTGATTCACACACACAAATGCCTTAGATAGGTTGTAGAAAATGGGCGCTATTTTATTATTTAATACTTGCAAAATTTTGTGAGTGAACATGTAAATGACATTCTCAGTAGAATAGCCCCTCTGAAAGCCAGATTTTAATTTTGTGAGGATATTATTTTGCTCCGCTGATACACTATTCTAGTATACACTACCTGCTCAAAAATTTAGGAAAATGTTCTCAGCAGTGAAACAGATTGGCAGTTATTGACATCGCTCTTATCACCTTTCTTAAGAAGGATTTAACAATGGCATATTTCAGTCTCTTTGGAAAAATGCTTTGACTTAGTGATGCCTTACATACTTCAGATAAGACCAGGGTTATTACATGGGAACACCATCAAAACCAGATAAGCTTTTCTGCACATATGCACAATGAGAACACCACCTCCACTCCAGAGGGTACAGAACTTTAAGCCACTTTGCTACACGTTTTCGATTATTGCTAGCTATTTGCGAACATTGGCAACGAGCAATGGCCCCTGTTGTCAGGCGAAGCCATGGAGGGTGGCCAGAGTGGCGGGGAGGAGAATTTAGTGCGAGGCTCCGAATGGGAAGGTTCCCTGGGGGAGTAGTGAACTGACTGCTGGAGGCTGTTAGTGTGGGTCCTAGTCAGAGTGCAATTGTACTGTATGCAAAGAGAGATGGCGTAGTGATGAGACTGTTTGTGGTGGTACGTACTGGATGCCGTTTGCTTTCATCAATGCTGGCGTTCGTTGCTGAGTGCTGTGCTGTGAACGTTTGACACCAAGTTACTCAACATTTGAGTGTAGTTGAATAATCAAGAGGGAATAGGTGGTGAATAGCTGCACTCTGCTGAGTTACATTTTGGAATGCTAGCAGTACATTCTGACTGTTCTTTGCATGTAACTTCCTTTGAAGACTGGTTTTCCGGTGTGTCCACTCTTCTTAGATCTTGCACTTGGATTTTTTTAAATCTTTTGTTTTCAGTATTTTGGTGTTATTTGTAAAAGACCTTTAGATTGGTGCTTAGAGGTGCCTCTGCAGACTGATTAAATATCAAATTGTGTGAAAGAAATTGTTATTAGTATGGATGCCATCAGTGTATGGCACAGTGACCAACTATAAGGTGTTTTATGTGTTAAGATGGGATACCTGCACATCGTCTGATGCTCGCATCTCCATTTTAAAATTGTGATCAGGAATACTTCTTGATAACTTCCTTGATGAGATTGATTACATAGCTGAACTGCACTATGCTCAACTTGAAATATGCCCAAAATTTTTGGTCTTTTTTTAACATCCATCAATTGATGAGTTGCTCAAAACAACCTTCCTGTCCCTTGTTCAGAAAAGAGGTTGTGCTTCAGCATTTCCCTCACATAGCTGTAGTTGAATTTCTTCATCTTCAAATTTTTCTATCACTAAATAAAACAAGAAGACACACTCACTCATCCTTTCGGTACAGACACAGAAGACCAAACAACACACTGATCTATTCAAATATTGTAAGTATAATATATCTAAAAGGATGGTAGGATTTGGGATTGTAAGCTTACAGCTTGACCAAAGTCTAATATAACATGTTTTTCGAATAAGCACAGATTCCATTGTGTATAAAGTTTCAATGGCTGGTCAGGAAGCTGTAGAACGACGATCAAGTGTAAGAAATGAAGGTGCCTATTCTATGCCTTTTGGAGTAAATTTTCCATTATTATTTGTAGCTGCACAAAATTATTTCAATTTTCACTGTTAGAAATTATAATATTTTTAAACCAATATGTGTTAAGCACTCATTCTGCACTTATTTACAAAACTCCCACTCCCATTATCATTCCTACATAACAACTTCCGTACCACAGCTCCACCACATCATGAGCCCCTTAAACATTACATGATATTACTTCGTCCTTAGGGAGTCCAGCCAGTCAGAATGAGGAGCAGAATGTAGACTTTCTCATTGTCCATTTCCTATTTTTGCCTACAATGCTTCTGTAAGGTGCTGCCTTATGGAAAGATTTTGAGAACTTTTTCTACAACAGATGTTGAAGACACCAGCCATCATGGAGAAATTACTCACCCTTAAAATCAGCTTAATAATAGCAAACTAGCTGATCAGACTACAATAATGAACTAAGCTAGTACACACAGGCAGCAAGTAAATGATATTTTATGCAGCCATCCCACCCCCACCCCCCATTTTCAGCGAGAGGTTAAATTGTTCTCCAAGAATAATCAAAAATGCAACCACATCAACATCTCTATCAGTGGTTGTTTGAAGATGAAAACTTAGCATACATTTCTAAATTACAAAATTATATTCAAATAATACAATGTAATCAATGAGTTTACGAAAAAAATACAAAACTGACAAGACTAATCAAAAATAAAATTTACAATGATTCATAGAAACTATAATCTCTAAAAACAAAATAAAGGTAAGCTCAAATCATAGTATTGTAGCTGCCATCACTATACATTTGCTTCGATGCTGAGACACACAACTAATGAATTTTTTTAAAAGAGCAAGTTTTTAGAAATCCAAAATCTAAATAAAACTAATGAAAAAAGCAGCCCAGTTTAAGATTGAAAAATCAATAACAAATAAAAGTAATTTGTGGTGATCTTTAAATCCTGAAATACTGATGCCTCTAAACACAGTTACATGAATAAAGGAACATATGTAAATGTATGTGAGAAATCAACCCAATCAAAATTATTTAGAATCTGATTCAACACAAGATAAGTAATCATTTCAGTAGTGAAATAGAATAAACAACAAATCCCTAGACCACAAAACTGAGTCCTTCTGTATTCCCAAATCAGTGAAATCAGTAACTGAAATACATATTGAAATCTTATGCCAAATTTAAACAACCTTATAATAATATTTCCTTATTCAATCAAGTCACAACACAAGTAAGAAGAATATGAGTGTGTCAGTGCGATAAACGAAATAAAAATAAAAATTTAGTGAATATTATTCACCAAGATCTTCACTAGCATGAAAACAAAGACACCACTAGGGCATGGAAATAACACACGCAATGTATGATTCACATCAGTTTTCAGTGACAATAAAAATCTCATGTTTTCATTTACCTAGCGGATGTTTACATACAATTATCACTGACACTGGTTAGATATTACTTCGACCAGTGACGCACATTTCGGAATTCTGTCTTCCTGCAGTTTCGTCTGCGCTTCGCAGCTGCTTTTAACCCTGAACTCCACCTCACATATCGCCTACATCGATGCAGTGGAAAATTTTGAACAAGTCACTCTGGTGTTGGCGACTGCGACTGTTGTCATTCGATCTCATTAGCCCTACACAATTGCCTATTTACGAGGTTCATTTAATTTTTCTCTGCCTCCTACTTACCCGAAAGTATCTTTATTACATTTCATTCATTTCTTGTTCCTGTAGGTTTTACATGGAGAAACATGCTTATAAACACCTCACGCGCTTGGTAATTGAAATACAGGGTAGCACATCTAGGCGATATTCAGTTTCCATCCACACATTAGCCAACATCACTGGAGGGATCGGTTGAACAACTGTGGTTATCCGTTGCCGCAGGGTTTCAAGATCTGGTACACATGTTCGGTAGACCTCGTCCTTGACATAACCCCATAAAAAGAAGTCTAATGGGGTTGTCAGGAGAGCGTGGAGGCCAAACCGTTGACCCATCACGACCAATCCATCGCCCAGGAATCGTCATATCGAGATAGGCACGGACTTCCAAACCCCAATGAGGCGGTGCACTGTCTTGCTGAAACAGGACATCGGGGTGATACTGATGCAGCTGAGGAACAGCATACAGTTGCAACATGTCCAGATACACTGCAGATGTGATGGTAGCCTCAGCGAAGAAGAATGGCCCGATAATTCGATCGTGCAATAGCGCGCACCAAACATTTACCTTTGGACTGCCTCTGGTGCACTCCATGACCTCGCCAGGGGGTTGCGAACCCCAAATGCGCGCATTATGGCGATTCACTACTGCACTGACAAAAAAGGTCGCCTCGTCAGAAAATGCAATTCGTCTGAGATAACCATCATCGTCCTCAATACGTGATAACATTTCGATCGCAAAGTCATATCGACGTGTACTGTCATTGGGCAACAAGGCCTGAACGATTTGCACTTTGTATGCACGAAACAATAAACGTTTGTTCAAAATGTCATGGAGAGAGATTTTTGGCATCTGTAATTCACGTGAGGCCCTGCGCACTGATTTCTTCGGACTTTGCAGGAAAGACTGCCTTACAGCTTCCACCCTGTCTGCTGAGTTCTTGGTCGACCAGACCTCGGAAGGCCAGCAACCGATTCTGTGTTCTGGAACTTCTCATACCAGGTTTTAATGATCTTGACATTAGGTGGATTCCTTCCAAATGTTGTCTGGAAGTGTCTCTGCGCTGTGGTTTGTGATCGTGTTTCATGGTACCACAGGACACACTGTGCCTTCTCCTGATTGATTAACATGGCTTCTTGGGCACTGCACCTCATCCACTACATACGTACTGCGAACCTAAAACAGAAAGAAACTTTGATAGTTGTAAACAGTTCGACACAAGTTTCATATTTGTATCTTACTTGTAGCCTGAGTTATCAATTTATGTAAACAGGGAAAGTCTTTTCGGACATCCTGTACAGCTTTTCCACTACACATCTCTGATTCACTCACTGATTCAGGTGAATATCTGTTTCCTCTTGTTTTCCAACGTTTACTGTGTGTTCAGAAGCAACTAGACACCACTATGTAATGTGAAATTGACCACTAGATGTCCCGAGAGGCGGACCCGCCAGTGTAAAAGCAAGTGGAGGGAACTGTGTTGTCAGCAGTAAGAGAAGAACAGGTTGGCCAGCATAACTTAGTAGCTTCGAAAGTGGATTCGTCGTTGGATGTCACCTGAGTAACAAATCCACCACGAAGATTTAAATCCTTCTACAGTCGCCCAAGCCGACTGTGATCGTGAAACACGAAGGAACGACGACAGATAAATCAAGACCAGAGAGACCTTATGTAGTGTCAGATAGGGGCCATCGTGTACTGCGAAGGGTGCTTCAAACAAATCGCACGAAACCAGTGGAAGGAATCACTCGTGGGTTCCAAATTGCTTCCAGCAGTCCAGCTAGTACAGTGGCTGTGTGGAGAGATTTAAAGAGGATACAATGGTCTAACAACTCCTCATGAGCCACAAATTTCTGTGGTCAGTGTTAAGCGACACTTGAGATGGTGTAAAGAGTGATGGCACTGGACAGGGGGTGATTGGAAACGCCTGATTTGAGGTGATGAATCGCGCTGTGACCTGTGCTACTCCGATGGAAGAGTTGCAGTTCGGTGGAAGCCTCGAGAACCTTACCGACCTTCTCTCGGTGAACACATTATGAAAAATGTGTGTGTATTGGTAAGATTATGCTAAATGATATCCTCAGATTCTGGACCCTACTTACACATCAGTAACTACATTACTGGCCATTAAAATTGCTACACCACGAAGATGACGTGCTACGACGCCAAATTTAACCGACAATAAGAAGATGCTGTGATATGCAAATGATTAGCTTTTCAGAATATTCACACACGGTTGGCGCCGGTGGCGACACCTACAACGTGCTGACATGAGGCAAGTTTCCAACCGATTTCTCATACACAAACAGCAGTTGACCGGCGTTGCCTGGTGAAACGTTGTTGTGATGCCTCGTGTAAGGAGGAGAAATGCTTACCATCAGGTTTCCGACTTTGATAAAGGTCGGATTGTAGTCTATCGCGATTGCGTTTTATCGTATCGCGACATTGCTGCTCGCGTTGGTCGAGATCCAATGACTGTTAGCAGAATATGGAATCGGTGGGTTCAGCAGGGTAATACGGAACGCCGTACTGGATCCCAACGGCCTCGTACCACTATGACATGCATCTTATCTGCATGGTTGTAACGGATCGTGTAGCCACGTCTCGATCCCTGAGTCAACAGATGGGGACATTTGCAAAACAACAACCATCTGCACGAACAGTTCGATGACGTTTGCAGCAGCATGGACTATCAGCTCGGAGACCATGGCTGCGGTTACCCATGACGCTGCATCACAGACAGGAGCGCCTGCGATGGTGTACTCAATGACGAACCTGGGTGCACGAATGGCAAAACGTCATTTTTTCGGATGAATTCAGGTTCTGTTTACAGCATCATGATGGTCGCATCCGTGTTTGGCGACATCGCGGTGAACGCACATCGGAAGCGTGTATTCGTCATCGCCATACTGGTGTATCACCCGGTTTGATGGTATGGGGTGACATTGGTTACACGTCTCGGTCACCTCTTTTTCGCATTGATGGCACTTCGAACAGTGGACGTTACATTTCAGATGTGTTACGACCCGTGGCTCTACCCTTTATTCGATCCCTGCGAAACCCTACATTTCAGCAGGATAACGCACGACCGCATGTTTCAGGTCCTGTACGGGCCTTTCTGGACACAGAAAATGTTTGACTGCTGCCCTGGCCAGCTCATTATCCACATCTCTCATCAATTGAAAACGTCTGGTCAATGGTCGCCGGGCAACTGGCTCGTCACAATACGCCAGTCACTACTCTTGTTGAACTGTGGTATCATGTTGACACTGTACACGCCATCCAAGCTCTGTTTGACTCAATGCCCAGGCATACCAAGGCCGTTATTACGGCCAGAGATGGTTGTTCTGGGTACTGATTTCTCAGGATCTATGCGCTCAAATTGCGTGTAAATGTAATCACATGTCAGTTCTAGTATAATATATTTGTCCAATGAATACCCGTTTATCATCTGCTTTTCTTCATGGTGTAGCAATTTTAATGGCCAGTAGTGTATATAAAGAGGATGTTCTTAACAACGATTTTTATTGTTTTTTTTTTTGCTTTTTTGTGGTATGTGTAGTATGCGTTACGGATACGACTGGGGTTAATACTGATGTTTCACAACTTCTCATACAGTGCATTATCGAGAATCCGCCTTAATACTGCTATATTTTTCCATTTTACATAGTGTAAGTCATTGATGGTGTCATTCAGCACATCGTCTGGTAGCTGATTAGTACATTATGCCGCAAAAACCAAAATGGCTTCAAAATTTCCTTCTTCCATTCCAGTTCTTTTACTTTCTTTTCATAAATGTTTAATCGGCTTTCTATCATATCTCCTGTTTTACCTTCGCCAAAAGTTGACAGAAATTGAAACTCATGGAATCTCTCAGCTTATTAAAAAATATCTGCTACCACACGAATTCCATCAGTCCACAGTACTAACGAGGAAAACGGCAGAGAAAACACAAAACCGATTGCTTGCATTCACGTTGCTTAAACTGAATCACGCTAAGCTGCAGTATATATCTTTTCTTCTATGTGTGCCTGACGATCGATGCTTCCAGCTGATAAGTATGTAATGGACGATACTTCCTACCAGATACGCTGCAATGGTCGATGCCTTCAGCATACCTCACGTGAGACATTCAACAGCTTCATGTAAGGTATGTAAACTAATGCATACATTCACGATTTTACAAATAAACTACGAGGGCTATTCAGAAAGTAGGGAACGTTTTGGCATTAAAAAAAAACTAAGTACAAGAAATACACTTTATTATGTACATCTGAAACAACGACTGACATACTACTTTTCCACATAGACACAAACACATTGAGGCACTTATCATAGCGGTGGACCGTCGTAAAATTCTGCCGCCTGAGACTTCAGCCAGTGAGTCACGCCGCCTGAAGTTCCGCGTCTTCATCAAAGCGCTGCGTTGCAAGCCAGTTCTTCATCTTGGGAAACAAGTGGAAGTCGCTTGGTGCATAATCGGGGCTGTAGGGCGGATTAGGGAAATTTTCCCATTTGAATGAATTAAGCGGTTCTTTAGTGCGGTTTTCCGTGTGAGGTTGGGCATTGTCGTGCAAAAACAAAATTTTGGACGTCAGCTTTCCCCGGCGTTTATTTTGAACTGGTCTTCTAAGCCTGTGCAAAGTTTGACACTACCGGGCAGAATTTATGGTTGTTCCACGTTCGAGAAAATCTTGCCTATCCCAAAACACTGTCGCCATCAACTTCCTCGCTGAATGGTTTGCAAATTTTCTTGGTTTTTGGCGGGGACCTTGTGTGCCCCCGTTCAATGGACTGTAATTTTGTCTCGCAATTGACGTGTTTCACCCAAGTCTCGTCACCGGTTACGATTCGATCCAGTACTGAATCACCATGCTCGTATAAAACCAGAACTTTAGACATGTTGTAATAAACAACACGCAACGCATCAGCCCAGTAATGCATATCTCAAATGTGAACTGTAAACGAACTATGTATAGTATTTGACAACAATCACTTCATTCAGAAGTGTAAATATTTTGTACCAAATGTTTTCTCCAAACGTTAATATGCCACAACAGTTTTACAGAAAGGGAATGAAGTAACCCACTGAAGATAGCACAAAAAGTTGTGACACATGTCTGGGTAAAACAAAACTGCAAATGTGTCTTACACTGGACTCGCATTCGGGGGGACGACGGTTCAATCCTGTCTCCGGCCATCTTGATTTAGGTTTTCCATGATTTCCCTAAATCGTTTCAGGCGAATGCCGAGATGGTTCCTTTGAAAGGGCACGGCCGATTTCCTTCCCAATCCTTCCCTAACCCGAGCTTGCGCTCCGTCTCTAATGACCTCGTTGTCGACGGGACGTTAAACACTAACCACCACCACC
This sequence comes from Schistocerca serialis cubense, assembly GCF_023864345.2. Classification (NCBI taxonomy): domain Eukaryota; kingdom Metazoa; phylum Arthropoda; class Insecta; order Orthoptera; family Acrididae; genus Schistocerca; species Schistocerca serialis. The sequence goes on along the minus strand of NC_064641.1, from coordinate 848,561,349 downwards.
ACCATCCAAATGTGTCTTGCGTAAGGCGGAATTCCTCATCCAATTTTCTTAGCAAGCACGGAGATAAGAATTGCAACATCACAAGATGATTCGTGTGTTAAAATGTTCAGAAATATGGAGTTATCACACCAAGAACACGAATAAACCTAGAAAGAATCCAGGCGTTGGGCAGAGACTATCTGTCTTGCGTTCAGCGTGGTGGGAACGACACTACGAGACCGTTGCCAAGAGCACTGTTACGTCACTCGGAGTCGGCTTGTCCGGAGTTTACGAGAGGCTGTGGCGAACAGCTGTGTCGGTAACCGCATACGCGATGACGTAAGCCGAAGGGCAGCGATATCGGCGCTTGGTACAGCGGAGCAAAAGCAGCCAACACTGAGCATGGGAACCCAACGTCTTTACAATGAAATGAACACCCTTAGCTGCTTACAGGCGTTGACATAAGTCAACGGGGACAGATGAAAATGTGTGCCCCGACCGGGACTCGAACCCGGGATCTCCTGCTTACATGGCAGACGCTGCATCCATTTGAGCCACCGAGGACACAGAGGATAGTGCGACAGCAGGGATTTATCTCTGGCACGCCTCCCGCGAAGCCCACATTCTCAACGTATTGTCCCGCACTACATTCGTAGTGCCCCCGCCCATTATACTCATTACTCGCGGCGCGTTGCCGATTCCCGTAAGAGTTCCGGCACTGTTTGTGTATTCGCACAGAAGAAGAAGATGGTCAAGTGGCCGGTGAGCCTTAATTATATATAAAATAAGATGACATCTGTTCTTTCGGACATGCCCAAGTCTTTGTTGCTCGAAGGCTGCGAAGGTTGGTCTCCAAAATTTTGTCGACAGCTTTGCCTACCTAGAAAAAAACTTACGAAAATGTAAAATGGTGAAATCAACAGAATAATAGGCATGAACCGTACGGAGAGACAGAAAGTAGACAAGAGAGAAGCGAGAATAATATGGCTGGAAGACGAAGTCATCGGATTAAAATGGACGAAAGGCAGGACTGCAGCATTCTTCCCTGCGTGGTGCAAAATGTTGCTATGTTATCTGCACAACACTGGTGCGCAAGATATAAGGACGAAAGTAACGTTCACGTGATGTGTCACTGCCAAGTAACATAGCTCGGTGAAATTTGGATCATACGTAGGAAAAACTGCTACAGTATAGTACACAAGCTAACTGATAAAAATACGTAACGCTACGAACAGAAATGACACTTTTATTCAAAGAAAATAAACACACTGAAGCCACCGCGATTTACACTGAAGAACCAAAGAAACTGGTACACCTGCCTAATATCGTGTAGGACCCCGGGAACACGCAGAAGTGCCGCAACACGATGTAGTATGGACTCGACTAACGTCTGAAGTAGAGCTCGAAGGAACTGACACGATGAATCGAGCAAAGCTGTCCACAAATCCGTAAGAGTACTATTGGGTAGAGATCTCATCTGAACAGCACGTTGCAAAACGTCCCAGATATGTTGAATAATAAAACTTTGAACATAGCTGCTAAGGTTCAGTGACCGTGTCAGTATTAGAACAAATAAGCCCTTGGTCACAAATATTAAGTCAAAATTGACCAGGTTTCGACGCGCTACTATGAGCGTCGTCTTCAGAATTAGACTAACTGTTCTAAAACATATTTGGTATATAATACATTAATAAAATTAAAGTTTGTACTGGCTGGAAAAAGATGCAGTACTTACAAGTCACATATTAAAAAAGATCTAAGCCGGAAAGGCGACGTCATGAATAGTTGTAAGTAAGATGGCGTCTTGTTGCAACTCTTGTTCTCTAAAGTACGAGCAGCCCTTAGCGGCTCGCCATCTTACTTACAACTATTCATGAAGTCGCCTTTCCGGCTTAGATCTTTTTTAATATGTGACTTGTAAGTACTGCATCTTTTTCCAGTCAGTACAAACTTTAATTTTATTAATGTATTATATACCTAATATGTTTTAGAACAGTTAGTCTAATTCTGAAGACGACGCTCAAAGAAGCATCGAAACCTGGTCAATTTTGACTTAATATTTGTGACCGAGGGCTTATTTTTTCTAATATGTTAAATAATGCTCAAGTCTGAGGAGTTTGGTGGCGAGCGGTAGTGTTTAAACTCAGATGAGTGTTCCTGGAGCCACTCTGCAGCAATTCTCAACCTGTGGGGTGTCGCATTGTCCTGCTGGAATTGCCCAAGTCCGTCGGAATGCACAATGGACATGAATGGATGCAGGTGTTCAGACAGGATGCTTACGTACTTGTCAACTGTCAGAGTCGTATCTAGACTGTTTGTATAAAGCGTTTATTTTGCATTTTGTTTACGACCTTCCACTAAGGAAGGGATTCTATTTGTGTTTATCTGCTCTGCATAGTAACTAACAGTTCTTGATAAAACTTTACGTAGTTTTCGTGTTAGATTTCTTAGTGTTTTCTTGATCGTTTAGAACAGAAAGCGCCCTAAAACCGTCTTTTGTTTGTTTCGCGGCCGTTAGCCACTAGTCACTTGAATCAGCAGTTGTCTTGTGACAGCCAGAGCGAGAGCACCAGCAGCAGCGAGTACTGTTTGCATAAAGCGTTTTTGTACTTATTTGCTGCGCTTAGCTTTTAAATAGTTTTTCTGGGAAAACCTAGCGTAGTTTTCGCGTCTCGTATTTCAGTGAGTGTTTCTTGATTATCAGAGTAGCTCATCAGAAGATTATCTTGGGAATTTGTCACCGTATAGAGTAGGGTAAACATAGTCATGTGTAGGGACTGTGGTTGTTGTGAGCGGACGCAAGGAGAATTGGCCACTCTTCGGGGGCAGGTGGAGGCTTTGTCTGTTAGGCTCATCGAGCTCGAGGCGCAGGCGTCGGCTCGTAGTGGCGTTGGGGCAACTGTGGTGAGACCTATGCCTACTTCGGTGGCCTTGGAATCACATGGAACCCCTGATGTCGCTGCGTCTTCCGGCAGTGAGCATCACTCCAGGGTGAATGGCGGACAGTGGTGGGCTCGCGCGTGCCTGGCCGAAAGGCGAAGGTGGGATCTGGCCGCGTGGCAGCTGCCTTACCCCTTTCCAACAGGTACGGGATGCTTCCTAGTGGTGATGACATAGTTTCCGAGCCACCACAGGATGCCTCGCCTGTTGGGCCAGTGGCCGATTCTCCGGCAAGGTCCCGACAGTCACAGAGGGCGGGCCTATTAGTTATAGGGAGCTCCAACGTTAGGCGGGTTATGGAGCCCCTTAGGAAAATAGCGGGTAGGTCGGGGAAGAATGCCAGTGTGCACTCGGTGTGCTTGCCGGGGGGTCTCGTCCGTAATGTGGAGGAGGCCCTTCCGGCAGCTATTGAACGCACTGGGTGTGACCGGCTGCAGATAGTAGCACATGTCGGAACGAATGACGCCTGCCGCTTGGGTTCTGAGGCCATCCTTGGTTCCTTCCGGCGGCTGGCTGATTTGGTGAAGACAACCAGCATCGCACGCGGAGTGCAAGCTGAGCTTAATATCTGCAGCATAGTGCCCAGAGTCGATCGCGGTCCTCTGGTTTGGAGCCGTGTGGAGGGTCTAAACCAGAGGCTCAGACGACTCTGCGACTATAATGGTTGCAAATTCATCGACCTCCGTTATTGGGTGGAGAACTGTAGGGCCCCCCTAGACAGGTCAGGCGTGCACTACACACCGGAAGCAGCTACTAGGGTAGCAGAGTACGTGTGGCGTGCACACGGGGGTTTTTTAGGTTAGAGGGACCCCCCCTTGGGCGAAACGATAAAATACCTGACGGCTTACCAGAGAGGACATTATCATCGTTGATAAAGAACGTCCGTCCTCAGAGACCAAAAACAGGAAAAGTTAACGTAATATTGGTAAACTGCAGGAGTATCCAGGGCAAGGTTCCTGAATTAGTATCTCTTATTGAAGGAAATAGTGCGCATATAGTATTAGGAACGGAAAGTTGGTTAAAACCGGAAGTGAACAGTAACGAAATCCTAGACACAGAATGGAATATATACCGCAAGGATAGGATAAACGCCAATGGTGGAGGAGTATTTATAGCAGTAAAGAATTCAATAATATCCAGTGAAGTTATTAGCGAATGCGAATGTGAAATAATCTGGGTTAAGTTAAGTATCAAAGGTGGGTCAGATATGATAGTCGGATGCTTCTATAGACCACCTGCATCAGCAACCGTAGTAGTTGAGCGCCTCAGAGAGAACCTGCAGAACGTCGTGAAGAAGTTTCGTGATCATACTATTGTAATAGGGGGAGACTTCAATCTACCAGGTATAGAATGGGATAGTCACACAATCAGAACTGGAGCCAGGGACAGAGACTCTTGTGACATTATCCTGACTGCCTTGTCCGAGAATTACTTCGAGCAGATAGTTAGAGAACCAACTCGTGAAGCTAACGTTTTAGACCTCATAGCAACAAATAGACCGGAACTTTTCGACTCCGTGAATGTAGAAGAGGGTATCAGTGATCATAAGTCAGTGGTTGCATCAATGACTACAAGTGTAATAAGAAATGCCAAGAAAGGAAGGAAAATATATTTGCTTAACAAGAGTGATAGGGCACAAATCGCAGAATATCTGAGTGACCACCATCAAACGTTCATTTCTGAGGAAGAGGATGTGGAACAAAAATGGAAAAAATTCAGAAACATCGTCCAGTACGCCTTAGATAAGTTCGTACCGACTAAGGTCCAAAGCGAGGGGAAAGATCCACCGTGGTATAACAATCATGTACGAAAGGTACTACGGAAACAAAGAAAGCTTCATCATAGGTTTAAGAGTAGTCGAATCATAGCTGATAAGGAAAAGCTGAACGAAGCGAAAAAGAGCGTAAAGAGAGCAATGAGAGAAGCATTCAACGAATTCAAACATAAAACATTGGCAAACAATCTAAACAAGAACCCTAAAAAGTTTTGGTCATATGTAAAATCGGTAAGCGGATCTAAATCCCCTATTCAGTCACTCGTTGACCACGATGGCACCGAAACAGAGGACGACCGAAGAAAGGCAGAAATACTGAATTCAGTGTTCCGAAACTGTTTCACTGCGGAAAATCGTAACACGGTCCCTGACTTCAGCCGTCGCACGGACGCCAAAATGGAAAATATTGAAATAAACGATATCGGAATTGAAAAACAACTGCTATCACTTAGTAGCGGAAAAGCATCCGGACCAGACGAGATACCCTTAAGATTCCACAGTGATTATGCTAAAGAACTTGCCCCCTTTCTATCAGCAATTTATCGTAGATCGCTGGAAGAACGTAAAGTACCTAGCGACTGGAAGAAAGCGCAGGTCGTTCCCATTTTCAAGAAGGGTCATAAATCGGATGCGAATAATTATAGGCCTATTTCGCTTACGTCAATCTGTTGTAGAATAATGGAACATGTTTTGTGTTCTCGTATTATGACGTTCTTAGACAATACAAATCTCCTTCATCATAACCAACATGGATTCCGCAAACAGAGATCATGTGAAACTCAGCTCGCCCTATTTGCCCAAGAAATTCACAGTGCCGTAGACACTGGCGAGCAGATTGATGCCGTATTCCTGGACTTCAGGAAGGCATTTGATACGGTTCCGCACTTACGTTTAGTGAAAAAAATACGAGCTTACGGAATATCGGACCAGGTTTGTGATTGGATTCAGGATTTCCTAGAAGAAAGAACACAACATGTCATTCTTAACGGTTCAAAATCTGCAGATGTAGAGGTAATTTCGGGAGTACCGCAGGGAAGCGTGATAGGACCTTTATTGTTTACAATATACATAAATGACTTAGTTGACAACATCGGTAGCTCCGTGAGGCTATTTGCAGATGACACGGTTGTCTACAAGAAAGTAGCAACATCAGAAGACTCGTACGTACTCCAGGAGGACCTGCAGAGGATTAATGCATGGTGCGACAGCGGGCAGCTTTCCCTAAACGTAGATAAATGTAATATAATGCGCATACATAGGGGCAGAAATCCATTCCAGTACGATTATGCCATAGGTGGTAAATCATTGGAAGCGGTAACGACCGTAAAATACTTAGGAGTTACTATCCGGAGCGATCTGAAGTGGAATGATCACATAAAACAAATAGTGGGAAAAGCAGGCGCCAGGTTGAGATTCATAGGAAGAATTCTAAGAAAATGTGACTCATCGACGAAAGAAGTAGCTTACAAAACGCTTGTTCGTCCGATTCTTGAGTATTGCTCATCAGTATGGGACCCTTACCAGGTTGGATTAATAGAAGAGATAGACATGATCCAGCGAAAAGCAGCGCGATTCGTCATGGGGACATTTAGTCAGCGCGAGAGCGTTACGGAGATGCTGAACAAGCTCCAGTGGCGGACACTTCAAGAAAGGCGTTACGCAATACGGAGAGGTTTATTATCGAAATTACGAGAGAGCACATTCCGGGAAGAGATGGGCAACATATTACTACCGCCCACATATATCTCGCGTAATGATCACAACGAAAAGATCCGAGAAATTAGAGCAAATACGGAGACTTACAAGCAGTCGTTCTTCCCACGCACAATTCGTGAATGGAACAGGGAAGGGGGGATCAGATAGTGGTACAATAAGTACCCTCCGCCACACACCGTAAGGTGGCTCGCGGAGTATAGATGTAGATGTAGATGTAGACATGTCAGGGGTCCCATATCACTCCAACTCCTCACCCTCCACAGCATTAAAGAGTCTCCACCAGCTTGAACAGTCCCCTGCCGACATGCAGGGGCCATGGGTTCATGAGTTGGTCTCCACAAGCGTACACGTCCATCCGCACGATACAATTTGAAACGAGACTCGTCCGACCAGGCAACATATTTCCAGTCATCGGCAGTCCAATGTCGGAGTTGACGGGCTTAGGTGAGGCGTAAAGCTTTGTGTCGGCGCAGTCATCAAGGGTAAACGAGTGGGCCTTCGGCTCCGAACCGCATATCCATGATGTTTTGCTGAATGGTTCGCACGCTAACAGTTGTTGATGGCCCAACATTGAAATCGGCAGCAGTTTGCGTTAGGGTTGCACTTCTGTCACGCTGAACAATCCTCTTCAGTCGTCGTTGGTCCCGTTCTTACAGAGTCTTTTTCCGGCCGCAGCGATCTCGGAGATTTGATGTTTTACCGGATTCCTGATATTCACGGTACACTCGTGAAATGGTCTTAAGGGAAAATCCCCTACCTGGGAGATGCTGTGTCCAGCGCCCGTGCGCCGACTATAACACCACGTTCAAACTCACTTAAATCTTGATAACTTGTCATTGTAGCAGCAGTAACCGATCTAACATGTGTGCCAGACACTTGTTGTCTTATATAGGCGTTGCCGACCGCAGCGCCGTATTCTGTCTGTTTACATGCCTCTGTATTTGAATACGCATGCATATACCAGTTTCTTTGGCGCTTCAGTGTATTATGAACCCCTGGTCATTACAAACGACGGGACATGCTTCTTAATAGCGTATATGATCACCACTGGTGGCAATGCGTGATCTCCAGTGTACTCTTATAATGGCCACAAGGTTGGTAAGAGGTTCCTGTGGTAGGGCATTCCATTCTTCCACCAGCGTAGTTGGCAACACTGGATGCTTATCGGTGCATCTGGAAGTGCTGCCATACGTCTCTCCGACGCATCCCCAACCTGCTCGATTGCTTTAAGCCCCCTCCATCTGCACTGTTCCTGTATAAAAGAAGAGTAAAAGAACGGACCCATAAAATTACAGACCAATACCCTTAACAGCGATTTGCTGGAGGATCCTTGAACATATTCTCAGTTCGAATATAATAAATTTCCTTGAGAGGTAAAACCTTCTGTCCATAAATCAGCACGGTTTTAGAATGCTCGTGCAAAACATACACTACTGGCCATTAAAATTGCTACCTAGAAGAAATGCAGATGATAAACGGGTATTCACTGGACAAATATATTATACTAGAACTGACATTTGATTACATTTTCGCCCAATTTGGGTGCATAGATCCTGAGGAATCAGTACCCAGAACAACCACCTCTGGCCGTAATGACGGCCTTGATACGCCTCGGCATTGAGTCAAATAGAGCTTGGATGGCGTGTACAGGTACAGCTGCCCATGCAGCTTCAACACGATACCACAGTTCATCAACAGTAGTGACTGGCGTATTGTGACGAGCCAGTTGCTCGGCCACTATTGACCAGACGTATTCAATTGGTGAGAGATCGGGAGAATGTGCTGGCCAGGGCAGCATCGCACATTTTCTGTATCCAGAAAGGCCCATACAGGACCTGCGACATGCGGTCATGCATTATCCTGCTGAAATGTAGGCCTTCGCAGGGATCAAATGAGGGGTAGAGCCACGGGTCGTAACACATCCGAAATGCAACGTCCACTGTTCAAAGTGCCGTCAATGCGAACAAGAGGTGACCGAGACGTGTAACTAATGGCACCCCATACCATCACGTAGGGTGATACGACAGTATGGCGATGACGAATACACGGTCCCAATGTGCGTTCACAGCGATGTCGCCAAACACGGATGCGACCATTATGATGCTGTAAACAGAACCTGGATTCATCCGAAAAAAGAGCATGGATGTGTGTGATGTCCTTAGGTTAGTTAGGTTTAAGTAGTTCAAAGTTCTAGGGGATCGATGACCTCAGATGTTAAGTGCCATAGTGCTCAGAGCCATTTGAACCATTTTTTCTTTCATCAGAAAAATTGACGTTTTGCCATTCGTGCACCCGGGTTCGTCGTTGAGTACACCATCGCAGGCGCTCCCGTCTTTGATGCAGCGTCAAGGATAACCGCAGCCACGATCTCCGAGCTGATAGTAAAAAAAAAAAAAAAAAAAAAAAAAAAAAAATGGCTCTGAACACTATGGGACTCAACTTCTGAGGCCATTAGTCCCCTAGAACTTAGAACTAGTTAAACCTAACTAACCTAAGGACATCACAAAAATCCATGCCCGAGGCAGGATTCGAACCTGCGACCATAGCGGCACGCGGTCCCAGACTGCAGCGCCTTTAACCGCACGGCCATTTCGGCCGGCAGCTGATAGTCCATGCTGCTGCAAATGTCGTCGAACTGTTAGAGCAGATGGTGGTTGCCTTGCAAACGTCCCCATCTGTTGACTCAGGGATCGAGGCGTGGCTGCACGATCCGTTACAGCCATGCGGATAAGATGCCTGTCATCTCGACTGCTAGTGATACGAGGCCGTTGGGATCCAGCACGGCGTTCCGTATTACCCTGCTGAAGCCATCGATTCCATATTCTGCTAACAGTCATTGGATCTCGACCAACGCGAGCAGCAATGTCGCGATACGATAAACTGCAATCGCGATTGTCTACAGTCTGACCTTTATCAATGTCGGAAACGTGATGGTACACATTTATCCTCCTTACACGAGGCATCACAAGAACCTTTCATTTGGCAACGCCGTTCAACTGCTGTTTGTGTATGAGAAATCGGTTGGAAACTTTCCTCATGTCAGCACGTTGTAGGTGTCGCCACCGGCGCCAACCTTGTGTGAATACTCTGAAAAGCTAATCATTTGCATATCACAGCTTCTTCTTCCTGTCGGTTAAATTTCGCGTCTGTAGCACGTCATCTTCATGGTGTAACAATTTTAATGGCCAGTAGTGTAGTTTGCCGTTTTTTTACATTATAGCCTTCGAACTATGGATGAAGGACAACAGGCGGATTCCATATTCCTAGACCTTTGTAAAGCATTTGGCACGGTGCCACACTGCCGACTGTTAACGGAGGTACAAGCCCGCGGAATAGTTTCCCAGGCATGTGAGTGGCTCGCAGATTTCTCGAGTGACAGAACTCATTATGTTGCCCTTGACGGCGAGCGTTCATCAGAGGGAAGGGTAACGTCAGGAGTGCCCCAGGGAAGTGTGGTAGGACAGCTATTATTATCTATGTACATAAATGATTTGGCGGACAAGGTGAGCAGCAAACTGCAGCTGTTTGCTGATGATGCTGCGATGTGCAGGAAGGTGTCTTCGTTGAGTGACTGTAGGAGGATACAGAAAGACTCATACAAAATTACATCTACACTTAAAAAATGGTTCAAATGGCTCTGAGCACTATGGGCTCAACTGCTGAGGTCATTAGTCCCCTAGAACTTAGAACTAGTTAAACCTAACTAACCTAAGGACATCACAAACATCCATGCCCGAGGCAGGATTCGAACCTGCGACCGTAGCGGTCTTGCGGTTCCAGACTGCAGCGCCTTTAACCGCACGGCCACTTCGGCCGGCCATCTACACTTAAATCTACATTTATACTCCGCAAGCCACCCCACGATGTGTGGCGGAGGGCACTTTACGTGCCACTGTCATTACCTCCCTTTCCTTTTCCAGTCGCATATGGTTCGCGGGAAGAACGACTGCCGGAAAGCCTCCGTGCGCGCTCGAATCTCTCTAGTTTTACATTCATGATCTCCTCGGGAGGTATAAGTAGGGGGAAGCAATACATTCGATACCTCATCCAGAAACGCACCCTCTTGAAACCTGGACAGCAAGCTACACCGCGATGCGGAGCGCCTCTCTTGCAGTTTGCCACTTGAGTTTGCTAAACATCTCCGTAACGCTATCACGCTTACCAAATAACCTTGTGACGAAACGCGTCAGTCTTCTTTGGATCTTCTCTATCTCCTCCGTCAACCCGATCTGGTACGGATCCCACACTGATGAGCAATACTCAAGTATAGGTCGAACGAGTGTTTTGTAAGTCACCTCCTCTGTTGATGGACTACATTTTCTAAGGACTCTCCCAATGAATCTCAACCTGGCACCCGTCTTACCAACAATTAATTACTAGTTGGTGTGCTGAATGTCAGCTAGCTCTAAATGCAGAAACATGTTAGTTAATGCCGGTAAGTAGGAAAAACAAACCAATAATGCTCGATAACAGCGTTAGTGCTTCTTGAAACAGTCACGTCGATAAAATATCTGGGCGTAACGTTGCAAAGCGATATGAAATGGAACAGGCATTTAAGGATTGTAATAGGCGAGACGAATGGTTTATTGGGAGAATTTTGGGAGAGTGTGGTTCATCTGTAAAGGAGCCACATATAGAACACTATTGTGACCCGCTGTTGAGTACTGTCCGAGTGCTTGGGACACTGCAATATTAGTAATTGTCGCCTCACAAACATTAATATACGCTCAGTAGTAAACGGCTGATGGCCTAAAGTTATCGAACAATTGCAAAGTAAAGAAATGAACCAACGCATAGCAGTGACAGAATCTATTATTCTTTATCTCTGCCGTTGTTGCGCGGTGCCTGTAAATCTCTATGTACATGTGTCGATTAATGATATAAAAAAGAATTCTGTTGTTTTAAAGTAAATGAGGCATTGGGCCCCTCACCTTTTACTGTTTGTATCCCATGAAAGGCGGACGCGGACTTGCTGTGTTCCCCATCGGTATTTTATATTTTATGTGGAAATATTCACTAAATATGCTAATTGTTATTTTACCAATCAGAAAACATGTAGTTTCTTGTAATTGATTACGAACAGACAGCATGAAGAGGACATTTTGACTGTTATGTATAAAGTATTTAACCACAATGGTCATCTATTGTAATTTAATATGAAAAGGTACGTATAATCGAAAAAACGTATGTTAAAGATAAGTGTGCTTATTTTAGTAAATTAATCTTGATGATTTCCATCTCCTCATTTTTTGTGTTAGTTCGTCACTAGAAATTACGATCACGCTGATGGGCCGAACGCAGCATGAGGCAGAAGGAACATTATCGTTTTCCTATTATTTCTGAATCAGCTCTTTTTTTTAATTGTGTAGTGTTGCACTTCGTTTAAAGTCTATGAATCTTCTGGTCCCTTAGTGTTGTTCCTGGTATGACTACATCGCGACTATAAAAATGCACAGAAATGATAATGTTTCTTCCGAGCGATCTCAAATAAATCAATCTGCTGCTCTTGTTCAAAATAATCCAACCAAGTATTTAATGCTCAACGTATGTTATTATAATAGTGTAATCAATCCCTGATTCTGTTGCCAAGTGGCTCACCAAAATAGTCACTTTTTCGACATTTTTCAAACGATATAAAATAACAATTCTTTAATTCTTTTTCTCTTCGCCCCCCCCCCCCCCCCTCCCGCAAGAGCAACGCTACAACGCTCACCTGGTAGGATTGAAAAAAAGACATCAAAGCAGTTCCAGTTCAGAGGCGGGCATCAAGATTTGAACCAGTGGGTTCGAACAACATGCAAGTATTACGGAGATGCTACGGGAACCCGAGGGGGAGTAATTGGAGGGAAGACGACGTTCGCTTTTGAGGAGAACTACTGAGAAAATTTAGAGAACCAGATTTAAGGTTGACTGCAGAACGATTCTACTGCCACCAACGAACATTTCGTGGAAGGACCACGAAGACAAGATCAGAGAAATTAGGGCTCGAACGGAGGCTTATAGATAGTCGTTTTTCCCTCGCTCTGTTTGCGAATGGAACAGGAGAGGAAACGACTAGTAGTGATACAGAGTACCCTCCACCAAGCACCATACGGTGGCTTCGGAATATGTATGTAGATATAGACGTGGATGCCATCGCGCATTCTCATCCATAAAAGTGAAGTCAGAGCCGGACACACCCTTGAATAGAGCTCACGGGAAGGAGTATAGTGTCACAATAACAATTTTATCATTTAGTGGTCCGCGTTCAAACATTTATAGGTTAGTATATCCACGCAAATTATGCCTCTGTACATCATAAAACTGGACCACCAAAACGATGATGGTTGACCATGTTCCTGTGGACCTCTCGCCATATGAAGGAACCTACAGCATTGTCGAAGATGAACCTCAGAAATTTCGCCATCCTTTTCGCCGCTACAACTAAGTGGAATCTAGCACTCACAAACGGCTGTAACTATTTAGTACATAGCCATAGAGCGGTAAGAATTACAGGGAACGTAACAGAAAATTCAGTTTTTTTTAATATACAGTGCTCGGACAAAATTATGGAAACACAACGAGAAATGCATGCTTGAAAATAAATAAAGTGGGTGGATTCGGCTCTGACTTCATTTTTGTGGATCACAATGAGCGACCGCGTCGAACTGAGCAGGTGGAGGACGACTTGTGGGATATGATGGGGGGAGATAATGCAGCACGTCCACTTCCAGCACTTGTCTCATGTGCTGCTGAAGGAATGAAACACCCTGCCTGCGACTCCTTTTTGTGGAATTATATTAAAGACTACGTGTCCAGCAATAACCTCGAAACCACTGGTTAACTGAGAACAGCCATTCAGGAGGTCATCGACAGCATAGATGTTCGGACAATTCAGCGGGTCATGCAGAGTTTCGCTATTCGTCTGCGCCACATCATGGCCAATGATGGCAGGCATATCGAACTTTTCATAACCCAAATCCGAATATCTGTTTGTGACATTTACATGTTGAATAAAGTGTGTGTACACCGTAGTTTGTAACTAATTTACGTTTTTTCTTCATATACACTCCTGGAAATTGAAATAAGAACACCGGGAATTCATTGTCCCAGGAAGGGGAAACTTTATTGACACATTCCTGGGGTCAGATACATCACATGATCACACTGACAGAACCACAGGCACATAGATACAGGCAACAGAGCATGCACAATGTCGGCACTAGTACAGTGTATATCCACCTTTCGCAGCAATGCAGGCTGCTATTCTCCCATGGAGACGATCGTAGAGATGCTGGATGTAGTCCTGTGGAACGGCTTGCCATGCCATTTCCACCTGTCGCCTCAGTTGGACCAGCGTTCGTGCTGGACGTGCAGATCGCGTGAGACGACGCTTCATCCAGTCCCAAACATGCTCAATGGGGGACAGATCCGGAGATCTTGCTGGCCAGGGTAGTTGACTTACACCTTCTAGAGCACGTTGGGTGGCACGGGATACATGCGGACGTGCATTGTCCTGTTGGAACAGCAAGTTCCCTTGCCGGTCTAGGAATGGTAGAACGATGGGTTCGATGACGGTTTGGATGTACCGTGCACTATTCAGTGTCCCCTCGACGATCACCAGTGGTGTACGGCCAGTGTAGGAGATCGCTCCCCACACCATGATGTCGGGTGTTGGCCCTGTGTGCCTCAGTCGTATGCAGTCCTGATTGTGGCGCTCACCTGCACGGCGCCAAACACGCATACGACCATCATTGGCACCAAGGCAGAAGCGGCTCTCATCGCTGAAGACGACACGTCTCCATTCGTCCCTCCATTCACGCCTGTCGCGACACTACTGGAGGCGGGCTGCACGATGTTGGGGCGTGAGCGGAAGACGGCCTAACGGTGTGCGGGACCGTAGCCCAGCTTCATGGAGACGGTTGCGAATGGTCCTCGCCGATACCCCAGGAGCAACAGTGTCCCTAATTTGCTGGGAAGTGGGGGTGCGGTCCCCTACGGCACTGCGTAGGATCCTACGGTCTTGGCGTGCATCCATGCGTCGCTGCGGTCCGGTCCCAGGTCGACGGGCACGTGCACCTTCCGCCGACCACTGGCGACAACATCGATGTACTGTGGAGACCTCACGCCCCACGTGTTGAGCAATTCGGCGGTACGTCCACCCGGCCTCCCGCATGCCCACTATACGCCCTCGCTCAAAGTCCGTCAACTGCACATACGGTTCACGTCCACGCTGTCGCGGCATGCTACCAGTGTTAAAGACTGCGATGGAGCTCCGTATGCCACGGCAAACTGGCTGACACTGACGGCGGCGGTGCACAAATGCTGCGCAGCTAGCGCCATTCGACGGCCAACACCGCGGTTCCTGGTGTGTCCGCTGTGCCGTGCGTGTGATCATTGCTTGTACAGCCCTCTCGCAGTGTCCGGAGCAAGTATGGTGGGTCTGACACACCGGTGTCAATGTGTTCTTTTTTCCATTTTCAAGAGTGTAGTTCAATAACTGTCACTATATAGCATCTGTTGGGGAACAGGGCCAGGCAAATAAACTTACAACACCATTTTGTTTCGAAACCGTTTAAAAGTACTCAGCAATAAGTCACAAATAAAACAGTTATGTCATTGCAAAGACGAAATGTTGCCATTCCATAAATCACCAGAGAGTTTACATCAATTTCTTCACAAATTTTTGACTTCCGGTTCCCTTTACCAAATGGACTGCGCTGAAAGCGAGCCGGCCTCAGACTACGTGCGTTGACGTAACGGACAGGTGTACAGGCTTTCGTTCGGCTGAACCCACGTCCCTCCACATGGCGTCAGAACGACGCCACACGACAGGGTTGACACGGCGGCCGGTCGACGCAGTTCCTTGAACCTGGTCGCTAATTTTAGATCTTTTTTTAAATGTGTTGTGACGACATAAAGTGAAATAAAATAGTAGTGGTCCAAAATAGAACTTTTTTACAAAAAGAATGGATTATAATGTAATTTACCGGGTGACAGTAAAGAAGAAAAGATTTCAGTTATTTATTACAGACGAACTATAAAAGATAGAAACACACAGCGCATGACAAACTCTTGACACAGCTACGCTGTTGTTTGTTTGAAGCAACATGGCGATTGCACTACTAAAGAGATTTTTTTGTTGGAATTTGCGCGAAATCAGTCCATGGTTCAAGTGCAACGTGTATTCCGCCGTCGATTCTGCAAGAAGCCGCGTCTGCACAACCAGATTTCTGACTGGTATACAAAATTCATGGAAGTTGGTTGCGTATGCAGAGGGAAGAGCGCTGGTCAGTCGCGCACGTCTGATGAAAATATCGAGCGTATCTCAGATACGTTCACACGGATCCCTCACAAGTCCACGAGCTGAGTAGGCCAGGAACTTCGACTTCCTCAGACAACAATGCGACGTGTTCTGAAACGACGCCTGCATATTAAGTCATACAAATTGCAGTTACTGCGACTATTGAGTCCTGGCGAACGTAACAGAAGGTACGAATTTTACATTTCACTTCTGCAGGATTTGGTGGAAGACACATTTTCCGAACGACGCATCTTTTCGGTTCAGACGAATCAGCGTTTCATCCGTTGGGTAAAGTAAGCGGCTATAGTATAAGAATTTCGGGGGTCACAAAATCTTGGCGTCGTTGTCGAACATGAAAGAGTCTCACCAACTGAATATGCCACTTCTGTTCAGAAAGTTTACGGACGTTTCTTTTTTGCAGAGGAAACTGTGACAGGAATGTCATACATGGACATGCTGCAAAACTGGTTGTTTCCTCAAATCCACGACGATTCAAATGATTACTTTTTTATCCATGATGGCATGCCGCCTCACTTTCACCTTGAGGTTGGATTAGAAGAAGTGGACAATAAGATCTTGTCCATTGTCTTTGGCCTCCGAGGTCGCCATATTATTTTTTCTGCCAGTGTACATAAAAGACAGTCTTCGCTCTACCTATAGCAGCTAGTCCTCAAAGTATGAGTAATCTAATTGTTCAAGGTGTCGATTCAGTAAACAGAGACCTGTTGATTTGTGTGTGAAATGAAATGGAGTACAATTTCCATTTTCTCGAAGAACGCACGGTGCTCTTGTTGAGTGTATCGTACAATGTCTGTGCCTCGATCGGGCTCCTTTCTGCGTCAGTATGCTGTTTAAAGAAAAAGTCAAAAACGTCAAAAAAACTCTGCTCTCAGCTAGATGATGCGTCATACTCCAGGCTCAAAAACTGTCATAGTGCTTAAAAAATTATAGATATACTGTATATACCATTAATTAAATTTAACCCTGCCAGAATGTGAAGCTATTTGCGTGTCAGTAAACACCGAGTTAGACTGGACGTCATTGTAAGTATATGATAATTATTTTTTAAGGAAAAGAGAGATATTGAATATCCAAACATTCAGATATACTCACACACAGTGTACCGTCAACGTGAAACAAAACCCAAGCGAGGCATGTACTGGCTAAAACAATGGACTCGCATTCGGGAAATGTGATGTTTGAATCGCAACAGGCCATCCAAGTTTAGATTTTCCATGGTTCCCTAATTTATTATCACTGTACGCAAGGGGCGTCGACTTATAAAAAATTTTAGGGGGGGCCATACTGGAGGTCTTGCCCCGGGAAATTTTCTAAATTTTAAATGAAAAATAGTGAGTTTTACAGTTTTTTAAGCATTTTAGAGTCATATGATCAACATTAGAATCCCGAAAAGTTGACTCTCGATAACTCGACACTCCGGGAAACTCGACAAGCTTGACACATTTTTTGGCTTTGAAAAAAAGAAACAAAACATAAACAAGCACAGTATTTTCGTAAAAAGCTAATTTAATTTACAGTAATAATCATGCTTACAGACTATTACAGAGGAGTGAATATATGGCTCTGAAAAGACTGATATTATATTTAAATAAATCCTAAACTATCATTAAAAGCATAGAACATAAAATATTTCTGTCGTAGAATAATAGCACTTTGATTAATAAGTGAAATAGCTATTTTAAGCTTACTTTGAATAAGACTCAGGGTTCATTACGTAAAAACAATATCTCGAAGTTAATGCTTTAATCCAGTTAATAAAGTTAATATAGTATGCCTAATACATTCAGTCAAAAAGTATGTAAATAGCGGGTTTTAATTGGGTCTTCCACCCTAAAAATATTTAAGTATTTGAAAACAACTGATATTGTTCTATAATAATACGGTAATACAGTACGAAACTAGTACTAATATTTCGAAACTGAAAATTTAATATTATGTATGTATTTAATTCTCTATTTCATAAAGATTTTTAATATTGCTCTAAATGCCATTATTAGGGCTAGAGTGTCTTTAGAAAGGTGCAAATGTCGACCGTCTAACTGGATTACTGATCGGATATCCTATTCACCCCAAACATCTAGGTAGGCATGAAGAACAGCCAAGTTGTTCAATCGCTTATGTCCCTTTGTTGATCGGAGATATGACTTCAGACGTCTAAGGGCGCTAAATGACCGTTCTGCTGTTGCTGTCGTGATTGCAACTACTTGGAGAAGCTTAATGCACTTCACTACTTCGCATAACATTTTTCCAACTGTAGCCTCTTGTGTTATGTACTTTCTTACATCACGCATGTTTTTTAAGACCAGTTGTTTTTTATTAGCGATATCGGCTAACATATTCAAGTATAAGCGCAGTCTCTCAATGTCTAGGTCATTTTTAAAAACTCAGTTGATTTTTCCAAATTTGTTTCACGTCTGTTTACTAAAAGCAAACACTCTTGTTTAACTGCAATGACCTGTGTGAGTCCAGTTGAAGCAAACCGCTCAGTAATGCTAGATTCCACCGTTTCACAAACTTCAATGTAAATAGCTTTGTAGTATGCCTCTGTGGTTTTGCAAGTGTGCAGTGAGCTGGTTTCGTTGTTTTCATACATCTTTGGTATACTTCCATTCTGACGAGGTGAAGGATCATCAGCTTGTGAAGGTTTTTCGTTTAAACACAAGTCCCTAAAGTGTTCAAAACTATCACGTCTTCCATTCAATATACAAATGAAGCCCTCGTATATTTTTTCCAGATCAGCAACACTTAGATGAGATCACTGAATTTTTTCATTGTCATCGTCTACTGGCTTCATTGCATGGCAACAAAGACGTAAAAAGAAACAAGTCTTAAATTGTAACATTGACTCAAGGTAGCCTGCACATTTGTAACCTGCCTCTGTTTTGTCCTCTCCAGAAAATTGTTTCAAAAAACTCTAGAAGTTCTTCAAAGTTTTTCAATATTCTCAAGATACTAGAAACTCACATAGTACATCGAGTCGGGCAAAGGGGTCGTAGACCAGCTTGGTCGTTGGCACTCTGACAGCACATGCTTCTGAAAAGTCCCATCCTTTAGTTGGTTTCCCTTATGGTGTTTATTAAGTCCTTGGCTAAGGCCATAATATCCCTCATAGACGTAAGATGGCGGGAGACTGTCTACAACTGCCTAGACTAAACTGTGAGCAGTGCAGTGCACATAAAATGCTTTTGGTTGTATATCCAAAACTTTTTTAGTCCTTTGAACTTACCTCTCATATTCGAGGCACCATCATAGCACTGTCCTCTTAAATTATCTATCGACAAATCAAGACGAGCAAAAATGTCTTTCAAAATATTAAACAGAGTTTGCGATTCAGTGGTAGGGGTCTCGTATAATCCAATAAAGTCTTCCATTGATGGTTAAGGAATCATCGACAGTACGAATACAAAATGACACTTGTTCGTGAATGGAAGAATCACGTGTTTCGTCAACCATTATAGAAAAATGTTCAGTCTTCTTGATTGAAACCAATACCTTTCTCAGCACAGACTTTCCTAGTCGATCAATGATCTCGTTTTGGATATCGTGGGACGTCCACTTATTCCCTGAACTCCCTAACCAATCTTTAAACTCAGGTATGTCATTCTTTCGGAGTTCCAACAATTGAAAAAAAATGAGTTTACATCTTCGTGCCCTCTCATTGCTAGTCCTTGTCGGCATAGAAATTGCACAGTAGTAAAAATTGTCTTAAGCGCTAAACGGCCTTTCTTCATATCACTATCTAACTGTTCATTCAATTGGGAGGCCACACGTCAGTTAGTGATAGAATTTAGTTTGAGAACATCTTCTTTATGCGCAAACGTATTTTCATGAAGACAGAACTTTTCCAAGGCCTTTTTCCAGTTAGAAAACCCTATGGAAGTAAATGCATCTTTTTTTTTTTTTTTTTTTTTTTTTTTTTTTTTTTTTTTTTTTGAGGAAACCAATAGATTTTTAACATCTGCCTGTTCGCAGGTTTTACAAAAACCTTTTTCGGTAGATGCTTCATATTCTAGCCATGTATACTTGATCAACCAAGACTTCTGAAATGATCTTTCCTTACCGGATTGTCCAGATTTTGAAATGATCTTCCATTACCGGATTGTCCAGGCTTCGGCTGTGAATGGTTCTCGCCTGAAGACAACGAAGCAATTGACGACACAATAATTGTTGGAGGTTGACTTGCAGTATCATCAACTTCCAAGCGCGCCTTTTTGGTAACAAATTTATCCATTGCAAACTTAATTCATAATACACTAAGAGACTAAAGTAAATGAATAAAATATAGTCACATAAAATAGTCCACTAGACATTAAAGATGGAACACTAAACATGTCTGCAGCATGCACTGAACAAAACTATCCACGCTGAAATACTGCAACAGCAGGGTGGGCTTTATATAGCCGCGGTGTCGTAATGTCTCGAAGCGTGAAGGCGACGCGAGGCGGAGGATTTCAGGCGCTTCTGCTCCAGTCCTTTTGATGTCGCCGCGGCTGCAGCGCTGGCCCGCCGGCGCCAGACTTTACCCGAAGACTCACGCACTTGGACGAATCTGTCTCAGAATCTAAGTGCGCCCGCAGCACCATATCATGATTCACACCACTCGTTTTCAGTTAACCTGCTTACTACCATAATAATTATTTGTCTTAACTCATTAGTGAATGTATTTTAAAAGGTAACTATCGTCAAACAAGGAAAATGAAAAATTCCAACATAATTTTGTGATTTTACAAAGCATAATATAACTAACAATTTTCTCAAATTATTGGGGGGGGGGGGGGGCTCTGCCCCCCTAAACGAATTTTTGATGGGGCTCGGGCCCCCTCAGGCACCATGGAGTCGACACCTGTGCTGAATGGTGTGATTACTTGCTTGACAAGTACATGACTATTTCTTAATCGATACTACTCCACCAGAACGGGTTCTTCGTTACGTAAGATGTAGACGTCAATTAGTCTCAAACTCTTATCTGATTTCCTTAAGTGACATTCATGACAAAGCGCAGTAGATAAAATAATTTTCTTAGTGAAATACGTGTAGGTAGCTTGCTTCATTTTATTGCAACTTGCTCCTTTATTCTCGTACAGCAAATCGACTTCCTTTCGTGCAGAGTACCTACTGGAAATTGAGTTCGCCCTCTGTACCTGGACATCCCTCCACTACAGTTAAACATTGGGTCAAGTGTCTCTTTAGTCACCTATTTCTTTTCCCCATACCATTCCGCACGATTAGTGAAAACGTAATCAGCTGCATTTACTCGATAAATTTTACTTCTCCTGTGCTGTGACGATTATAGTTGAGCAAAGAGATCAAAATACAAACGCGTAGTCCATAGAACGGGGCCGCACGTGTTTTACACACTCTGCTCCTTCATTTCCTTGAAATATTGAGCATTTGCAGACTACAAGGAATGTGTAGGGCCGATCCACTGGATGGGGAGAATTATCAAGTATTCAGCGCCTGATCGATAGCTAGGATTCGAGAGAGCTGCACGGGCGCTTAGAAGCCCCTCAGTATCGTGTTATGCAGACTGGCCAGCAACTCTTTTTGTGTTGGTGAATATTTACGCTATCAGTGACATTCTGGTATCGACGTTTCTCGGAACGCTCTTAGTGGCTACATCTCTACAGATTTCATAACTCAGATGACCAGTTCCAAAAGCCTGTGATACGAAAATACGGAAAATCGAAATTTTATGACCAGACTGCTATTATTACCATTGTCTAAACATCACGACGCTACTTCCACGTTTCAGAATAACAATGGTCAACGTACAATCGATTCTCAAATCAAGTATCGAAACCCAGTAACTCCTCCTGATTCTCGTAGTGACATATTTAAACACTTACTTGCATTTTATTGTGTAGTGTTAGAAGAACTATTTACATACAAATCATGCTCATTCAAAGTTCTGATCCAGACTTTATCAAGTCAACTATTTACTTAAAGAATTGTAGGATTGACTATATAACTCTTTCGAGTCAGTTTCGATGCTATTTTGCGTAGCTTAACGATAAAGTACTTTGACAAGAGATTGGCAATTTTTTCCGCTTCCTGTACAATTTAGGCAAAGTTACTTTACTCCAATTTTCGTCTGTATTACATCTCGGCCTTATTTAGTTTCAGTTACGTAAGATGTTTCGGCACACAGTCAGCATAAAAAGCGAATTGAAAACATCATGTAGTGCATAGTTTCAAGCTGCAACAGATCTATCCGTGCCACAAACGATGGAGAAGTGAGAAGTTTTGAGACTACCCAGTCAGTCCAAAAAGTTTCGAGACTGCATGAGTAACAAAGAGAGAGAGACGATAAGGTGGTAGTTTTAATGCTGGTGTTCTACGTAGTCTGCCTCCCCTCTCCCCCACCCTTTGAGTACAGCGCACAGAACATTCATATAACCACGTGCAGCCGCCAGAAAAGACCTTTCGGATGCTACTCAAATAGCGCGTCACAACCAGCACTCGTCACATGACATAGGCAGAAGAGAAGCCACATTTCTTCTGTGCTTCTTTTATAGACGAATCGCGAAGATTTAACACACTGTTTCCACCTTATTCGACGTAACGTGTTTCCTTATTTGCGTGTGAAATCGCGAACTGCCATATGGGAAGACAATCGGTTTCATGTTCATAACAAATAAATCCAAAGTTGTAAATAACATAATTTCTCCGAAACTAGTAATCTGATTTTGAAGAGTGAAACGCCGCTGAATTCGTCTCTCACAGAACTACGATTTTATACTCTGTTCCTCATAAGAACACATCTGACGTAAACAAACACAAACGCGATGATTGATCAGAAGTCGTAGCACGTTTGCGCTAGTGGTGTTACGCTGTCCTACTTATGTATTACATACGTTATTACTATGTTACGTTAAATGAAACGTTAAGATTTTCTGATGTATTAACAGCCATCAACGTTTTTATTAATCACGCTTTAGCTACGTAGTTTTTATTTCAAACATAGTGTGCAGTCACAGTCTCTGTACTGTTGTGCTCTGATTGTTGCGCTGTCAGTACGCAGTATGAAAATGGCTGAGGCTGCTTCCTGATTCATAGCGAAACAAGCGTGTGGAACATGGTTAAAATGTGCCGAGAAATTAGTTGTTCTTAATGTTTATCATAAACTTACAGAAAAGAACGGCTTTGAAGTTTTCGAGGGATTGTATTTAATACAGTTGAGATACAAATGCACATTGGACATATAGCGGAATAGGTTGATAATGCGGTGCAATTCATGGTCCGCTGGTTGAAGTGTCGCCTCTGTCATCCTTTTTTTCGTTCAATTTCAAATACCAGCATCTCGTAATTGTAAAATTAATCATCATTTTTTATGAATAAAGCACGTCTTCTTGTTTCTAATTAAATATTGCACGCGAAATTCCTGTTTTCATTTCTAATAACAATTCTAACTACCGATATTTTCTGAAAGATTATTAACAATCCTAAAAATTTTCTAATCTACCTGCCCGATTAAGGGATCTGACATTCCACGCTCCGATCCGTAGAACGCCAGTTTTCTTTCTCCTGATAACGACGTCCTCTTGAGTAGTTCCCGCCCGGAGATCCGAATGGGGAGCTATTTTATCTCCGGAATATTTTACCCAAGAGGACGCCATCATCATTTAACCATACAGTAAAGCTGCATGCCCTCGGGAAAAATTACGACTGTAGTTTCCCCTTGCTTTCAGCCGTTCGCAGTACCAGCACAGCAAGGCCGTTTTGGTTAGTGTTGCAAGGCCAGATCAGTCAATCATCCAGACTGTTGCCCCTGCAACTACTGAAAAGGCTACTGCCCCTCTTCAGGAACCGCACGTTTGTCTCGCCTCTCAACAGATACCCCTCCGTTGTGGTTGCACCTACGGTACGGCCATCTGTATCGCTGAGGCACGCAAGCTTCCCCACCAATGGCAAGGTCCGTGGTTCATGGGGGTAGGGGGACTACTTAATAATCATGTTGTCAAATACTGAACAACGTCGAAAGAGAGGCGTTCTGCTTCACACGTGGTTTGCTATTAAAGTTCCGAGACTGTCCGTTCCTATAAGTCAACCAATATATTACTTCCTCCCATGTATATCTCTCACAAACCCCATGAAGACAAAATTAGAGAGATTGGAGTTCACACCGAGGTTTATCGACAATTGTTCTCTCCGTGAACCGTTCGCGACTGGATCTGGTACGCAAAGTACCGTAAGGTAGTTTGGTGAGTACGGATGTAGATGTAGATGTCGACCTGGGAGTGCTATTTCTGAGCTCGCGCTACTTTGTATCTTTTTGCGGCACTTACATTCAGAACTCTGAGCAGAAGTGATGTGTTTCTTGCATAAAATTGAGAACTGTGTAAAAGTGCCATCGTGGAAGAGAAATAAATTGTGTAAATGACATAAAAAGACGTGCCTGCTTTTGCTTTTCACAATATATATAAATGACCTAGGATGGATTAGAAGTAGATTGCCTCGCTTTTGCTGATGACTTAGCGATTCTGGCAGGAAGTTTGGAAGAAGCAGTCAAACAGATCAATATTCTGAATGAAACAGCAGAAAAAGCAGGACTGAAAATCTCCTTTGAAAAGACAGAGTACCTAACCAATGTAAAAGAGGCACCGAACAATATGGTTACAAAGTATGGCCAGATAAAGAAGGTTTCTAATTTCAAATATTTAGGGGAAATCATCCAGCCCAATGCTTCAGATAAAGAAGGAAATAAAACAAGAACAAGAAAAATGGAAATGGCATTCCAGCTAACAAAGAATGTGTACAACAAGAAGTCAGTATCAATTAACGCAAAAATAAGGCACTAAAACACTGTGATTAAGCCAGAGTGTCTGTATGCATCTGAATGTTTAGCAATGAACACTAACAAGGAAATGGAAGCTATAGCAAAAAAGGAGCGAAAAATCATTAGAAGAGTACTTGGGCCGAGGTTTGAGAATGGGACTTGGAAGCTTAGAAGTAATAGAGAAGTGTATGACAAAATTGAGAAAGTGGGAGATACTATGAGGAAGAGAAGAGTAAGCTTTTACGCCCATTTGAAAAGAATGAATGATGAAAGGCTGACAAAGAAAATATTCATGTTTTTTGACAAGAACCCCAGAACCCAAATTACCTGGTTCAAAGAAGTCAAAGCAGACTTAGAGGAGATGGGTATAGGAGAAGATGATATAACCAACAGAGACTTAATGAGAGACAAAATTCAACATTTTGAAGGATTTGAAGTGAAGAAGAGAAGAACTGGAGGAACAGTGTGGACAGAAGACCGAAGGGAGCAGCACAGAGAGAGGATGAAGACATATTGGAAGAAGAGAAAAGAGGAGGAGCGCAATAGGAGAATGTACATTGAAAAATAGTTGTTTAACGCGGTCCCTAGACGGCCAAAATCGGAAAAAAAATGACCTAGTAGATAGTGTCGGAAGTTCCATGCGGCTTTTCGCGGATGATGCTGTAGTATACAGAGAAGTTGCAGCATTAGAAAATTGTAGCGAAATGCAGGAAGATCTGCAGCGGATAGGCACTTGGTGCAGGGAGTGGCAACTGACCCTTAACATAG
Organism: Schistocerca serialis cubense; assembly: GCF_023864345.2. Classification (NCBI taxonomy): domain Eukaryota; kingdom Metazoa; phylum Arthropoda; class Insecta; order Orthoptera; family Acrididae; genus Schistocerca; species Schistocerca serialis. Next base: position 848,536,092 of record NC_064641.1, on the reverse strand, counting down.
ACAAATGTAATGTATTGCGAATACATAGAAAGAAGGATCCTTTATTGTATGATTATATGATAGCGGAACAAACACTGGTAGCAGTTACTTCTGTAAAATATCTGGGAGTATGCGTGCGGAACGATTTGAAGTGGAATGATCATATAAAATTAATTGTTGGTAAGGCGGGTACCAGGTTGAGATTCATTGGGAGAGTGCTTAGAAAATGTAGTCCATCAACAAAGGAAGTGGCTTACAAAACACTCGTTCGACCTATACTTGAGTATTGCTCATCAGTGTGGGATCCGTACCAGATCGGTTTGACGGAGGAGATAGAGAAGATCCAAAGAAGAGCGGCGCGTTTCGTCACAGGGTTATTTGGTAACCGTGATAGCGTTACGGAGATGTTTAATAAACTCAAGTGGCAGACTCTGCAAGAGAGGCGCTCTGCATCGCGGTGTAGCTTGCTCGCCAGGTTTCGAGAGGGTGCGTTTCTGGATGAGGTATCGAATATATTGCTTCCCCCTACTTATACCTCCCGAGGAGATCACGAATGTAAAATTAGAGAGATTAGAGCGCGCACGGAGGCTTTCAGACAGTCGTTCTTCCCGCGAACCATACGCGACTGGAACAGGAAAGGGAGGTAATGACAGTGGCACGTAAAGTGCCCTCCGCCACACACCGTTGGGTGGCTTGCGGAGTATAAATGTAGATGTAGATGTAGATGTAGCCTGAAGCCGGCCGCAGTGGCCGAGCGGTTCTAGACGCTTCAGCCTGGAACCGCCCTGCTGCTACGGTCGCAGGTTCGAATCCTGCCTCGGACATGAATGTGTGTGATGTCCTTAGGTTAGTTAGGTTTAAGTAGTTCTGAATCTAGGGGACTGATGACCTCAGATGTCAAGTCCCATAGTGTTTAGAGCCATTTGAACCATTTTTTGAACTTGCCAGCTTTCGGCAGTGACATGTGAAAAAGCTGCTTGCGTTAGTTCCAGTACGTTCGCAGTCTTGTTAACAGTCTTATTACTTCTGGCGGCAAACCCCTTAACTTGACTCCCGGATCAGGTTTTTTGAGTGTATATTGTAATGATACAGTGGAAAATGTGAAAATTCATATTTGTACGGTGTGCTCGATCGTGTGAGAAAGATTGTTTTTCGTGTTTCTGTGATACTCATCACTAATTCGTGGGAGACTACATCCGTGGTATAAAACAATGCACACAGTCCAAATAAAGAGTATTTGGTCTTTCATTTTCGCCCTTAAAACTAAATTGTTACGTTTTATTAATTTAAGCAACCTTTATTAACAATCTTTCATAAAAAATCGGTAGTCAAAAATTTTTATTTTAAATGAAAACAGGAATTTCGCGTGCAATATTTAATTAGAAACGAGAAGACTTGCATTATTCTTAAAAAATGATGATTAATTTTACAATTACGAGATGTAGGTATATGAAATTGAACAAAAAAAGGATGACTTAGGCGACACTTGAACCAGCGGACCATGAACTGTATCAGATTTTCAATCTACTACGCCACCTATTCCGCTATACACCCATTGTGCATTTGTATCTCAACTGTATCAAATACAATCCCTCGAAAAAATCAAAGCCGTTCTTTACTGAAAATTTATGAAAAACTTTAGGAACAACCTATTTCTCGGCACATTTTAACCGTGTTCCAGACGCCTGTTTCACTACAGATCTTGAAGCTGCCTCAGCCATTTTCGTGCTGCGTATTGACAGCGCAAAAATCAGAGCACAACAGTACAGAGACTGTGACTGCACACGATGTTTGAAGTAAAAACTACGTACCCAAAGCGTCATTAAGAATAACGTTGATGGCTGTTAATACATTAGAAAATCTTAAAGTTTCATTTAACGTAACATAGTAATGAGATATGTTATAAATAAGTAGGATCTTCTTCCAATAGCGTAACAACACTAGCGTACATATGCAACGGCTTCTGATCGATTATCACGTTCATAGCTGTTAAAGTCCCATAGTGCTCAGAGCCATTTGAACCATTCTTTTTTATTATCGCGTTTCTGTTTGTTTACGTCAGGTATATTTTTATGATGAACAGAGTATGATATCGTGGTTCTGAAAGAGATGAATTCAGCGGCGTTTCACTCTTCAAAATCAGATTACTACTTTCGGAGAAAGTACATTATTTACAACTTTGGATTTTTTTAACATGAAACTGATAGTTGTCCCATGGGGAAGTTCGCGATTTCACACCCAAAGAAGGAAATACGTTACGTCGAATAAGGGGGAAATAGAGTGTTTAACATCCACGATTCCACTATGAAAGTGGCACAGACGAAATGCAGCTTCCATTCTGTCAATGTTATTTGCGTGTGACGAGTGCTGGTTGTGACGCGCTATTTGAGCAGCATCCTAAAGGTCCTTTCTGGCAGTTTCACGTGGTTGTATGAACATTATGTGCGCTGTACTCAAAGGTGGTGCTAAAGCTACCACCCTATCGTTTCTCTCTTTGTTATTCATCCAGTCTCGAAACTTTCTGTACTGACTGGGTAGTCTCAAAGAAAAATCAGCATGTTACTTTTCCGTCGTTTGTTCGTTTTTTCACGGGTAGTTCTGTTCCAGCTTGAAACTACAGTGGTTAGCACACTGGACTTGCATTCGGGAGCACAACGGTTCAAACCCGCGTCCGGCCTTCCTGATATAGGTTTTCTCTGACTTCTCTAAATCACTTGAGGCAAATGCTGGGATGGTTCCTTTGAAAGGGCACTGCCGATTTCCTTCCCAATCCTTCCCTAAGCCGCTGGTACAGATGACCCCGCTGTTTTGTCCAAATCAACCAACGAACCAGCTTGAAACTATGCACTGAATAATGTCTTCAGTTTGCATTTGATGATGACAGTACGCCGAAACATGTTACGTAACTGGAATTAAATAAGGTCAAGATGTCATCCAGACGAAAATTGGAGTAAAGGTAACTTTGCCTAAATTTTACAGGAAGCGAAAAAAATTGCCAATCACATATTGAAGTACTTTCAACACCTTTATTATTTTTAAGCTACGCAAAACAGCGTCGAAGCTGGCTGGAATGAATTAAATAATTGACTTGGCGACGTCTGGATCAGAACTTTGAATGAGCAGGGTTTGGATGTATTTATTTCTGCTGACGCTATACATAGAATATGATTAAATATTTCACTACGAGAGTCACTATGACAGATTTTGGTAGGTTTGGGAACGCAATAGGTAAGGGGTTAGTGAATTTTGATACTTGGTTTAAGAATCGATTTTACGGTGATAAGTGAAAGTTATTGCTCTGGGACATGGAAGTTGTATCATGATGTTTAGACAGAGCAGCAGTGATTATAATAGCAACATGGTAATAAAATTCCGATGTTCGGTATTTTGGTGTCACAAGCTTTTGGAATTGGTTCAAATGGTTCAAATGGCTCTGAGCACTATGGGACTCAACTTCTGTGGTCAACAGTCCCCTACAACTTAGAACTACTTAAACCTAACTAACCTAAGGACGTCACACACATCCATGCCCGAGGCAGGATTCGAACCTGCGACCGTGGCAGTCCCGCGGTTCCGGACTGCGCGGCTAGAACCACTAGACCACCGCGGCCGGCTTTGGAATTGGTCATCTCAGTTATGGAACTTGCAATGATGTAGCGACTAAAAGTGTTGGGAGAAGCGTCGACACCCGAAGGTCATTGACAGTGCAAATGAGCACCAACACAACAAGCGGTGCTGGCCTGACTGTGCAACACGACACGGAGCGGCTTCTAAGCGCCCGTGCAGCTCTCTGCACTCCTCGCTATCGATCAGGGCTGAGTACTTGATAATTCTCCCCGCCCCAGTGGAACGGCCTTACACATTCCACGTAGTCTGTAGCTGCTCGATATTTCAAGGAGGTGAAGCAGCAGAATGTGTAAAATCCGTGCGGCATTATTCAGTGGACTAACCGTTTATATTTTGACCTTTTTTCCCAAATACAAGAGTCACAGTACGGGTGATAGAAGAATTTATAGATGGTATGTAGTTGATTAAGGTTTCACTTATAGTGCTGTATCATATGGGGAAAAGAAATAGGTGATCAAAGAGATTTGTGTACCCAATGTTTAACTGCAGATGTCCAGGTGCAGAGAGAAAACTCAATCCCCAGGAAGTACTTCACACGAAAGGAAGTCGATGTGCTGTACGAGAATAAAGGAGCAAGTTACAATAAAATGAAATACGGCACATGCATGTATTTTGCAAAGAATGTTATTTTATCTTCTGTGCTTTGTCATGAATGTCACTTAAGGAAATCAGATAAGGGTTGATTCACTGACGTCTACGTCATAAGTAACAAAGAACCCGTTCAAGTGAAGGAGTATCGATTAAGAAATAATCATGGACCTGTCAAGTAAGTAATCGCACCGTACAGTGATAATAAATTAGGGAACCGTGGAAAATCTAAACTTGGGTGGCTTGTTGTTGATTCAAACATCACATTTCCCGAATGCGAGTCCATTGTTTTAGCCATTACAAATGATTCAGATGGCTGTGAGCACAACGGGACTTGAGATCTGAGGTCATCAGTCCCCTAGGCCTTAGAACTACTTAAACCTAACTAACCTAAGGACATCACACACATCCATGCCCGAGGCAGTATTCGAACCTGCGACTGTAGCATCGCGCGCTTCCAGACTGTAGCGCCTAGAACCGCTCGGCCAGCCCGTCCGGCTAGCCATTACATGCCTCGCTTGGGTTTTGTTTCATGCTGACGGTACACTGTGTATAATTGTATCTGAATGACTGGATATTCAGTATCTCCCTTTTTCTTAAAAATTATTATTATATACTTACGTTGACATCAAATGTGACTCAGTATTTATTCATCCGCAAATAGTTTCACTGTATGTAATCGTCTGGCAGGGTTCAATTTAGTTAATTTTATATGCAGCATACCTATAATCTTTTAAGTGCTGTGACAGTTTTTGTGCCTGGTGTGTGACGCATCATTAGCCCAGATTTTTTTCTTTGACCAGCATATTGACGCAGTTAAGGAGCCCGATCGAGGTACAGACACTGTACCAGACACTCAACAAGAGCACCGTACGTAGCTAGAGAAAAATCGAAATGCTGCTCCATTTCATTCCACTCACAAATCAGCAGGTCCCTGTTTACTGAATCGACAGCTTCGATAATTCGATTTGTCATACTTTGAGGAGTAGCTGCCATAGGTGGAACGAAGACTGTCTTTCATGTACACTGGCAGGAAAAAAAATCGCAAAGTGTGAGGTCTGGCGACCTGGGAGGCCAAAGACAATGGACAAGATCTTATTGTCTACTTCTTCTAATCCAATCTCAAGGTGAAAATGAGGCGACATGACGTCATGGATAAAAACGTAATCATTTGAATCTTCGTGAAGTTCAGGAAACAACCAGTTTTGCAGCATGTCCATGTATGACATTCCTGTCACAGTTTCCTCTGCAAAAAAGAAAGGGTCGTAAACTTTATGAACAGAAGTGGCACATTCAGTTGGTGAGTCTCTTTCATGTTCGAAAACGACGCCACGATTTTGTGCCCCCAAATTCTTATATTATGGCGGCTTACTTTACCCGATGGGTGAAACGGTGATTCGTCCGAATCGAAAAGATGCGTCGTTCGGAAAATGTGTCTTCCACCAAATCTTGCAGAAGTGACATGCAAAATTCGTACCTTCTGTTACGCTCGCCGGGACTCAATAGCGGCAGTAACTGCAATTCGAGACTTCATATGCAGGCGTCGTTTCAGAACACGTCGCATTGTTGTCTGAGGAAGTTGAAGTTCCTGGCCTACTCATCTCGTGGACTTCCGAGGGATCCTTGTGAATGTATCTGGGATACACTCGATATTGTCATCAGACACTCGTGGCTGACCAGCACTCTTACCTCTGCATACGCAACCAACTTGCATGAATTTTGTATACCAGTCATATATCCGCTTGTGCAGACGCGGCCTCTTGCCGAATCGACGGCGGAATGCACATTGCACTTGAACCATGGACTTCGCGCAAATTCCCACAAAAAATCCCTTTAGTAGTGCAATCGCCATGTTGCTTCAAACAAACAAGAGCGTAGCTGTGTCAAAACTTTGTCATGCGCTGTGTGTTTGTATCTTTTATAGTTTGTCTGCAATAAATAACTGAAATCTTTTCTTTCTTTATTGCTCACCCGGTAAATTACATTATAAACCATTCTTTTTGTAAAAAAGTTCTGTTTTGGACCACTGCTATTTTATTCCACTTTATGTTGCCACAACACATTTAAAAAAAGATCTAAAATTAGCGACCAGGTTCAAGGAACCGCGTGAAGTCGACCGGCCGCCGTGTCAACCCTGTCGTGTTGCGTCGTTCTGACGCCGTGTGGAGGGACGTGGGCTCAGCCGAAAGAAAGCCTGTGCACCTGTCTGTGACGTCATCGCACGTAGTCTGAGGTCGGCTCGCTTTCAGCGCAGTCCATTCGGTAAGGGGAACCGGAAGTCAAAAATTTGTGAAGACCGATGTAAAATCTCTGACGATTTATGGAACGGCAACATTTCGTCTTTGCAATGACATGACTCTTTTATTTGTGACTTATTGATGAGCTCTTTTGAACGGTTTCGAAACAAAATGGTGTTGTATGTTTATTTGCCTGGCCATGTTCCCCAACAGTGCTAGAGAGTGTCAGTTATTGAACAATATGAAGAAAAAACGTAAATTAGTTACAAACTACGGCGTGCACACACTTTATTCAACACGTTAATGTCACTACAGATATTCGGATTTAGGTTATGACATGTTCCATATGCCTGCCATCATTGGCGATGATGTGGCGCAGACAATAGCGAAATTCTGCATGACCTGCTGAATTGTACGAAAATCGATGCTTTCGATGACCTCCTGAATGGCTGTTTTCAGTTAACCAGTGGTTTTGGGGTTATTGCTGGACACCTTGTCTTTAATATAGTCCCACAAACAGGAGTCGCATGAGTTCAGTTCCGGAGAATATGGCGGGCAATCGAGGCCCATGCCAGTGGTCTCAAGGTACCTCAGAGCCATATTGTGGTCCCCAGAGCGCTCCTCCAGGACATCATACACTCTCCTGCTTCTATGAGGTCGAGATTCGTCTTGCATGAACCACATCTTGTCCAAATCAGGGTCACTTTGGATAATGGGGTTGAAATCATCTTCCAAAATGTTCACTTACCGTTCGGTAGTCACCGTTCCATCACGGAATATCGCACCGATTATTCCGTGTCTGGACATAGCACACCACACAGCCTCCCATTCAGGGTGAAGAGACTTCTCGATCGCGAAATGAGGATTCTCAGTCCCAAAAATGCGCCAATTTTGCTTACTGACGAACTCATCCGAATGTAGGTGGATTTCGTCGCTAAATCAAACCATGCATGTGCATCCTAATTCCTATCATGCCCCATGGCCAACCGTGCAGTTTGAACGTCCTAACGCGAACCGTTCATAATTTATGACGCTTTTATTTCATATAATAATTGTTACCCTGTGGTCATTTGTGTCTCTTCCTCTTGTTTACACGATTTAAACTGCATTGCTCTACCTCCGTTGTCAGCGGGGTTTTGAGACGGAAAATGTTCAAATGTATGTGAATTCCTAAGGGACCAAACTGCATAGGTCATCGGCCCCTAGACTTACACATTATTTAGACTAACTTATGCTGAGAACAACACACACACCCACGCCCGAGGGAAGACTCGAAGCTCCGGCGGGAGGGGCCGCGCAGTCCGTAACAGGACGCCTCAAACCGCGCGGCCACTCCGCGCAGCTTTGAGACGGAAAACATGTGTTTGCACAATTGCTGAGTGTGGAACAAGTGAAGTTCCGTTTCTTAAAAAACACTTACGTGAAGTTTAGAAAAGAGTAGTGAAGTGCAAAAAATCGCAAATGCCACATAAGGAAGACTGAGTTTGTAAAAGATGAGAAATCGCGTTAGGTTAAAGTGCAACCATGTTTTTTGCGACTCCAGTCGCAAACGCAGGAAAAAACACTGGACTTCAAAGCATGATAGCGAGAGGCGAAAACACCAGTGAACACAGAGATGCTTTGTCAATACACCTACAGAAAAAACGGCAACACTAAAAAGTAATTAATGCAGAATAATGAAATTAAGGGAATACATTTTTCTAGGTAACATGTTTAAATGATTCAAGAACACAGGTTAATGTAAGCACAAATAAGCCATTGCAGATGTGAAATGCTGGCACTTAATAACCGGTGTAACCTTCATAGTGTTGAATGCAAGCATGCAAACGTGCATGCATTGTACTGTAAAGGAGCGAGATGTCAGATTGTGTGATGGAGTTCCATGTCTGGAGCACTTGGTCGGCCAACATATTGTAATATTTCTGGCTTAGTCAGCCATCATATTGGTCTCCAAGAAGCTGTTCCCAGAGCGGTGGAGATGCAAGAAGTATATAGATGACGAAATGTGGTGTGAGGTACCTGTGACAGATGTTAGACTCGGTACCATTCCCGTGAGAAAGACCGCCTGCATAATCCTACTGCTCTGTGATTGGCTGCTGTGTTCGGAGCAAGGGTGCCAAAACGTTAAGGTATAGTTATTATTATTAGTCAAACTACTCATTGGAGCCAGCCGAAGTGGCCGTGCGGTTCTAGGCGCTGCAGTCTGGAACTGCGAGACCGCTACGGTCTCAGGTTCGAATCCTGCCTCGGGCATGGATGTGTGTGATGTCCTTAAGTTAGTTAGATTTAAGTAGTTCTAAGTTCTAATGACCTCAGAAGTTGAGTCCCATAGCGCTGAGAGCCATTTACTCATTGGAATGACTTCACAACAACTGACTATCAATCAGTCATTTTAGAATTATTCAAAACAATTTAAATCAAAAACAAAAGACTGACGAAATTGCAGACGAAGCACTTCGTAAGGGTTCGGGTCACGCCTTTTCTGGTATGGCGCGCGAAGTGTTTCCGGGCTGTTCGTCACTCTGGACTAGGCAGTCGAGAAGAACAGACATGTTGTCTGTCGTAGGATGTGTTTCCAGTTTTTATTTAAGTTCCTGTTCGTCACTCTGCATTAGGCAGTCGAGATGTACAGTCATGTCGTCTGTGGCAGGATGTGTTTGCCAGTATTCAGTATTAAAAGATTCACTCCGGCAGTCATGAGGCACAGACACGTGCCACAAATAGTGTAAAGATACATTTTCGTAAACATTGTGTTTGATCATGTACTTTGCTATACCAGAAGGTGTTGTATTAAGATCATGTAGTCTTATCGTGTGGTTATATTAAAATACGCGAGTAGCATCCCAAAGAAGTGATACATTACTTCAGAACAGAACCTCGCTAAAAGTCAGTTTCAGCCTCAAGATACAGAACCTACGACCTGCGTGCTGTTTTCTGCGCTGGGGACATCAACTTGAAGACAGCAGGTTAGTGAACTATAACAGAACCTTTGTATTCCACACAGTGCAGTGGAAACAACTAGGCGCCTCACGTGTACTGCATGCACAGAACAAACGTGCTCAGTGACACGTCATCTGCAGTAATGCAGAGGAGGTAAAGGAGGATGATCGTTATTAACACCAACAATCAATTCATTCTTCCCTTCTTGCCGTAATAGGGATGGTTAATGCTGTTTGTGAACGACCATGGTTAATGCTGTTTGTGGTTGACGCTGTAGTCTAATGATGACTCATATGTGCTGGATTGGAGACAAACCTGGTGATCGAACATGCTAAGAGAACATGTCGACTATCTGTAGAGCGTGTTGGGTTACAGCAGTGGTACGCGGGCGATCGTTATCCTGCTGGAAAACACCCCCTGGAATGCTGTTCATGAACGGCAGCACAACAGGTCGAATTACCAGACTGACGCACAGATTTGCAGTCGAGGTGCGTGGGATGACCGCGAGAGTATACCTGCTGCCATACGAAATCGCTCACCAGAGCTTAACTCTCGGTGTAAGTCATGCCTAGCAGGCAGACATTTTGGTTGTAGTCCCTTAACTGGACTCCTAACCAACACACAGTCATCACTGGTACCGAGGCAGAACCACCTTTCATCAGAATACACGACAGACCTCCACTTTGTCCTGCAATGAGCTCTCACTCAACATCGCTGAAGTCGCAAATGGCGGTCGAGTCAGTGGAACCAAAGCTAAAGGGCGTCTGTTCGGAGCTGTTCTTCAAGTAACCGATTTGTAACAGTTCGTTGCGTTTCTGTAGTGCCAACTGCTGCTAAAATTGCTGCTGCAGATGCAATATGATGCGCCAGACCCATACGTCGAACACGGTGGTATTACATCTCGGCAGTGCCACGTGGCCATACATTACGAGATACATTCCCGTGACCACCCCTGACAGCAATCATGTAAAATGAATACATTCCTAGCCTATTACATGATCTCAGTCTGACTCAACGAGGTATTGGTAATGGCCCCTTTGTCGCCTTAAAGGTATTCGTGCCTGACATCAACTTTCTTTTCTTTCTTTCGCTTACGCCATAGCCCCGCAGTGATCGCAGGGTCGGCGTGGTTACAAGGGGTTTGGCAGTGTTAGTGATACAGATGGCCAGATGCCCTTCCTGCCGCCACCCCGTACCCCCCAGGACGGAATCAGTGTACCCCAACTGTCTGCATCTAGCGTAAATCGTGAAATAGCGCGGACGTGTATCAAATGTCTGCGACGCGTGTAACTGAGGCGGAACGTGGGGACCAGCCTGGCATTCATCTAGCGGGATGTCGAAAACAGCCTAAAAGTCACATCCAGGCTGGCCGGCACACCGGCCCTCGTCGTTAATCGGCCGGGTGGATTCGATCCGGGGCCGGCGCGCCTACCCGAGTCCAGGAAGCAGCGCGTTAGCGCTCTCGGCTACCCTGCCGGGTCTCATGCCCAACACCGACTAACGACGTTCAATTTCAGACGTAACTATCACTCACAACCATTATAGCGCGTATTTAAAGTAAATCTGATTTGCATCCTCGTGGTGGCGCTTCTAGCTCCATTCTTATGCGACTGGCGCAAAATGTGAATACGCAGCATCTTTCAGATGTAGAAATGCGGCTACGGCTACCAACTTTCGTTTATGTCGCACAACTCCCTCTCGGTGTAGTGGTATTTTTCTCCGTCAGTGTACAAGCTAATCGCATCTGGTACAAAAAGTTCTTTTAAATTGCAATTAGCGGAAGAAGGGAAAACACAATAATAACTGCGAATGGTGAAATTGTTCTTCACAGTTCATATAGTCTTTTCTTTCAAATGCCCCACTCGTTCCAGTTGAGATACCAGGAAGTTATGAGAGGCTTACCTTATAATTTTAATGGAACTCACTTTTGTCTGTAAGCTAACAATATTTATGTCTATATCTTCAAATGTTTTCATGTATCAAATTATGGGTTATCCATAAAAATTTCATTGCTGTAGCTCGAATAATTAGAAAGAGAGAATGTTTTCTTTTTCTTCACGCTGACGTTGTCAAAAACAAGAGTAATAATGAGTAGACTATTATTTTACTAGTTTTAATTGTAATGCATAATTTGCTTACATGTAATATTTGAAGTAAACAGTGTTTATCCAATGTCTTCTTCATTACTGAAACAGATCCCACACATGGAATGGGCAAGAATTCACGTCTGTTACGTATCACGCTGATTGAAAAGTTACGGATTTCACAACAACAACTTTACAGCATCTGTCTGCGATTTCAATCACAAATGGGTCACAAATAGCAAATAAAAGTAGTACTTAAGCATTATAATATGTAACGCCGCGTGCCATTGGTTCATCGCACTTCGTTCTAGGAATTTTGTGCCTCACGCTACCTATGGTCGAAGAAATGAATCGAAAAGCTAATTTGGTCCGAGAAAAAGTTTACATGTGTCTTACCACTCAGTAACACTGATGTATTTGGCTAGAGCGTGAAGTGCGATATTGAACATCCCCGCCCCCCCCCCCCCCCCCCCTCCCAACCCTCCTCTCCTGAGATCTTGGTTGTGTTGCGTATCCCGAGGTCTATTTACGTTTGAAATCTGATAATTCGGTTGAGATATTTCGTGAAATAAGGAATGTGAATTCCCAAAACAGTTTGTGGTCACAGACTGAAGTACAGTGTAGCCTAATATTTATGTTCGCGCCATATTTAAACACAACTTTACGCATTTTTCGTCATAAAAACTGAACTGCTAGGTAAAGTCAGAAAAGTTTATTAGCTGATGGACAGCGTAGTAACGAACGGTTAAAACATGATGGTGAAAAAACGAAGACTTGCCCACATCTGACATTTCATTAGGACTTTACTCACCAAAACATTCAACCGAGATGTATACATGTGCAAGACTTATAGGATCTGAAACGCATTGCTTTTTAAAAATTAAATGTAAATTGTGATTCTTGGTGGTGTTATTTAATTTCTGATACAGTACAGTCACTATCAAAATAAGTGGCAATGGACAGACTAAAGACGTTTTTCGTAGAAACGACAATCAGACAGGCATGGAATTTTTACTGCAGATTTGTTGAGGCGAATGCACCAGAAAAATAACAATGCAGCCTATGAAAAAAATCGTATTGCTTTCAAGTGAGTTCGGAAACGACACCATAGGCTGCTATAAGCTGCTATGGACGTCATAAAACCAGTATTCAGAGATCTGTATGAGGCAGAGACGTTTTGAAGAGGTGTTCCCGCTGTTGAACATAAAATCAAAATGTAAATAACGCAATGTAAGAAACTAGGCAGACAAATTATGAAAGTTGTGGAAATGAAACATGTGGAGGTAATGTTTAGTGACTGCGAAAATCCAGCTCATGTAACAGAATTATATCAAAAATGTTGCAAAAATTGTAGACCATTTGTCAACGCATTTGTTTTTTGTTGAACAAGCAACTTTTCTCAGTAATTATGGAAGCTAAGGATTCAATTTTTTGGGTATGGTACTAATATATTGTCTAAATGTGAACTGTATCGTAGCCATTCATACCCACTTATTTAAAACTGCAAGTTAATGTAATAAAGAGTAGTGTAAGTTTCATTACATTACAAAATATCATTCAAAGCTGTTAAACACTGTGGCACAAAGTACATATACCAGTAAAATGAAACTAACGATAGATATAAGTATTTTAGGTGCGAATGTTTCCTTTTGTTTGGGATTCCTTATAATCTTGTGTAAATCAATTCGAAATGAAAACCTGCATGTTGAAAGGTATGTAAACCGGAAACATTACGATTGAAAATTAATGGTTTATATATAGGTCGTTACTAATTACATCCAAGAAATATGTTGAAATAGAATATGTTTCATCGCTACAGAGCGGAAGCTGAAAGCTTTGAGTAGACAATCTATACTGTAATGGTCCAGCTGGCTGCTCATTTTCAAGCCTCAGTTTTTTCTCTCCTGCTTCTTCAATCTGCTCTCTTCTTTTGAGAAGTGGGAGGGACAGTCTGGGAATGGCAATGAAACTGCACCTGGGTTCGAATATGGTCGTTCTTTCATCCAATTTTTGTGTTTGCCAAGGAGTAGCATCCGTTTAAAAGCGGATATGTCATACCTGCAAATAAAAATGAACAAATAATGAGAATTGCACAACTAGGTGTTTTAAACAAGGTTTTTATACTTCTCACCAGATTTATCAGAGCACTGCAAGAGTTGCCCATGTAAGATGATGAAGTCCTTCTCTTGTAATATCAACATTATGACTGTGTAATGACTCTACATAAATAAAGTTACTGTCCAGCTGTAAGAACAGAACAAGACTCCCAGCTCAAAGACAGAGAACTACTCCATGAAGGAACGTAACTTTACAAGTTACCATGACGCATCAGTAACTGAAAACAACTGGAAGAGGAAAGAAAATAACTTGTCCCATGGTAAAATACATGTATTTGGCATTCTAAAGCGTCTAGATATTATATATTAGCAATGATGAGAAATAAACATATGAAATAATGGTTACCTACTTTATTATAACTTCACTAAAAAGGGAGAGAGAGAGAGAGAGAGAGAGAGAAAGAGACAGACACTGAAACATACACACACACACACACACACACACACACACACACACACACACACACACACAGCCGGCCGAAGTGGCCGTGCGGTTAAAGGCGCTGCAGTCTGGAACAGCAAGACCGCTACGGTCGCAGGTTCGAATCCTGCCTCGGGCATGGATGTTTGTGATGACCTTAGGTTAGTTAGGTTTAACTAGTTCTAAGTTCTAGGGGACTAATGACCTCAGCAGTTGAGTCCCATAGTGCTCAGAGCCATTTTTGAACCACACACACACACACACACACACACACACACACATACACACACGCACACACATACAACCTGATGGTAGATACGTGCAGAAATGCACCATAGAAGCTATCGTGAAACAAAGAAATGTAATTATTACCAGTAGTGGATTATATAGCTATTAAAAACGTTTGTGTATCCTGTGTAACTGTGAACTATTTTATATGATAGTGCTTTCTATAGAATATTTGTAAGACCCTGTGTTAAGAAAGATGAAACATTGCAATTTATGTACTGTATATTAACAGAAACATATGGACATAGTTATTCTCAAACAATTTGCGCGCTTATTAAGAAGTTTTAGGGCATATACGTGTATCTGAAAATTAGACCCAGGAATGAAGATAAGAAAGACCTGATAAGATGCACTTGTAACTTACATATGTTTTCACAGATTTGTACTTGAATTTTCTGACGGACTATAAATCCATGAAAATAAAGACAATGTTGTCTCAAAGAAAATGTAGTGCATCAACTGACGTTCAATTACATGATAATTAGACTCACAAACGAACTCACTTACAGTATATAGCGTGCAGTGCGAATGATTGTAAGCTCCACTGCGAAGGTTGCCCAGAAAGTAATGTACTGCATTTTGATGTTTTGTGCACGCACCCTATTCTTCCATCTAATCTCCATCCCGTTCTATGGCCTTCCTCCAGCGCGAAACAAGGGCGTGTATGCCCTGTCGGTACCAATCCTTGTCCTGGCGACGGAGCCAGTGCTTCACTGTGCGAACTTCATTTGCTGATTGACAGAAGCAGCGCCAACTGTCGAGTCGTAATGCGTCTGTCGTCGCGAATGACATCAGCTCGCTGCAACATGTCAGGTGTGAGAGCCGTGGATGGTCTCCACGACCGCTGCAACTCGTGGAGCTCAGTCGAACCGCCTTCTGATGACCTCACCTTCCGTGCCCAGCGACTAACTGTACCTCTGTACCTTGTGAATATTCCTCACAGTTTCTTTCTCTTCAGCGAAGCCCCTGCACGGAGTCGAGGGTTCACCAAGTGTGGCAGACGAGCCGACTAGTCTGACGTCACATGTTCTTTGTGGGGCCAGTATTTCTCGTGGGCCTCGTTATGTGCAGACCGTTTTTTTTTTTTTTTTGTGTCGGAACACGAATCTCCCGGCCGTTGTCACCTTTCCACACGTCGGAGCCACTACTTCTTAGTCTAGCAGCTCCCCAGTTAGAATCAGGCGGCTGCATGGGCCACGTTCCCATCCTCCCAATGAGGAAAAATCGATGGCAGTACTGGGAATTGAATCCGGGTCCCCCACATTGTGGCCATACGCGCTGACCCATGTGCCGCATAGGCGTACTGACGAACACATTTACAAAACAGTATGTGTCCATCATTGCGACTGAAACAAGATAACGATAATGTGTTCATTATATTACTACAAATTACTCACTTTTTCCTTGGGTTTTTAATTACTTTTACTCTGAGGCAAGCCGAACACTGACATTCAAGTTATGACATGAGTACCGTATGTACATGGTGATTACTGGTCCGTGGTTGACTGACTGCATGCATGTCCAGATGCTGGTGGGTGGTGAATGATTCGTGGCTGCGTCCGGCGCTGAACGCAGGTAAGCCTTTTACTGGTAAAAATGGAAATGAGCGAATGGCATCATTCACCAGGGGACCCCTATTCGGGGAAGTTCGGCCGCCAAGTGCAAGTCTTATTTCAGCCGACGCCACATTGGGCGATGAGGATGAAAGGATGATGAGGACAACACAACACCCAGTCCCCGAGCGGAGAAAATCTCCAACCCGGCCGGGAATCGAACCCGGGCCCGCTTGCAAGGGAGGCGAGCACGTTACCACGCAGCTAAGCAGACGGACATTTTACTGGTTATTCTTACTGACAGTCATTCTTCCCCGAGACAAAGTACTGAGGAACTTCCGGATTGTGGCTGAAGAGCTTTAGATCAGGCTCAGCAGGGAAGCGTCTGAAGAATCATGGAGCATGAAATCGGTCAGACCTTTTTGCACAACCATTCCACTATACAGCTGAAGTAACTGATAAATACCAGGAGCAGGATGACCGGACAAGCTTTTGCACCCCAGTCCTGTACACGAACAGAGTGACTTCAGCACTGTGCCTCTCACCGAGATGCTAAAGGGAATTACAAAAACTTTTCATTTACGCGGTGAAATAAAATGCAGATTTTAGTGGTCTGGAGATCAGCAAATCACGTACACGGTGACATTTCTTCAATACACGCGTTGCTTCTCTACACGATTCACAAAAGAAGACGAAGTAAATATTCCAGAATTCAAATCGAGAGCAGCAGCCAACATGAGTAACGTAGAAGTAAATATCCTCGGAGTAGTGAAGCAACTTAAATCATTTAATAAAAGCAAGTCTTCTGATCCAGACTGTACACCAATTAGGTTCCTTTCAGAGTATGCTGATGCACCAGCTCCATACTTAACAATCATATACAACCGTTCGCTCGACGGAAGAACCATACCCAACGACTGGAAATTTGCACAGGTCACACCAATATTCAAGCCGGCCGCGGTGGCCGAGTGGTTCTAGGCGCTTCAGTCCGGAACCGCGCGACTGATACGGTCGCAGGTTCGAATCCTGCCGTGGACATGGATGTGTGTGATGTCCTTAGGTTAGTTAGGTTTAAGTAGTTCTAAGTTCTAGGGGACTGATGACCTCAGATGTTAAGTCCCATAGTGCTCAGAGCCATTTTAACCATTTGAACCAATATTCAAGAAAGGTAGTAGGAGTAATCCACTAAATTACAGGCTCATATCGTTGACGTCGATATGCAGCAGGATTTTAGAACATATATTGTGTTCGAGCATAATGAATTACCTCGAAGAAAACGGTCTATTGACACACAGTCAACATGGGTTTAGAAAACATCGTTGTTGTGAAACACAACTAGCTCTTTATTCACATGAAGTGCTGAGTGCTATTGACAAGGGATTTCAGATCAATTCCGTATTTCTGGATTCCCGGAAGGCTTTTGACACTGTGCCACACAAGCGGCTCGTAGTGAAATTGCATCCTTAGGGAATATCGTCTCAGTTATGTGACTGGATCTGTGATTTCTTGTCAGAGAGGTCACAGTTAATAGTAATTGATGGAAAGTCATCGAGTAAAACAGAAGTGATTTCTGGCGTTCCCCTAGGTAGTGTTACAGGCCCTTTGCTGTTCCTTATCGATATAAACGATTTGGGACACAATCTGAGCAGCCGTCTTCGGTTGTTTACAGATGCCGCTGTCGTTTATCGACTAATAAAGTAATCAGATGATCAATACAAATTGCAAAACGATTTAGAAAAGATATCTGAATGGTGCGAAAATTGGGAGTGGACCAGTAAATAACGGAAAGTGTGAGGTCATCCACATGAGTGCTAAAAGGAATCCGTTAAACTTCGGTTACACGATAAATCAGTCTAATCTAAAAGCCGTAAATTCAACTAAATGCCTAGGTATTACAATTACGAACAACTCAAATTGGAAGGAACACAGAGAAAATGTTGAGGGGAAGGCTAACCAAAGACTGCGTTTTATTGGCAGGACACTTAGAAACTGTAACAGACCTACTAAGGAGACTACCTACACTACGCTTGTCCGTCCTCTTTTAGAATACTACTGCGCGATGTGGGATCCTTATCAGATAGGACTGACGGAGCACATCGAAAAAGTTCAAAGAAAGGCAGGACCTTTTGTATTATCGCGAAATATTGGAGAGAGTGTCACAGAAATGATACAGGATTTGGGATGGAAATCATTAAAAGAAAGGTGTTTTTCGTTGCGACGGAATCTTCTCACGAAACTCCAATCACCAACTTTCTCCTCCGAATGCGATAATATTTTGTTGACACCGACCTACATAGGGAGGAACGGTCACCGCGATAAAATAAGGGAAATCAGAGCTCGTACGGAAAGATATATGTGTTCATTCTTGTCGCGCGCTATACGAAATTGGAGTAATAGAGAATTGTTAAGGTGGTTCGATGAACCCTCTGCCAGGAACTTAAATGTGACTTGCAGAGTATCCCTGTAGATGTAGATCTAGATGTAGCAGCGTATAGTGCCCTTGTTGAGTGTGTGCGAACATTAAACTTTGAGTCCTCCTCTATCCAGTGACATGCGTAATGTGTATCTTTCATAGTTTGTCTGTAATAAACAACTAACATCCGTTCTTTGTTGTTGAATCACCCTGTTGTTATATTCAGGCAGCTGGTGTACTTAAATCCTTTATTTATTATCAGAGGGTTGACAGTGCCAATCTGAGATTCAGTGGAAGATTCTTACGGAAATGCAATTCAGTCACGGAAGAAGTGGCTAAGGAAACACTTGTTCGACCGACTCATGAGTACTTATCGACAGTCAGGAATCGTTAGCAGCTCGATTAATAGAAGAGATAGGAAAGATCCATCGGGTTCACTTAGTATGCATGGGAGCGTTATGGAGATTCCCAAGAAATTCCAGCGACTGTTGCTACGGGAGAGCCGTTGAGCTTCGTTCGGAGGCTTATTGATAAAATTACGAGAGATTGCGGCCTTGGACCTTGCCACAGTGGTAACATTGCTTGCCGTCAGACAGCCGAAGTTAGGCGCTGCAGGGCGTGGCTACACTTGGATCGCTCGTTGTACGAGTCTGCCGAGTGCTTTTGGCAAGCGGGGTTCACTCAGACCTTTTCAGGTCAAAGCAGATTGTATGACTGGCATTCAAAATTCTTGGACGTTGGTTGCATATGCAAAGGGAAGAGCACTGGGCGTCCACGCACGTCTGATGAAAATGTCGAGTGTATCCGAGATGTGTTCACGCGGAGCCCTCGGAAGTCCACGAGATAAGCAGGCTAGGAACTTCGACTTCCTCAAACAACAGTGCGAAGTTTTCTGAAGCGACGCCTGCATATGAACCCCTACCCACAGCAATTGCTGCGACAACTGCGTCCCGGCGGGCATAACGAAGGTACAAATTTTGCATTTCGCTTCTCCAGGATTTGGTGGAAGACACATTTTTCCAAACGACTCATCTTTTCGGACGAATCAACATTTCACCTGTCAAGTTAAAGTAAGCCGCAATAGTATAAGGATTTGGGGGGGTCACAAAATCTTGGCGTCGTCGTCAAAGATGAAAGAGACTCAGCGAAACAATGTCTTTTTTCCGCCGTTTCTGTTCACAAAGTTTATAGACTTTCCTATTTCGGGAGGAAACTGTGAGAGGAATGTCATACTTGAACTTGCTGAAAAACTGGTTGTTTCCTCAACTTTACGATGATTCCAATGATTTCGTTTTTATGCGTGACAGCGCTTCGCTTCACTTTCATCTTGAGGTGCGGCGTTATCTTAACAACACGATCCCACAATGTTGGTTTAGATGATGTGGAAAACAAGATCTTGTTCATTGTTTTCGGCCTTCCAGTTTACCAGACCTCACACTGAACGATTTTTCTTCTGTGAGAACATAAAAGACAGAGATTCTTTGTTCCAGCTATTGCAGCTACTCCTCAAGATGTGAGGTATCGAATAATTCAAGCTATTAATTCAGTAAACAGGGACCTGTTGATTCGTGTGTGGAACGAAATGGATGTATCTCGAGCAACGTATCAGTGCGAACATTAAACTTTGAACTTTCCACTGTCCAGTGATATACGCAATATGTTTTTATATTTCGTAGTTTGCTGTAATTCGGTATTTCTGGATTTCCGGAAGGCTTTTGACACTGTACCGCACAAGGGGCTTGTAGTGAAATTGCGTGCTTATGGAATATCGTCACAGTTATGTGCCTGGATTTGTGATTTCCTGTTAGAGAGGCACAGTTCGTAGTAATTGACGGAAAGTCATCGAGTAAAACAGAAGTGATTTCTGGCGTTCCACAAGGTAGTTTTATAGGCCCTTTGCTGTTCCTTCTCTCTATAAACGATTTGGGAGACAATCTGAGCAGCCGTCTTAGGTTGTTTGCAGATGACGCTGTCGTTTATCGACTAATAAAGTAATCAGATAATCAAATCAAATTGCAAAACGATTTAGAAAAGATATCTGAATGGTGCGAAAATTGGGAGTTGACCACTAAATAAAGGAAAGTGTGAGGTCATCCACATGAGTGCTAAAAGGAACCCGCTAAACTTCGGTTACACGATAAATTAGTCAAATACAATGGCCGTAAATTCAACTAAATACCTAGGAATTACAGTTACGAACAATTTAAATTGGAAGGAACACATAGAAAATGTTGTGGGGAAGGCTAACCATTGTTGACCAGGAGGTCCCAACCAGGAAAGTTCGTCCGCCGGGTTGGCAGGACACTTAGAAAATGTAACAGATCTACTAAGGAGACTGCCTACACTACGCTTGTCCGCCCTCTTTTAGAATACTGCTACGCGGTGTGCGATCTTTACCAGATAGGTCTGACGGAGTGCATCGAAAACGTTCAAAAAAGGCCAGCACGTTCTGTATTATCGCGAAATATTGGCGAGAGTGTCACAGAAATGATACAGGATTTGGGCTGGACATCGTTAAGACAAATGCGTTTTCCATTGCGACGGAATCTTCTCGTGAAATTCCAATCACCAACTTTCTCCTCTGAATGCGAAAATATTTTGTTAACACCGACCTACATAGGGAGGAACGATCACTACGATAAAATAAGGGAAATCAGAGCTCGTACGGAAAGATATAGGTGTTAGTTCTTTCCGAGCGCTATACGAGATTGGAATAATAGAGAATTGTGAAGGTGGTTCGATGAACCCTCGGCCAGGCACTTAAATGTGATTTGCAGAGTATCCCTGTAGATGTAGAAGTAATAAACAACTGACATCTGTTCTGTCTAGTTGTATCGTCCTGTAGTTATAATCCTGCAGCTGGTGCACTTAATCCCTTTGTTTATTATCAATTTACAAATGCCACATACAAGTGCTATTATTTTATAATTAATGTGTGTAATCTACAGAATTAACGCACGGTCGCCGAGCCTTAATATAGCCAACAACCCAATGTGCGGCTTGAACCCATCGCTACATGGCTGGCGCCGGACGCAAGGCCTTAAACGAACTGCATCACCACGGTTCCCGACCTTCTAACGGGATGAAGTCTTCGAATTGCCCATGACTGTCTCTCCCACTTACTTCTGGCGAGCAGTTTCACAAAGAGATGATGGATGTGATACTCACAGAAATGAAATGATCGTGTGTCATTGTTGACCAGGAGGTCCCAACCAGGAAAGTTCGTCCGCCGGGTTGCAAGTCTTATTTCAGTTGACGCCACACTGAGTGACTTACGCGTCGGTGTTGATCATGAAAGAATGATGACTACACAACACCCAGTCCACGAGCGGAGAAAATCCCCAACCCTGCTGGGAGCCGAAACCGGGCCTGGTGTGTGGTAGGCAAACACGTTACCACTCAGCCGATCTGGTGGACTACTCACAGAAGTTACGAGCTATTTCGACGAACTTGCTCGACTGGTAGCTCGAATACTTCGCAGGGAAAAGCAACGAACTAATGAATTTCAAGTCTTTCACTCTCATGACTCATACGTTAGATTTTGGCACGCACAGCGAATAGCCCGCTGTCACTTTGCATTCCAGAGCCGTGACAAACGTTACCGTTGGTGACACTGAGGATCCCTTCGCGCTACCTTGAAGTGCATATTGCGAGACGCCGAGTTCAGTGTACGTTGGACTGAAGGTAATTTGAGTCTCTTTCTGAACCTATTCAGCACCTTCCACGGCCAAAGACACAACCGCCTTGCAGCGACCGAACAAAGCGGAACCTCTGCAGCAGATATCAGTGACTCCCAAGTGTTTGCGACACGAGAAACGACTCCGCGGAAGGTCGCCCTTGGGTGTGCCCCCTGACACGCTAGCTGACGCGAGCGAGCCCTTACATAAGGGCCGTGCTTACGTCTGTATGCTAACCCTGAACACTGTATCTTGCGCCCGGCGCCGCACGAGATGCAGACTCCGTCGCTCGTGTCTGGGGTTGGAACAACGCGTTACTGGTATAGAGGCTATGTAGCGTCCATTTAGTTTTGATCTGTGTTATTAATAGGGGTCATCAGCCACGGTATCTACTGCAAGACTGCTGGTGGACATACCGTATTTAAAAATAAAAAAAATAAAAAAAATATTGTTCAGGTGTGAGCGGCACACGTGCACTGATGGTTCCGTACAAACTTAATTGTGTGTAGATAGGCAGTTCGTCCATCCCGGAAACCGAGAATCTCGACGACTTTTGCCTGTTATTGACATCGATACGGTCAAGATATTGGTCCCAGGGATTCCAAGACTTTCGCGAATGTTTTAATTCCAAGTCTGAAGTCGCATAACAATTGACAAAAGAATATCTTTCCGTGGCATATAATTACAAAACAGCAATTTTCTGATTTTTTTTCCCTTCACTTGTACGGTGCAACCTACCTTCTTGCAAACTTTCTTGATTCTACGTCAAGGGGAAGTACCTTGTCGCTTTTAATGAGTGAGTTTGAGAGTGTTAAAATATGTGGCGTAAATGCCCGTATCTTTTAACTGCATCGACTTGAGAAGCTTCACTTTCTTACATCGCCAAGGGACTGTAAACTCTAAATGTCACATACATTTGAACTTGATAAGTTTGTCCGTTCCCGAGGAAAGGAGGGCTTAACAGACGCACAGACAGACAGACAGATAAAATATGAAAAAAAACTTAATGTGATGTTGTTGTTGTTGTTGTTGTGGTCTTCAGTCCAGAGACTGGTTTGATGCAGCTCTCCATGCTTCTCTAACCTGTGCAAGCTTCTTCATCTCCCAGTACCTACTGCAACCTACATCCTTTTGAATCTGCTTAGTGTATTGATCTCTTGGTCTCCCTCTACGATTTTTACCCTCCAAGCTGCCCTCCAATACTAAATTCGTGATCCGTTGATGCCTCAGAACATGTCCTACCGACCGATCCCTTCTTCTAGTCAAGTTGTGCCACAAACTCCTCTTCTCCCCAATTCTATTCAGTACCTCCTCATTAGTTATGTGATCTACCCATCTAATCTTCAGTATTCTTCTGTAGCACCACATTTCGAAAGCTTCTATTCTCTTCTTGTCCAAACTATTTATCGTCCACGTTTCATTCCCATACATGGCTACGCTCCATACAAATACTTTCAGAAAAGACTTCCTGACACTTAAATCTATACTCGATGTTAACAAATTTCTCTTCTTCAGAAACGCTTTCCTTGCCATTGCCGGTCTACATTTTATATCCTCTCTACTTTTACCATCATCAGTTATTTTACTCCCCAAATAGCAAAACTCCTTTACTACTTTAAGCGTCTCATTTCCTAATCTAATTCCTGTAGCCTCACCGATTTAATTCGACTACATTCCATTATCCTCGTTTTTCTTTTGTTCATGTTCATCTTATATCCTCCTTTCAAGCCACTATCCATTCCGTTCAACAGCCCTTTGCTGTCTCTGACAGAATTACAATGTCATCTCCGAACCTCAAAGTTTTTATTTCTTCTCCATGGACTTTAATACCCACTCCGAATTTTTCTTTTGTTTCCTTTACTGCTTGCTCAATATACAGATTGAATAACATCGGGGAGAGGCTACAACCCTTTCTCACTCCCTTCCCAGCCACTGCTTCCCTTTCATGCCCCTCGACTCTTCTGGTTTCTGTACAAATTGTAAATAGCCTTTCGCTCCCTGTATTTTACCCCTGCCACCCTCAGAATTTGAAAGAGAGTATTCCAGTCAACATTGGCAAAATCTTTCTCTAAGTCTACTAATGTTAGAAACGTATGTTTGCCTTTCCTTAATCTATCTTCTAAGATAAGTCGTAGGGTCAGTATTGCCTCACGTGTTCCAATATTGCTATGGAATCCAAACTGATCTTCCCCTAGATCGGCCATTCGTCTCTAAAGAATTCATGTTAGTATTTTGCAGCTGTGAGCTATTAAACTGATAGTTCGGTAATTTTCACATCTGTCAACACCTGCTTTCTTTGGGATTGGAATTATTATATTCTTCTTGAAGTCTGAGGGTATTTCGCCTGTCTCATACATCATGCTCACCAGATGGTAAAGTTTTGTCAGGACTGGCTCTCCAAGGCTGTCAGTAATCCTAATGGAATGTTGTCTAAGACCCTCTATATACTCCTTCCACCGTTCTGCTTTCCTTTCGCCGGCCGAAGTGGCCGTGCGGTTAAAGGCGCTGCAGTCTGGAACCGCAAGACCGCTACGGTCGCAGGTTCGAATCCTGCCTCGGGCATGGATGTTTGTGATGTCCTTAGGTTAGTTAGGTTTAACTAGTTCTAAGTTCTAGGGGACTAATGACCTCAGCAGTTGAGTCCCATAGTGCTCAGAGCCATTTGAACCATTTTTTTTGCTTTCCTTTCTTTGCTTGGAACTGGGTTTTCATATGCGCTCTTCATATTCATACAATTGGTTCTCTTTTCTCCAAAGATCTCTTTGATTTTCCTTTATGTGATATAATTTAATATTCACTGTTTTAGGATTCTTTCCTTTACTTATGCAGTGAAACTGTGCTTCTTGGCAAATTCCATGATTCTAGACAAACGGGAAATACGCTGTAGGTTTTGGTGAATGAGTTTGCGAGTATCAAAATTTTGTACATAAATAGCCATATATTCTCACTGCGTTGGCCTAGAAGCTAACGTTTATTATATCGCCAAGGTGCGATAGACCTTAGTAAGTGACACAAATTTCAACTTGAAATGTCTACCCGCATCTGTGAAAAAGGTGTCTTAGCATATGGACAGACAGTCTGATGACAAAATATTTTCTTTCGTATGACATAACCATAAATCAACAATTTTCGGATTTTTTTCCTTTGGTTATGGCGTGAAAACTAGCTTCTTAACAAATTTCATGACTCTAGGTGAACGGGTGGTGTCCTGTAAGTTTTGATGAGTCAGTCTGCTAGTATCAAAATACATTACTAGCCATTAAAATTGCTACAGCAAGAAGAAATGCAGATGATAAACGGGTATTCATTGGACAAATATATTATGCTAGAACTGACATGTGATTACATTTTCACGCAGTTTGGGTGCATAGATCCTAAGAAATCAGTACCCAGAACAACCACCTCTGGCCGTAATAATGGCCTTGATACGCCTAGGCATTGAGTCAAACAGAGCTTGGATGGCGTGTACAGGTACAGATGCCCATGCAGCTTCAACACGATACCACAGTTCATCAAGAGTAGTGACTGGCGTATTGTGACGAGCCAGTTACTCGCCCACCATTGACCAGACGTTTTTAATTGGTGAGAGAGCTGGAGAATTTGCTGGCCAGGGTAGCAGTCGAACATTTTCTGTGTCCAGAAAGGCCCATACAGGACCTGAAACATGCAGTCGTGCATTATCCTGCTGAAATGTAGGGTTTCGCAGGGATCGACTGAAGGGTAGAGCCACGGGTCGTAACACATCTGAAATGTAAAGTCCACTGTTCAAAGTGCCGTCAATGCGAACAAGAGGTGACCGAGGCGTGTAACCAATGGCACCCCATACTATCACGCCCGGTGATACGCCAGTATGACGATGACGAATACACGCTTCCAATGTGCGTTCACCGCGATGTCGCCAAACACGGATGCGACCATCATGATGCTGTAAACAGAACCTGGATTCATCCGAAAAAATGACGTTTTGCCATTCGTGCACCCAGGTTCGTCGTTGAGTACACCATCGCAGGCGCTCCTGTCTGTGATGCAGCGTCAAGGGTAACCGCAGCCATGGTCTCCGAGCTGATAGTCCATGCTGCTGCAAACGTCATCGAACTGTTCGTGCAGATGGTTGTTGTCTTGCAAACGTCCCCATCTGTTGACTCAGGGATCGAGACGTGGCTGCACGATCCGTTACAGCCATGCGGATAAGATGCCTGTCATCTCGACTGCTAGTTATACGAGGCCGTTGAGATCCAGCACGGCGTTCCGTATTACCTTCCTGAACCCACCGATTCCATATTCTGCTAATAGTGATTGGTTCTCGACCAACGCGAGCAGCAATGTCGTTTTGCGATAAACCGCAATCGCGAGAGGCGACAATCCGACCTATATCAAAGTCGGAAATGTGATGGTACGCATTTCTCCTCCTTACACGAGACATTACAACAACGTTTTACCGGGCAACGCCGGTTAACTGCTGTTTGTGTATGAGAAATCGGTTGGAAACTTTCCTCATGTCAGCACGTTGCAGGTGTCGCCACCGGCGCCAACCTTGTGTGAATGCTCTGAAAAGCTAATAATTTGCATATCACAGCATCTTCTTCCTGTCGGTTAAATTTCGCGTCTGTAGTACGTCA
This sequence comes from Schistocerca serialis cubense, assembly GCF_023864345.2. NCBI lineage: Eukaryota > Metazoa > Arthropoda > Insecta > Orthoptera > Acrididae > Schistocerca > Schistocerca serialis. The sequence goes on along the minus strand of NC_064641.1, from coordinate 848,509,549 downwards.
TCTTCGTGGTGTAGCAATTTTAATGGCCAGCAGTGTGTGTTACATAAATGGCACTGACCTAGAAGCTAACGTTTACTTATATTGCCAAGGGACGGTACACCTTAATACATGAATTTCTACTTTATAAACCTACCTGTTCCTGAAAAAAAAGCTATGAACTCCATCCGAACACATCTCAGAAGGCCCAAATTTCCTACGTCCGCCCTGTCATGCTCAGCCTTTTGGCCTCACTGGGTACGGATATGGAGGGGCGTGTGGTCAGCGCACCGCTCTCCCGGCCGTTGTTACGAGGGTAACTCAAATGAAAACCTTAAATGTTTTTTTAAATATTATTTATTGTGCAGAAGTGACACAAAGTTGTAACGGATTTCAACATAATCCCCCCACGCTCAATGCAAGTTCTCCGGTGCTTACAAAGTGCATAAATTCCTTTAGAAAAAAATTATTTTGGTTGTCCTGCATTCACTCATGCACCGCGTGGCGTACCTCTTCATCAGAACGGAACTTCTTCCCCCCCATTGCGTCTTCGAGTGGTCCAAACATATGTAAATCACTTAGGGCAAGGTCTGGTGAGTATGGTGGATGAGGAAGACACTCAAAATGCAGGTCTGTGATTGTTGCAACTGTTGTACGGGCAGTGTGGGGCCTCGCATTGTCATGTTGCGAAAGGACACCTGCTGACAGCAATCCACGTCGCTTTGATTTAATTGCAGGCCGCAGATGATTTTTTTAGGAGATCTGTGTATGATGCACTGGTGACAGTGGTCCCTCTAGACATGTAATGCTCCAAAATGACGCCTTTTTCGTCCCAAAAGAGAGTCAGCATAACATTCCCTGCTGGTGGTTCTGTTCGAAACTTCTTTGGTTTTGGTGTTGAGGAATGGCGCCTTTCTTTGCTCGCTCTCTTCGTTCCCGGTTGGTGGAAGTGAACCCAGGTTTAGTTCTCTGTAACAATTCTTGCAAGAAGCCATCACCTTCTCGTTCAGAGCGCCAAAGAAGTTCCTCACAAGCATCAACACGTCGTTCTCTCATTTCAGGAGTCAGCTGCCGTGGCACCCATCTTGCAGACACTTTGTGAAACTGGAGCACACCGTGCGCAGTGTGGTGTGCTGACCCATGACTAATCAGTAAACATGCTGCAATGTCATTCAGTGTCACTCGGCGGTTTTCCTTCACTATGGATTCAACTGCTGCAATGTTCTGTGGAATGACAAATCGTTGTGCCTGATCTGGACGAGCAGCATCTTCCACTGAAGTCCCACCATTTGCGAACTTCCTACTCCATTCGTAGACTTGCTGCTGTGACAAACATGTATCACCGTACTAAACCTTGATTTGTCGATGAATTTCAATAGGTTTCACACCTTCACTACGCAGAAACCTAATAACAGAACGCTGTTCTTCCCTGGTGCAAGTCGCAAGTGGGGCGGCCATCTTTATACTGATGCTGCGACGGTATGTGAGCATCTGCACTATGCTGCCACCTACAGGCCATTCTGCACGCTGTTTGTAGCACGCTTACCAACTTACAGGATAACGGCGCGAAGTTTAGATTTGTTATTACAAGTTTAAGGTTTTCATTTGACTCACTCTCGTAGTTTTCGTGACTGTACCCGCTACTTCCCAGTCATGTAGCTCGTCAATTTGACTCACAAATCTGAGTGCACCCCGCTTGCTAACAACGACCGACTGTCGGGACGGTCACCCATTCAAATGCTAGCCCAGCCCGACAGTGCTTATCTTCAGTGATCTGATGGCAACCGGTGTGAACGCAGTGGCAGGGCCGCTGGCGTTCCTGATCGAAAGGATTCTGAAATGTCGGACAGGCAGACAAGGTGATCCTATAAGTTATGTTTTTATCGATTGAGGTACGGAAACTTGAAAAGGAAAACAGACGGCTTGCACTTCTAACCTGCCGTTGAATCAAGCGCAGATCCAAGAGGATCACGAGTCCCCCAAAACACATTCGCGTATGAGCGTTTATACAGGGCGAGCAAAGGCTCTTTCACTGATTACATAAATTATTTCTAAGGGACTATGCTAGGTACCAGGGGGTACCCAGCGAAAACCTGAATTATTTTTTAAAATCTATATATTTTCGAATTGTTTACACATCAACCTCATCCCCTCCAAAATGCTCTCCATTACAACAAATACATTTGTCCCATCGGTGCTTCCACTGTGCGAAACATTTCTTGTAGTCATCTTTAGAAATGGTCGATAGCTCCTCTCTCGTTGTTTTTCTTGACTGCTTCAGTGTTGTCAGATCGGTGTCCTTTCATGCAACTTTCCATATTAGGAAATGAGAAAAAGTTGTACACAGCCAGGTCAGGCAAGTAAGGCGCGTGAGGCAGGGGAACCACGCCATTTTTAGCCAAAATCTGTCTAACAGAGATGGCTGTGTGTGCAGGTGCGTTGTTATGGTGGAAGAACCAGTTTCCTGTCTGTCACAAATCGGGTCACTTTTGACGAACGCTGTTGCGCAACCTCTGACAGTCGATCAATTGTCTGTCGATGGTCAGTGAGGACAAGCTCTCGAGTTTTTTCAATATTTTCGTCGATCCGGGCAGTAGATTGACGGCCAGAGCGAGGTTTGTCATCAATCAACATGACGTCATTTTTAAATCTAGCAAACCATTCGTACACTTGAGTTTTTCCCATATCGTCACGTTGGTGAGCTCTTTCAATATTAAAAGAGTTTCAGCAGCATTGTTACCGAGTAGAAAACAAAATTTCACAGTTGCATATAGTTCACTTACAATTTTTTTAAAAAACTTAACTCTTCCCGAACAGGCCATGAAGGCCCAACGATACCGACCGGCCGCCGTGTCATTTTCAGCCATAGGCGTCACTGGATGCGGATATGGAGGGGAATGTGGTCAGCACACCGCTCTCCCGGCCGTATGTCAGTTTCCGAGACCGGATCTTTTACAATTACCATAACAGAAAACGAAACAGGAACAAAACAGCTCTAGCAAAAACAATCACTGCAGATGAACAGAGCGAGCCAGGTAGACAACACAGGCGGCATTGAACTGCTATACAGGCCAAGCGGCAGATGTGCGTACTACACAGCTTACGCCCACGGCAATATAATTCCATTTTTTTCTTTCTTTTTTTGTGTACCCCTCGTATGGCGATGCGATTTGCTGCTAATGGTAGCGTAACGCATGAACTTTTTGCGTATGTACTTTTACATCTTCCCTGACAGCATCTGATTTCCTTTCGCTCGCTCTCTCATGGGTCGTAATTTAGGAGGCGTGTGTGAAATCTTATGGGACTTCAGTCCCTAAGCTTAAACACTACTTAACCTACATTATCCTAAGGACAAACAAACATACCCATGCCCGAGGGAGGACTCGAACCTCCGCTGGAACCAGCCGAACATAACATGACTGCAGCGCACAAGACCGCTCGGCTAATCCCGCGCGGCGCGTAGTTTAGGAGTGCTGCTGTTAGCGTGACGTCTATGCAGCAGAAAGCACAATATGTTTCATGGTTTCGTGAAACGTGGCCGCCTATCACACTTCAGCAACAACTGCGAAGTGCCTATGGTCGAGATTAGCAACAAGTGAGCAGCGTCAAAGAATGGTATGAAAAGTTTAAAGAGACCTACGGAGTTGGTGATGAGGCAAGAAGCGGTAGACCTGGAGTCAGCGACGACACGGTTGTATCGTGCGTCCGTGGAAATCGCCGCATAGTCTTCCGATAGAAAAAGACATGCCTTAGAGCAGTGTGATGAAGATTTCAGACAAACTTCTGCATTTCCATGCACCTACTGTGCAACTCTTGCATGATTTGCCCAGATGTGCTGAGTTTGCTAGGAACGCTGGAACCAATCGCCGCAGATAATGACTACCTCAAAAAAAATTTATTTCTCCCATGAAGCCACTTTTAACAGCTTCTACAAAGTAAACAGGCGTAAATGTCCGAAACTGGGGATCAGAGGACACACACACACACACACACACACACACACACACACACAAACACCACACAAGGGACTACCCGGAAATGAATGTGTTGTGCGGCTTAATGCACCGTTCTTTTCCACTGAGCCTACCATCTTACAGCACGAATATGATTTGCTGACAGCAGGTGACGGCAGAGATGTTGGCAAAAGACATACAGAGAAGCTGCGTGTCGTCTAGACCTTCTACGGGCAACAAACGGAGCAAATGTGAAAGTATAGCCACGAAAACGTTTATGAGTTCAGGTACCGTTCGCAAAAAACCACACAGCTGTTCGCAGCATATTTCTTTAGAAATAAATTTTAGTAATTATGGAAGGACTTCATGCTCACCCTGTGTTTTTACACATATTATTTTTTCCAATTTCACAGTTCTAGAGAACACACTAGCATGAAAACTAAGGATTTCGGAAATGGCAAGGAATTCTGTCAGTTCGAAGCTACATTTAACGCGAAGGGCCTTCCCATGTGGATACCATACCAGTAAAGTTCTGGCCAGGTAAAGCCGCACAAGCTCAGCCTGACCTTACCAGCTATCGACAACAAAATCCGACACCGTTCCTGAGTCTGCTGGCAGACAGGAAGTTCGGCAAGAGGAGACGGAAAGGCAGAGATCCTCCACTAAGAAAAAAGAAATAACAGAATAACCATGCAGTCTAGGGCGCCTTGCCACGGTGCGCGCGGCTCCCACCGTCGGAGGTTCGAGTCCTCCCTCGGGCATGGCTGTGTGTGTTGTTCTTAGCCTACGTTAGTTTAAGTTAGATTAAGTAGTGTGTAAGCATAGGTACTGATGACCTCAGCAGTTTGTTCCCACAGGAACTTACCACCTATTTTTTTCCTTACTAGTGTGCTTAGGTGCCTGAGGATGGCACCATTGAAGTGCTGAATCCGGTAGCTTAAAAAAAAAGGATGAGAACATATTTAAATATGCCTGAAACATGGCTGTTGTTTGATCTTTGTTCTACATACTGTTTGATCGTCAGCTGTCCCGAGTCCAAGATGGATACAAGAAAACTCAGATAATGCTGAGTGCACACTTCGATGTTATACTGAGTACATCACGATATTCTCAAATTTGTGATAGTTGACTGCTGTTATAGTTCTTAAATTACTTGCATTAGACGTGCTCTTCTCAGATTTTCAAATGCTATATCACTCTGAATTGCAATTTTTTGCCTGTTGCTATATGCTAAAGTGATGTACTAAACTAAACGAATAACGAACAATTGTTATTATATTAAAGCTTCGCCCCGATAGGTTAATGGTCAGCATGACGGACTGCCATCCTAAGGGGCTGTGTCTCGCCGCGTCAGCCGTGCTGTGCGGACGTGTGCTGAGTTTCGCGCGCCGCGGTCTGCTGTGCTTCAGCGTGGTAAGTCGCAGTGCTTCTTGCATCGTTGCAGAAAGTCTACGCTTATTGAAATTTGAAATATGACACCGTGATGACCCACTTGAACAGACAAGATACTTTGAAATTGTCGTTTGATCGCAATTACGCCCGACCTAAACTACACGAAATCGAAGATTGGTTGGAATACGAAGTGAAAGTTGATTCAGAGGATGTCATTGGAATGCATTTTTCGATAGTGAGCAGCGTTGTATTTGTGAAATTGAGGAATGCTGACTTATGTGACAAAATATTTGAGTCTTGCGGAGGAATTATGAAGTTTAAACATTGTGATGGAAACGTAGGCGAAGTCACCGTAACACATGCAGGGTGTGGAATACGAACGATCAGGATATTCGAACTACCATTCGAAGTACCGGCGGAACAAATAAACGCAGTGATAGCGCCGTACGGTAAAGTTCTCAGCAATGTTGCCGAACGGTGGTCCAACGCGCGCAAATTCCAAGTTCTCAACGGAGTGAGACAATTAAAGGTCGATTTGCACAAACATGTACCGTCATACATCAGCGTCTGTGGATACCGCGGTATCGTTATACAGGGTGAGTCACCTAACATTACCGCTGGATATATTTCGTAAACCACATCAAATACTGACGAATCGATTCCACAGACCGAACGTGAGGAGAGGGGCTAGTGTAATTGGTTAATACAAACCATAAAAAAATGCACGAAAGTATGTTTTTTAACACAAACCTACGATTTTTTTAAAATGGAACCCCGTTAGTTTTGTTAGCACATCTGAACATATAAACAAATACATAATGAGTGCCGTTTTTTGCATTGTAAAATGTTAATTACATCCGGAGATATTGTAACCTACAGTTGACGCTTGAGTACCACTCCTCCGCTGTTCGATCGTGTGTATCGGAGAGCACCGAATTACGTAGGGGTTCCAAATGGAACGGTGATGGACCTTAGGTGCAGAAGAGACTGGAACAGCACATTACGTCCACATGCTAACACCTTTTTATTGGTCTTTTTCACTGACGCACATGTACATTACCGTGAGGGGTGAGGTACTCGTTCGACGGGCGTTTCATAGGACGTGGAGGACGCATAAATTGGCCAGCCCGTTCTCCTGATCTTACACCTCTGAACTTCTTTCTGTGGGGTATGTTAAAGGAGAATGTGTACCGTGATGTGCCTACAACCCCAGAGGATATGAAACAACGTATTGTGGCAGCCTGCGGCGACATTGCACCAGATGTACTGCGGCGTGTACGACATTTATTACGCCAGAGATTGCAATTGTGTGCAGCAAATGATGGCCACCACATTGAACATCTATTGGCCTGACATGTCGGGACACACTCTATTCCACTCCGTAATTGAAAACGGAAACCATGTGTATACGTGCACCTCACCCCTCATGGTAATGTACATGTGCGTCAGTGAAAAAGACCAATAAAAAGGTGTTAGCATGTGGACGTAATGTGCTGTTCCAGTCTCTTCTGTACCTAAGGTCCATCACCGTTCCCTTTGGATCCCTACGTAATTCGGTGCTCTCCGATACACACGATCGAATAGCGGAGGAGTGGTGCTCAAGCGTCAACTTTAGGTTACAATATCTCCGGATGTAATTAACATTTTAGAATGCAGAAAACGGCACTCATTACGTATTTGTTTATATGTTCAGATGTGCTAACAAAACTAACGGGGTTCCATTTAAAAAAAATCGTAGGTTTGTGTTAAAAAACATACTTTCGTGCATTTTTTTATGGTTTGTATTAACCAATTACACTAGCCCCTCTCCTCACGTTCGGTCTGTGGAATCGATTCGTCAGTATTTGATGTGGTTTACGAAATGTATCCAGCGGTAACGTTAGGTGACTCACCCTGTATACGACGGCCAGCCGAGGACGTGCGCGGCGTGCAACTCTCCCGGCCACGTCCGCGCTGAGTGTTTACAGCGGCGAGTGGCGCAGCTGCCGGCTGGAGATGCGCCGAGAACGCCGGCTATGCCTGCGCTGCCAGCGACTTACGCTACGGCTGCCCGCGGCCAAGTCCTGACCCCAAGCCCTAATATGAATTAGGAGGACCATCCAACCCGAGAAGAAGCCCAGATTGCCACCACTGACATAACAGAAGCTAGACCACCCGAACCTAAGGAAATCGTGACAGCTGTAACGGTTTCACCACAACAGACACCGAAAGATATTGGGAGCCACAGCAAATTCTCCGATTCCTCCGCTGTTGAGAATGACATGCAAGAACCATCCCGGAATGAGCAACCTCATAGTGAACCCATTTCTCTATTGACACCATCATCCACCACGAGCACGGTCGACAACTTGGCTCGAAACACCACCCGCTTAGAAGATTTGAAGAAGGCTGAGGAAGACAACATCAGACAGCAGCCGGTGAAACCTAAACGGCAAACACGAAAACAGAGCCCTGAAGAGATTCAAGACCTGGTCCCTCACCAAAAAAATTCTAAAAACAGATCGAAGCGGAAAGCAAGGCGTGGTAGACATCGGAAAACCAGACATCCCCAACCCGAATGAGGACGTACAGGTGAACCTCGCCCCTCCAATTGAAGAACCAATGGACACTGTTGACCGCTGTGGACCTGATACAGGGACAGCATGGTCTGACGACACTGAATGCGCTTAGTTGGACTACCAAATGACGCAGGCGTATAAAATCGCTACGCTCAATGTAAACAAAATAGTTTCGGACGTAAAGTTACAATCTGTGAAGGATTACTTATATGCCGCCGACATTGACATAGCGATGTTACAAGAGGTAGTTGCGACCAAAATAGCGGATGTGTACGGATATGAGGCGATCTTAAACATAGGCAATGAATGTGGAACAGGAATATTGTTCAAACACGGCATACCATGTACAGCAAAAGCAATACTTGAATCTGGACGAGGCATAACTGCACAAATATATGATCTACTTCTTGTTAATATATATGCTCCCTCTGGATCCAGCGGAAAACGAGCAAGGGGCAACCTATTCCGGGACGAAATTGTCCCATTAATAACGGATCCTCGACTGCACATAATTTTGGGTGGAAATTTTAACTGCGTATTGCGTCCAGAAGATCAAATACCGAACTTCAACTTTTGTGAGAAGCTGCTGATGTTAATTAACGGACTAGATATGATAGATGCTTGGTGCCACCTTCGCCCGCACACCCGAGGATACACGTACGTATCCAGTACTTCGGCTAGCAGACTAGACAGGCTGTGTGTAACGAAAGGTTTTATACATAATGTAACTGACTGCGAAATTTGGCCTCTTAACTTCTCGGATCACTGCGCATTTCATATAACCGCGCAGCACACTAAACAAAAAACATTCCTGGGAAGGGGCGTATGGCAGCTAAACGTGTCACTTTTGGAGGACGCAGTACTGCAACAGGAGATCCATGATACATGGCAGCGTTGTCTTCGGATGCAATCCAGATATCCAACACGCATCATGTGGTGGCTACAGTCTGCGAAACCGCAGATAAAAAAATGCATCGCACGATACGGTCGCATGAAAGCGTACTGGCGACAACGCACCTTGGAGTATCACTTTCTTTGCCTCCGCGGACTATATGATGACCCCATGGGGTTAGTAGCAAACAGCTCTAGAATAAAACGCACTAAAGCAAGAATAATGGCGTTGGTACGACAATCACTAGAGGGGAAAAAAGTTCGATCGCGTCCTCCGATTGAACAGACGCAGGAGAATACGTCCGTATATCACGTGATACGGGAAGCCAAGAGAGGTAAACAAAAGTTAATCCACCCTCAGCGATGAACAGGGGAACGAATACGATCAACAAGTCACAGTAAAAAACTAAGTGGTGCAACATTATACAGATTTTTACTCCGCATCGGTGACTGATGCGACGGCAAGTGAGCCGCTTTTATCCAACATTCAATCCACGGTCCATCCGACTGACAACGCCGACCTTGTAGCCCACATAACTGAGGAAGAAGTATGTGCCATAATCAAAGATTCGCCTACAAAGAAATCTGCTGGTTTAGATGGCCTACCCATAGAATTTTATGCTTGTTTTTGGCACATCATAGGACCGGAATTCACCAAAATATGCAATGAGTTATTGGGAGACGTGCAGATGCCATCTCAGTTTACCGAAGGAATGATTGTACTGATCCCCAAAAAAACCACGTAGCACTACGCTGAAGGATTTTCGACCACTAACACTGCTCAATTCCGACTATAAAATCTTCACCCGCCTCATAAATTGTAGACTGAAGACGGTACTGCCGAAAGTACTTGGCCCTTATCAAATGAGTGCTGTCCCAGGGAGATCAATGTCGAATGCATTATGTGAATATAGAGACATAATATATTTGTCGTGACTACGTAAATGCAATGTTGGTCTCATGTTATTAGACTTCGATAAGGCTTTTGACCGCATCAACCACCACTTTCTACTAACTGTAATGCAATGGATGGGATTCAGTGCTCATTTTATTCAAATCATACGGAAATGTATAGTCGGAACTTCCTCTCGAATCAAAATTAATGGTCAGCTAATTTCACCAGTCGCGATCAAGCAATCAGTGAGACAAGGCTGTCCCCTTTCTATGGCACTATACGCAATCGCCGTAGAACCGTTACTGTTAAACCTGCATCACAGGTTACAAGGTCTACAGGTGGTGGGTACAAAAACCGTGTGTCACGCTTATGCTGATGACGTCAGTGTAGTAGTTAACACGCACTCAGAAATAGAAGTCGTTCAACAAATAATCCATGCTTACGCCACTTCTTCCGGAGCCAAACTCAATGAACAAAAATCGAAAATTTTACCTGTCGGACCCCATGTGGAGACCTTTTAAAGAACATGGCTACAAAGGACAGAGAAGACGAACCACTTAGGTATGATTCTAATGGCCAACCCAAGAGAGATGACAGTAGCCAACTGGGACCATAAACTACATATATTCAGGGCTACTCTTCGTGAACACAAAACCAGGACGCTCAATCGGATACAGAGAGCTCTCTTGATTAACAGCTATGCGCTAAGCAAAATATATCACATCGCAGCAATGTTACCAGTACCCCAGGATACAGCGCAAAAACTTTTAGCTGCAGCGTATTGGTTCATATGGAGCGGAAACATCTTTAAAGTCACCATGCCAACCATAGTGTTAACCCGCGCCGCTGGTGGTTTGGGCGTCAAAGACATCAAGAACCTATGCACTGCCGTATATATATGGACCGAATCCGCAAAATACTGCAGTCACCCCATCCGACAATTACGAAAACGTTATTCAACAGGTTAGCCCCAACGAGCAAAAAGGCCCCAGTCGATGTTGGTCGCATCAGCGCTCAACTCGGTCACCTCCGGACTTACTACCTGGAAATGAGCTATATTCCAGATACTTGACAGTTGCTTGACACCAAAAGGGCCTATTACCACCTCACGAGACACCATAGGCAAAACCCAATGGAAGCGAAATAACCAGCTGTCAACTGGAGTAACGTCTGGAAAAACATTAACAATCCCATCCTCCACTCCAAAGTAGTGTCCACGTGGTATGACATTGTAAACGAGAAGGTCCCCACAGGTGAAAAGCTGCACAATATCAAAATGAAGCAGAGTCCGTACTGCGATCATTGCCATACTGTAGATACCTTGGCACACATTCTCATCTGCCGAGACCAATACCACTTATGGAATTGAACTAGAAAAAAACTCGCAATAATTACTAGAACCACAGACTCTGCTATAACACTTAAAGATGTACTTCAACCAGACTGGCATTTCTTTCCTGCAATAAAGCGCAATAGCTACACTTGGATTATCGGTCAGTTTGCATATTTTGCAGTTACGAATACACATGCGAGTATAGACGAGTACATACAGTATATAATGGAAGAGCACCACAACCTCAAAACGAGTCGGAAATACAAAGCTTTGTTTCAAATTTTCTTACTTCACACTTTGCCGTAATGAAGCGGTAATTTTTTGGTTGGTGCACAACACTACAGCGAGTCGATACTAATTTTGCTTCATTATAATTAAGTTGGCATTTATTTATTTTTATAGTACGGCAAGTCAAAGTGCCTCAGGAGAACTAATTTTGCCAGAAGCCGTTACATAAAACAAATCAGAAGTGCTTGATTGATTTCGTGTTCTTCTGTTTTACGGATATTGGACAGTTTGTCACGGAAAGAAGATTTATTCAGTTTCTTAATATATTATTTAAAAAATAAAAAAAGATAAAAAAGAAATAGGTTAAGTTAGGGCGAGAAAAAAAAGGTAGCGTAACGGTAAGCATCGCGCACTGTTGATAAGACTTCGCGTGTTCCATTACATTCGCTACTACATTTTCTTAAAATGCAATTCTGCTGTCGGCTGAAGTTAACAATTTAATGGAACTTTGAACATAATTCTCTTCACTAAAAAAAAAAAAAAAGCTCTGTGGAAACGTGCTAACCTGAGAGAAAGAGCTGTAACGTTTTTATCCATTCTGTGAAAGAGCTACAAGCAGTCAGATCACACATCGATAAGGAAATCGCAAGAAAATACTTTCGGCTCATAGTGCAATGGTGAAAAACTTACAATGCTGCACAACAAGTAACGCCTCTTTCCGCTGCTGACAAACAAATTTTGGGTTTCTAGGAATACATAACTTTATTTATGAAATGCCACATTTGCATACCACTTGAGTATGACACAGCATACCAATCAAACACAGACCCAATCGAAATCTAAGTGATTAGTATTTTACTAATTCGAGCCGATAGAGGCACGCTTGTGTACAGATACTCAGTTTTATTGAAACATATTTTCGTTGTAAGGTTATCATTGGTAGTTTTATTTCATTTCTTATAATACAGTGCACAATTTTCATACGGTTTCTTTTAGTGTTGTTAAAACATTAGTGAACATGAGAGAGAAATTAATCATCAACGATATATGCGAATTCTCTGATGTTATGCACATGCAGTTTATTGGTTACATGCATGTAGAAAACTTGTTCTGAGTTAAAGCTGTCAAACAAGGTTTTATGAAGAATAAAATGCCACTACCACACGACAGCTAATGTAGAAAATACATTTCTGACGTATTTTTGCACGATGCGCTCTCACCATACATAATACAAAAGTTTCGAGATGCATCTGCAGCCTGGCCTTCTATTAAACCTGAAAAGAATAAAATGTCGCAGAAGTTAGCCCTTTTTCCACATGCGACCATTTTGGATTGAGAAGTGAAGGGAATTATGTTCAAAGTTCCATTAGATCGATAACTTCAGCAGACAGCAGTATGGCGTTTTAAAAAATGTAGCAGTGAATGAACCCAACTCGCGACGTCTTAACAGTGCACGACGCTTACCATTACGCTACTAGCTGACACATAGCTACAACACCTCCAGAACTCAACAACGTTCCTCCAGAACTTGCGCATTGCACAGTGCTGTGAGATAATGCATATGGCCGGATCTAGACTTCTGAGAGGCAGACAGTTACAGCTTTTCTTTTGCACTGCACGACGTTTTTAACAAACAGATAGCGCAATGGAGTAGCTCAAGTCGAAAGGAACACTTCCTGTTTAAATTTCTGCATCCTAAACTGTTGGCAGTTTTGTGTAGGTGTCAGTTACGTGATTTTATTTCGGTGATTACAAAATAGAGTCGAATGTATGCACTGGGTAGCCGAGGCAGCAAGTTCATGGCGATTCGGTCAACCAAGTAAATGAATGTACTGAACATGCTGCAAATCACTACAGGGAGCCTGTGTGTCAGAATTCTCATCCAGTGTGGCGCAACATTGTTATGATAGAAAAAATGAGTGATGGAGAAAAGAGTTTAGTGGTCTCTTGGATTGATGCTAGGTTCATATACTTATGGTCTGGGTTCGATTCCAACATCTGCTGCTGATTTTTGATAAGGAGAGACAGATTCTGTTCTCTTCTGGCTACGCCAAGTGAAGAAGGTATAATGGCATTGTGGTCTGACATTCATGTTAAACATGACATTCTTTCTCTACCAAGTAGACGTTAGATTGAACCACAATAAAGTCAGGAGTCGCGACACGTAGAAACTCTATCAACAGTAACCTTTCTTATACTAGTTATTTATTTCTAGTGACGAAACAAACGCTATGTAGGGTCACAGGACACTTATTCCATATTTTATTTGAGCTTCTGTATGTCGACAAAATTGTTTCTGATCTGGGAATGCAACTCAGACCGCCCTTACGGAATTTGATCCCTTCGTGACAATACAGCTCGACTGCAATTTGTTGTTTGTTCAAAACTGCAGATTCCTCAACATTTCCATATATTGCACGTGAAAGGGTTCGAATCCTGGCCCGGCACTAAAGCTTTCATTATGTATTATCAAGCTCTAGCATGAGAACACCTATCTGCTGGTGGGTAATAATTTTGATTTTTAATCTATTTTCATTCGTTGTCAACACTAATGGTATCTGACGTTTTTGAGTCCCAGTGAGACACAGAACTGTTTGCGAAATCATTGTAAATTCAAGGATGTTATTCCAAGCTGCTGGTGTAGAAAAATTCGGTAGCTGACGTCTCTTTGTGTGCAGTCAACAACGATATGTGTGGGGCTCGATTCCCAGTCAGCACTGAACTCTTCGTCATATTATTTCTAGTTCAAACATGCTCACATGTCGCTGCTGGTGTAACAAACCCATTTTTAACGTTCGTTTTCTCTAGAATATAACAGCGATAGGTGCCAGGTTGGAGTCCTGGGAAAGAAAAAATTAATGTTTCGTCTCGTCTTTTCAGTTAAAACATCTAGCTACTGCCGAGAAAATCCAATATGTCACAGTTGATTGTGCTTCGATGACAATCCAATTAGGTTCTGGGTTCGAATCCCTGTCCAGGACAAAGCTTTACCTCACGGCATTTCAAGTAAGTTACTTGTGAAGAAGCAATATTTAACATCTCTCGTAGTTGGTTAACAAGGACAGTAGATGCTGGGTAGGAATTCGCGTCCGTTAACAGTGTTTACGTTACGTAATTTAAAGTTGATATTTGCTAACTGATACTGTCTTAAATCGAGGTATATCACTCTCTGTATGCCTAGTCAGGAATGACTGTTAGTTTCCGTCAGTCACGAAGTCTTTGCTTAGTCTTCATGACCTGGGTTTGAATCCATATGCAGAACGAGACGGTTCGTCCTGTCATTTGAAGTTCATACATATCTCAACTAGCTGCTCGTGAATAACTTAAATTTTTAATGTCATTTTGTGTTAAATAATAAGTACGGTATGTTATTTTGAAGAGGAAATCATGAATACGACGAACTTACTACGTGAAATACCTATCTGACGTAATAATGAGAGTGGTAACATTTCGTGTATGTCATTTATTGTAATAAATGTGAGCTTACAACCCTGAAGAACCGTCTTATCTGTGATAAGATGTTCCCTGACATTTGTAGTACCTTGATAGTACTTTACATCTTGAGTTATTGCGATACAGAGCAGTGTTTTCTAGTGGTGACTTGTTGGAACCATTTTCAATAGTCAAACGACTGTACCGAGGGGCGATTAGAGGACCTGCTAGACAGCTGCGCTATGTGGGTTGCATTCGAATCAGACGAAATGCAATTCAGATCGTCCGGATACTTTTGAGCATGACTGTACATGTATCGTGCATGTGCATGTCTGATGTATATGTGAGAGAGTGCACCAGCAGAATATTTCCAGCGTCACGAGACATTCCTGATCACGGAGTAAGGCTGCGAGAGAACTAAATTAATGTCAATAACAACACAGCATAAATTCTGATTCGCGCTATTTTCGCTTGACCCGTCATGGAAGGTCAAAATCGATTATCAGTTGGTCGGGGACACTGTTACGTAAATACGCCATATTTCTAAGCCTGCAGCATCTCTCGTGGAGGAATTTTGTACATTAGCCCACAGTTCATACCGAATGCTATAACAGATATATTTATCGTCAAAAATAATATTCCGATAATCTGCTCATAAAGGTCACAAACAGTTATGATTATTAAGATTAGTTATTTTCGTGATTTTGTATCTCTCGGGTATCCGAAATTCTGTACAAATGCTATAGCTGTAAATTTGTAGGTACTCCTTTAGGTTTTTATCGTCTATAACTTTCTCAGGTGGAAAATTCAGTTATTACGTCGAATTAGATGCTTCAGAAATTAATTTCTTTCTTTAAATAAGATCGATGTACATGGAAACACTTAAAATACAAAAAAAGAGCCTTTTGTTTTTGGATATAGAAATCATATGTACCGTTTAATTCTTAACTAGATCCACTTGGAATGAGTAAAGCTGCCTCTGTCAACTGTCGAAGATGAAACAAACATTTAATACAATTTTTCATATTAAAATTGTTATTTATTAGGTAATTATGATGTAAAAATAGCACCGTACACCTGAAACCCTGGTACGATGTAAGAGAGGGCGTGAGGACCCAAATAAGATCAGATTAAATGAATAATGGTTCAAATGGCTCTGAGCACTGTGCGACTTAACATCTGAGGTCATCAGTCACCTAGAACTTAGAAGTAATTAAACCTGACTAACCTAAGGATATCACACACATCCATGCCCGAGGCAGGATTCGAACCTGCGACCGTAGATTAAATGAATAAATAAATAAAATTAAAATAAAGACATGATGTTGCCAGCCACGCTTCTTTTTGCAGGGGTAAAATCGCCAAACATTTCCGGCGTTGACCGTGCTATTATTTTCTTATTCAAATGTAAGGAACAAAATAGGATAAGTTTTGCAAACAACAATTTCTAGAGCAAGAATACTGACTGGGAACCGTGTCGCATTTTACGGAACTTTGTATTAGTTAGCCGGCCGGAGTGGCCTAGCGGTTCTAGGCGCTACAGTCTGGAGCCGCGCGACCGCTACGGTCGCAGGTTCGAATCCTGCCTCGGCCATGGATGTGTGTGATGTCCTTAGGTTAGTAAGGTTTAAGTAGCTCTAAGTTCTAGGGGACTGATGACCTTAGAAGTTAAGTCCCATAGTGCTCAGAGTCATTTTGTATTAGTTAAGAGTTCGTCCGTCGACCTTGTCTGCCGTACCAGCTGCAAGTTGCTGCCGAGCTGTTGTTGTGCAGTCTGTAGCTATTTGTATCAGCGGAAGTTTACTTTCGCAGCTCACATGATCTATTTAGGGCGCGTCTACTGTTGCTTTTTATTGCTTCCTTTGTTCTTTTTGTGTTCTCTCTCCTATCTTCAATTGCCTTTATCACTTCTTGTCAGGCAGCCTTTTCTGTTTAACAGATAGGAGTGTGGAATCTCGCAAACTGGTCATCATCACCTGCAGTGGGAAACTGTAGTCCTAGCATTACGAACTCCCAATGGTTCTCATGTGAACACAAAAAAGTAATTTTATACTCGCTATTGGCGAGATTCGATTCCTCGTGTGGTCATTTTCATTTTTATTTTCCACCGTTTTTTTTTTTTTTTTTTTTAAATCTACATCTATATCTATACTGCTCAAGTCAACTCACGGTGTGTGATGGAGGGTAACTCTCATTAGAATGTCTTTCCCTCCCTTTTCCGCTCCATTCATGAATGATGCAAGCGAAAAATGATAGTCGGTAAACATCCGTACAACATCTAATTTCTTTAATTGCCGAAAAATGCAAATATGTTTGTTGGGAGAGTTTTAGGAAAATATCGTTCATCTGTAAAGGAGACAGCATGCAGAGCACTATACTCTGTTCATCGTAAGAATAAACCTGATGTAAACATAACGCCATTTATTCTTCGCGTTTGCTTGAATCTCATTTAATTTTGTTTCACAAGCCAAGCTGTGACCAGTACGGTCAAGTACGATCATAAGAATATGTTTTACGCTGTGTTAAACGCACATGGGCTGTGCGATAATGCGGGACAACAGCATTACTGTTGCTATAAACTTGGACAGAGTTGGCCAGGCAGCGGTCCAACTAACTTGTAATGATGTTAGCAGTTGCAGTTCAGACGTAGATATGAGCGAAGAAACAATATAGCTTCAAAAGTCATTTAATTTTTAAACAGATGAAATAATATTCGGGAAAACCTGAGCTCTACTGCGAGCTTCTTAGGTGATCAAACGGAAAGCATAAAATGCTGTCGTTCTCGCCTGACATAGTATTCTAGTTACAAACAAGAGTGATGAAAAGTTCTAACTTAAACACAGGGTAATTTTTCTGAACGAGCTGTATGTGATGCGAAAGCATACTGCAGGGATTTCACTGTACTGTTGAATACGAAAGCCATTAAAGGTATTAATTATAGTCAATCGTCTGGTAATCTCTTAGCTCCTTCCTTATCCGAATCCGAGAAATACATTTCAGTTCTGGGAGTGTGATCTGCAACATTGATAACGAGCCTAGCAACAACTGGATTCATGAAGCCAACCGGCGCCGCATTTTCTCCCCTTCTTTTACGACGAGCCATTCTATATCTCGGTAGCGTTCTGCAGTGACATGTAAAAAATCTGCGTGCGTTAGTTCCAGTGAGTCTGGCAGTTTAACACTTTCGTTACTTCTCGGGCCAAATCTCGTAACTTGGCTCCATATCAGTTCTGTTGGGTTCTTATTTTAATAGTACAGTGGCAAATGAAAAAAAAATGCAGCATTTGTAAGGTTTGCTTGATGCTGTGCGAGACTTAAACCAGCGAACCATAAACTACAATAAGTTCCTAATCTATTACGCTACCGATCTCGCCATGCATCCAATATATGTCTGAGTCTCTTCTGTATTTAATACAGTTCCTCGGAGAACTTGAAAGTCAATTATCTCTATAAGTTTATGAACAACATTAAGGACAACCTATTTCTTGGAATTTTTTAAGTGTTCCACGCGCGTGCTTCACTACGGAACAGGAAGCAGCCTGAGCCATTTTCAAACTGCGCATTAACAGCGCGACAATCAGGGCACAACGCTGCAGACGCTGAGGCTGTACACGATTTTTGAAATAAAAACTACAAAGCTAAAGCGTGATTAAGAAAAACGTTTATGGCTGCTAATGTATGTCAATTTCTTAAAGTTTCTTTTAACGCAACTTAGTAATAAGATATCTAATACATAAGTAGGACCTATTTTCAAGACACCAGTGTACGTGTGCTACGGCTTCCGACCAATCATCGCGTTTGTGTTTGTTTACATCAGGTTTATTCTAGCGATGAACAGAGTATAGTGCAACGCCTTATTGAGTAGTGCTTGAGTGTCTGGAATCGCCTTCAGGCCGCATTAGAGACACAGAAACAGTTCATAAGCGAGGCAGCTAGATTTGCTACAAGTAGGCTCGATCAGCACGCAAGTGTTATGGAGATACTTCGGGAACTCGAGTTGGAATCCGTGGAGGGAAGACGATATTCTTTTCGAGGAACACTGTTGAGAAAATTCAGAGAACCAA
Organism: Schistocerca serialis cubense; assembly: GCF_023864345.2. NCBI lineage: Eukaryota > Metazoa > Arthropoda > Insecta > Orthoptera > Acrididae > Schistocerca > Schistocerca serialis. The sequence goes on along the minus strand of NC_064641.1, from coordinate 848,490,827 downwards.
CTTTGAAGATGACTCGAGAATGGTCTTACTGCTGCCGCCAACGTACATATCAAATAAAACCTACGAACATAAATGAGATGAAGTTAAAAATGCAACCGTGAAAAGTTTATAAACCCTCCTCATATGGCACGACATCCAATGTGGTATATACACTCCTGGAAATGGAAAAAAGAACACATTGACACCGGTGTGTCAGACCCACCATACTTGCTCCGGACACTGCGAGAGGGCTGTACAAGCAATGATCACACGCACGGCACAGCGGACACACCAGGAACCGCGGTGTTGGCCGTCGAACGGCGCTAGCTGCGCAGCATTTGTGCACCGCCGCCGTCAGTGTCAGCCAGTTTGCCGTGGCATACGGAGCTCCATCGCAGTCTTTAACACTGGTAGCATGCCGCGACAGCGTGGACGTGAACCGTATGTGCAGTTGACGGACTTTGAGCGAGGGCGTATAGTGGGCATGCGGGAGGCCGGGTGGACGTACCGCCGAATTGCTCAACACGTGGGGCGTGAGGTCTCCACAGTACATCGATGTTGTCGCCAGTGGTCGGCGGAAGGTGCACGTGCCCGTCGACCTGGGACCGGACCGCAGCGACGCACGGATGCACGCCAAGACCGTAGGATCCTACGCAGTGCCGTAGGGGACCGCACCGCCACTTCCCAGCAAATTAGGGACACTGTTGCTCCTGGGGTATCGGCGAGGACCATTCGCAACCGTCTCCATGAAGCTGGGCTACGGTCCCGCACACCGTTAGGCCGTCTTCCGCTCACGCCCCAACATCGTGCAGCCCGCCTCCAGTGGTGTCGCGACAGGCGTGAATGGAGGGACGAATGGAGACGTGTCGTCTTCAGCGATGAGAGTCGCTTCTGCCTTGGTGCCAATGATGGTCGTATGCGTGTTTGGCGCCGTGCAGGTGAGCGCCACAATCAGGACTGCATACGACCGAGGCACACAGGGCCAACACCCGGCATCATGGTGTGGGGAGCGATCTCCTACACTGGCCGTACACCACTGGTGATCGTCGAGGGGACACTGAATAGTGCACGGTACATCCAAACCGTCATCGAACCCATCGTTCTACCATTCCTAGACCGGCAAGGGAACTTGCTGTTCCAACAGGACAATGCACGTCCGCATGTATCCCGTGCCACCCAACGTGCTCTAGAAGGTGTAAGTCAACTACCCTGGCCAGCAAGATCTCCGGATCTGTCCCCCATTGAGCATGTTTGGGACTGGATGAAGCGTCGTCTCATGCGGTCTGCACGTCCAGCACGAACACTGGTCCAACTGAGGCGCCAGGTGGAAATGGCATGGCAAGCCGTTCCACAGGACTACATCCAGCATCTCTACGATCGTCTCCATGGGAGAATAGCAGCCTGCATTGCTGCGAAAGGTGGATATACACTGTACTAGTGCCGACATTGTGCATGCTCTGTTGCCTGTGTCTATGTGCCTGTGGTTCTGTCAGTGTGATCATGTGATGTATCTGACCCCAGGAATGTGTCAATAAAGTTTCCCCTTGCTGGGACAATGAATTCACGGTGTTCTTATTTCAATTTCCAGGAGCCAGGAGTATATATATATATATATATATATATATATATATATATATATATATATGGTTACAAATAAATAAAGCTAGGATAGTATTTCTACAACTGTGCAATTTTCGGAAGTATTATATCATTCAGTTAGAGGAGTATTCAGGAGAAACGTTGCTGGATTTAAAGTGAAATAGTCATTATTGATGATGCAGGAGTGGTAGCGGTCTCTGTGTTAGGATAGACACGTACTTGAAGAATCACACACAGGAAGTTAAGGTCATTGAAGACCGACTTTCAAATCCTAACTAGTCAACAAATTAAAGAGGTTCTTATCACGCTCCCGGATAGAGACTGTGGGATAGAAAGTGAACCCACGTCCTCAATTATTTGCTGGATATATTCCAACCTCTGTTTTCTTCCAAAATGTTGTGCCCTCTACAGCCTCCTCTAGTACCATGGAAGTTATTCCATGATATCTTAACAGATGTCCTATCATCCTGTCCCTTCATGTTGTCAGTATTTACCATCTATTTCTTTCCTCTCCGAATCTGCGTACAACCTACTCATTCGTTCCCGTATCAGTCCACCTAATTTTCAAAATTTTTCTGTAGCATCACATCTCAAACGCATCGATTCTCTTCTGCTCTGGTTTCTCCGCAGTCCGTGTTTTACCAGCATACAGCACATTCTCACGAACTTCTTTCTCAAATGAAGGCCTATATTTGATACTAGTAGACTTCTCTTGGCCAGGAATTCCCTTGTCGCCAGGGCTAGTCTGCTTTTGATGTCTTCTTTGCGTCATCCGTCATGGATTATTTTGCTGCCTAGGTCGCATAATTCCTAAACTTCATCTGCTTCGTGACCACCAATCCCGACGTTATGTTTCTCGCTGTTCTCATATCTGTTACTTCTCATTACTTCCGTCTTTCTTCTATTTAAAAAATGGTTCAAATGACTCTGAGCGCTATGTGACTTTACTTCTGAGGTCATCAGTCGCCTAGAACTTAGAACTAATTAAACCTAACTAACCTAAGGACATCACACACATCCATGCCCGAGGTCTTCTATTTAGTGTGAGTCCATATTCTGTACTCATAAGAGTATTCATTCCATTCATCAGATCCTGTAATCCCTCTTTCATTCAGTGTGGACAGCAATGTCGTCACCGAATCTTACTACTGATATCCTTTCACCTTGAATTTTAATTCCGCTCTTGAACCTTTCTTTTATTTGCATCATTACTTCTTCGATGTACAGATTGAACAGTAGTGGCGAAAGACTACTGTCTTACACCCCTTTTAATCTGGGTATTCCATTCTCTGTCTTTCACTCCTATTGGCTCTCGCACACGTAATCTCTCTCCCCATAACTTACTCCTATTTTCCTCAGAATTTCGAATACCTTGCTCCATTTTATCTGGTCGAATGCATTTGTCATGTCGACAAGTCCTATGAACGTGTCTTGATTGTTCTTTAGTCTTGCTTCCATTATCAATTGCAACGTCAGAACTGCCTCTCTGGTGCCTTTATCTTCCCTAAAGCCAAACTGATCGGCTTATAACACATTCTCAATTTTCTTTTCTATTCTTCTGTATACATTTCTTGGTCATAGAGTAAAACATGTATGTTACGCTATAAAGACGAAAATGGATATAAGCGAAGAACTTTGCAATGATCTGGTTTCGGGCACAGAACATTTTGAAGACCATGCACAGACCGCAGTTCATGCTATTGTGAGTAGAATTCCGACCACGGTAATAACTGACACAGGTGCAAACGTGAATGTCTTAGCGAGTCATTTTTTGAAAAAGATTTGTGAGACGACTAAGGTTCCGACGTTGCCGAAACAAAATAGGGGTTATCTGTCCCGTGCTTGCTGGGGGGCTGGAGATCCTGCGACATGGCATTAAGAGAGTCGACCTCCCAAGTGCAACATGTCTGTTAGAAATAGGAGGAAATGGGATAGTTTTAAAATTAATTCGTGCCAAGGCATGTCGTGGAAAATTATGCCAGACTCTTAAATTGAAAATTGTAGCCGATAAGCTCCTGTGGACAGACGTGACTTTGCTGGCTACGAAGGTGATGAACCTGTGCCAACAGAGGCAAAGAGCGGTTTACCTGACACAAATAGAATTTGCGCAAAGGTCCAGGAGTCTAGTTACCTTTACCGATCACAATTATTTGTTCAAGAATTCTCTGCAGAGTCCAGAGTGATTAATGGTTACATATGTCACTCGAACATAGTTTCCCATGATGCCTATTGTCACCAGACTTACTTCATCTCGTGGGCTAAGAGGGAAGCAGTGAAGCAAAACGTTCGTCAAGCGCTTATATCGTTGAACGCTACTACCAAGTCGCGGAAAAGAGTCATATGATAAGCGGCTGGACAGCATACAAATATTTTCTGTTAAAAAAATAATGGTTCAAATGGCTCTGAGCACCATGGGAGAACTTAGAACTACTTAAACCTAACTAACCTAAGGTCATCACACACATCATGCCCGAGGCAGGATTCGAACCTGCGACCGTAGCAGTCGCGCGGTTCCGGACTGAAGCGCCTAGAACCACTCGGCCCCCTCGGCCGGCAAATATTGTTTGTGGGAGATTTAATTTTTCTGAAGAGCTATCGTAAACCTTCTCTCACAAAACGTAAAAACAGGAAGTGGCAGCTTTCAAAATTGTGTGGATTCATCGTCGTGGGTTCTTCGTTTTACTATATCCTAATTCTGACAAGTTTAAGGGTCTACATCGTCATCAGGATTTGGAAAAGCATATTCAATAATAAGATTTTTACTTGCCAAGATGTATATTAAAGCTGATATTTTTGTGATTTTGTTGTATGTATGTATGTATACATTGTCTTGTAACGCCTGTCATTTTTTAATATGTAAGAAATAATGAAAGGCTAATTCCTGATGAGGAAACCTGTGACCTAAATGCAAATGGAAGAGTAAACAAATGTTCAAATGTGCTTCAAATGGCTCTGAGTACTATGGGACTTAACTGCTGAGGTCATCAGTCCCCTAGAACTTAGAACTACTTAAACCTAACTAACCTAAGGACATCACACGCATCCATGCCCGAGGCAGGATTCGAACCTGCGACCGTAGCGGTCGCACGGTTCCAGACTGTAGCGCCTAGAACCGCTCGGCCACACTGGCTGGCTAAAGAAATGTGTCAAGTAACATGTCTGTACCGTGTAACTGTCTGTTCATCTTATGCTTTAGAGATACCCCATTGCCAGCCGCGGTGGTCTAGCGGTTCTAGGCGTGCAGTCCGGAACCGCGCGACTGGTACGGTCGCAGGTTCGAATCCTGCCTCGGGCATGGATGTGTGTGATGTCCTTAGGTCAGTTAGGTTTAAGTAGTTCTAAGTTCTAGGGGACTGATGACCTCAGATGTTGTCCCATAGTGCTTAGAGCCATTTGAACCATTTTAGATACCCCATTGTAAATATGAGCTGATTATATTCCATGCTACGATCTATTACTTACATAAAGAAATGACGTGCACATAGCTGGTGGGCTGCACAGTACCTATTTTTATGGATTTCATAAACTTTAAATACGTGTTTAGATTTAGAGAGTCAAAGAATATCGATCATCTTCTTGAAAAATCTTAAAGAATATCATTTATCTTATTATTGCATGAGGGAATACCTGTTCAACATAAGACTGTACTTTTAAATGACAGTGCGAAAAATACGCACGATGACTTACCTTAGGTTAAGTGGCATGCCATAAGAAATGGTTACTTGGTGATTACATCACTATACAAAGTTTTCTTTGATACACCGTTAGATATATATGCACGATTTATGTTTCTTATGTGTAATTTGTCTGAACAATTTTTTCCTTATTCGGTAAATATTTGAGAACGCGAAATGTTAGGAAGACTTCCTTTCATGCACTGCAGCATGCGTCGCTGACTTACTCGTACTTTTCTATTTTCTGTTAGATAACGAAACGTTGAATATCTAAAAACACGATATGCACTAGTGTATAAAACGTGGTTTTTATTTTCGATAAATTTATCTAGTGATTAAATTATTGGGCCTGAATGTGTCTGACCATTTCATTCCTTATTTGGAAATAAAACCGTCGAAGAATGACATCAAGGGAAACCAATCAATCGATAAGCTATTATTATACCTTGTAAAAAAAACATGTGTTTTGTAATAATACCGTACTATGTAAGAAGTAATTATCACGATCCAGGGACTAGAGAGAAAAAAGACCAATTCTTGTCAATGACAATAGTGTAGTGTACAAACTCATGAACAATATATTTTAAAGTAACAATTTCGGTGAATCAAACGGACATGCAAGAACGTTTCTATGCGAGAAGCTTTCTCATTGAAGTAAAAACAAAGTGCAGACGAAAAATATGAATGCACACAGTGAAAAGGTACTTACTTCTGCCTAGCTGCAAATAGGATGGAAAACAGTGCTGAATTCGATTAACGCATAAGATGCTGTGAATCTGTATGACACTAACAACACAGACACTTTGAAAACCACACGTGAAGAATCATTAAATAGTATTCCCACGAAGAGCCGCCTGTGGAAAAGGCCGCCGACAAACTTAATTGTTGCTGTGTTGTGTCGGCTGTCAAGTGCGTGTTAAAATTTAAAAACTCCTTGCTCTGCTCTAGCGACGAAGAAGTGTTATAAAGAGACACTCCTAGTGTGTGCAGTGGAGTCGTATTACGCGACATGCCCGTCTGTCTTGTGTATTGAGTGCTATGTTTACGCCCAGCTTAATTTTAGTACGATCCTATGACGTACCGCACCCTGATTTTAATGTTGGCATTACAAAGCAGTGACTATTATAAACACTCAATGTGACGCGGCAATGACACCAAAAAAGAATATTTCAATAACTAATTTTCTTAATCTTTCCTTTTATCTTTGTGTTTACTTCTTTAGAGTACGTTAGTCGTAAATAAATAAAAGATTTCATCTTACTTCAAATATTGTACGTTACGGCGAATGCACTCGTTAAAATGTTTTTTCTTTCATTTTTATCTCTCTGTTCTTTTATTAAATTTAGATTGCAAGAACATAAAAGGTTTCTTTCTGTCCTTTGCTCCCACTTTACATATTCATTGCCGCTCCTAGTGTACGCTGGTCATATCGTCGTACACAGTTCAATTATCAGGTTTGTCTTTAATTAATTACGGTCGGATACGGCAAACGTTCGCCTGCTCTGACTTTTGTCAGCCCTCGTCTTTCACATAATACATACAATGGTTCTACTACAAAATCAGAAAACCAGTGAGGGGGATTATATTCTTTGCTGGCACTCGATCACATTCATATTTTTCTTTGATTTTAATCTGGGACTATCTTTTTTATATACTTTACAGATTATTCATCTGATAAGGGATACACATCTTACAATGAATGTGATCGAGTGCCAGCAAAGAATATAATCCCCCTCACTGGAATCGAATCACACAACAAAAACAAAACAAAAACCGTATGTGTCACCTCCACTTTCAATTAACAATTATACAATGAAAATCAAATCTCTGCCTCTTCAGGCCTTGACAAGCCGCTGATTCGTTAGTAAAATCTAATTTTAGAATCGTCACTCGCCACAGTGAATTCACAGAATTACATAAAAAGGTGCTCGCCGTCTCTCGATATGGTTCCAAAGTGTCAGGGTCTAAATCGTTCTATACGCTATGGCAGATCTCAACTTTCAAATGCCAGGCGCTATTCGATACAAAATGATAGTGTTTCCTGAATACTATTCGCTGGGGTGTACCACAACAACAATAATCAGCACACCTCGAGACTTCACCTTGCTCGGGTATAACAGATCCCTATCAGTCTTCAAATAAAATGCATCTCGCACTCAAGTATCTTAAAGTGGGCCAACAGTTCCATTAGCTTTACCTACAGTAAACATTTGGATCTACCGTTCGACAAAATCAGACTCACTTACCTACATTCCAGCCAATAAACTTCAAGAGGTACTGCTTAAGCTAACTCGTTCCTTCAAATTCAGTTACTATAGCCATCATTTAATTGATGGATCCCCTATTAGTTGCAAAAGCGCTTCTGAACTAACATCCCTACAAACAGAGAATCAGAACCAAATTTTCTAGAACAAACCAAACTTACAAACTAGCGTTATTGCTCAAAACGTGCTAAACCGCATTAAACTTACCATACGAGACGAGGAAAACCTACCCAGAGTCTTCCCTACAAGAAGATATGCCTTGGTTCGTTGCGAAACGTGAACTTCCCATCCATCCATGTTAATCACAACCTGAACCATGTTTCGAGACAAACATGCATCAATATTGTAACGTAACAATAGTAAAATCATTGTAGGCAGTGGCTGTCGCAGCTCCATATAGCGGCCAGACCACGATGCCTGTGTGTGATCTCTGGAATCAGCTTAATCCGCTCTGTTTTACTGCATCACTGCCAAAGTACAGCCATCCACGAGTTGAATTTCTACAACATACAGGGTGCGTCAAAAAATGTATACACACTTTGAACTGTCATAGACAATTTATTTCCCGTTCTACAAGGTTAAATATCTGTGAGAAAGTAATGTTATGTTTCTTCAACTGGTGGCAGCAGTGGCAAGGAAGTAACTACAACATGGCGGACGTGCGTTTGAGCTTTGAACCGCGGAAGGAGATAATTAAGTGGTACTGGAAGTTTGAGAATGTAGCTGCGGTTCGAAGACAGTGGAGAAGTGAGTATGGTACAGAACCACCTTCAAGATTAACAATTACACGTCTACGAGACAAATTGGAAGTTCATGGGACAGTGTGTGATGTGCATAAAGGTCGATCGGGGCGACCTCGTACAGCTACAAGTGATGATTCCACAACTGCGGTCTTGGAACTGTTTCAGCGTTCGCCTCAAAATTCTTCAAGGCAAGCGGCACGTGAGAGTAATGTCAGTGCTAGTAGTGTGCTACGCATGCTGAAGAAAGGCAAGTTTCGTGTGTACATTCCAAGGCTTGTGCAACAGCTAAGTAACGACGATTCAGATCGAAGGTTAGAATGTTGTGAATGGGTTCAGGAGATGGTGAGACGTGAACTGGGATTTATGGGTAGCATAATTTGGTCGGATGAAGCCCAATTCAAACTCAATGGATCTGTCAATAGGCACAATTGTGTGTACTGGGCTGAAGATAATCCTCACATTACAGTTGAAGAGGCTGTGAATTTGCCTGGTGTAAATGTGTGGTGTGGTTTGTCTGCAAGGGTACTCATTGGGCCTTTCCGCTTTGAAGGTGCTGTTACTGGAGAAACGTACCTAACAATGCTTGATGACTCCATATTCCCTGCCATTCATGCACTATACGGTAATGATGAGTTTTATTTCCAACAAGATGGCGCCCCGCTGCACTATCATAGGGACGTACGAGCATACCTGGATCACAATGTGCCAGGCCAGTGGATAGGACGCAGGGGACCAATTGAGTTTCCTGCACGCTCTCCAGACCTCACGCCGCTGGATTTCTTCTTGTGGGGCACAGTAAAAGATGAGGTGTACAAACGTAAACCACGTAACCTGGACACACTTTGGAGTGAGATTCAGGCGGTGTGCGCAGAAATATCATTGGACACTTTGGTACGATGTACGGAATCAGTGGTGACTCGTACTCAGACATGTATTGATGCTGAAGGCCACCAGTTTGAACATTAATCACATTTGCAAATACATTTATTTTTCCAATTGGACTTTATACTTTCCATTTCCAGAAATTTAACACTGTAGAACGAGAAATAAATTTTCTATGACGCTTCAAAGTGTGTATACATTTTTTTGACGCACCCTGTATTTACACCGGTTAATTAGACAACTATTTAGTTACATCTTTACATATTTCCACTTAAAAATTTTTCTTTTATGCTTCCTCACGTGACTTTACAATAGGTGGAGACGACAAGTAAAGCACTTTTATACGACAAGGCCATTTGACACAGTCCAATTAGTAAGACAACGCTGCTGTGTACTACAATATGAGCGAAATAAATCAGTTGACTCTTAGAATACGTAGTCTGTGAAACCAGCAAACATAAACACTAGTACCAACGTAAAACCAGTGAATGACACAAGTGTCTACTGTTGCGGATCGTGGCCGTATTCATTAACTACAAATTTTATTTACTGACAATAGGCGGTTTAATCAGGGACCTAGACATCTGCGTCTATGAGCAGTCCAGCCCGTACGTTGCAATGAGCCTTTCTCAGCTGTTTCATAATGACTGTCGCTTGCTGACAGGGAGGTTTAGCACCACTACCTCCAATCCGGCTATGCGTACGAGATCACCATGTGTCTATGGGGTTTGTTGCGACTAAACGGATCACGTGGCAAGCACTTGCCTGAAGTCAACAACTGTGGGGGGCGGTGCCCGTCCTCCTCCCTCATGTTGAACCCGATGTCACTGAGTACATGAAGACGATGATTCTACTTAGGTTTTGCAAATCAAACTGCCTTTTCCTGCTGCTAGTTACTTTATTTATCCCATACACGTTTCGCCTTCTCCTGTTCTAAAGCATCATCAGTGGGATCTATGACGATACAGTTTTGTTGGTTATAGATTATCAAACAGTTCACTTCGCGATTTTTTGTAAAAAAAGTAATTACTTAGAATTTACTGATCTGCGTTTCCTCTCATCTGGTCTGGAGGTCGCACTGCCACTTTTATCACTGCCATATATTCACATTTATGTGTTCTTGCCATCCACACACTGTTCCCTATGTTTCTCACTCTTTTTTGTGGTGGACTATCGTTCTTTTGTCAGTCGATACAACTATATACCCTGTGTGTGTGTGTGTGTGTGTATGAGTGAGAGAGAGAGGGGAGGGGGGAGGATAGAGCCGAATTTAATTTTTTTTTGGGGGGGGGGGAGGGGGGGGAGGGGGCTGACTGTACTAGCTGTTAGCGAGTGGCTGAAAACTTTGGTGGCAGCTGTTTTGACTCTTCGTTTCAATATTCTGGGGAGGGGTCCTGGATGAGTGAGTGTAAAGATGTTGGGTTCTATTATTATTACATTGGACAGTATTATTATATTTATCCTTTTGGCGATCATTATTCTATTATTTTATCTATTAGTGTAAATAATGAATTGCTTGGCATGTGTACTTGATCATTCAACAGGATTTTCCCCTCTGCTTTGGTTTTATGTATGTGGTAATTTTCTTGCATGATCAGAAGGTGCTTTTTATTGTTTATTCTAATTATTCTCATGTCATCTTCTCTAGTGGTTGGTTTGTGGTCATTTTCTCTTAGGTGTTCTGCAAATGTGGAGTGGTTTGTCCGATATTTCCATGCTCTCATGTGTTCCTTATATCTGACATCAAATGTTCTCCCTGTTTGCCCTATGCATGTGCCTTCACAAGTGTTACACTGTAACTGGTATATACCTGCTTTCTGGTATATCTGTTTTTTGTCAGTTTTGGGGTGTATTGTTGAATAGAATTGTCTGTTGTGTATGCTACGTTTATTCCTTGTCTTTTGAAAATGTTGGTGATTTTATGGGTGAGTTTGTGTTTGTATGTCATTGTGTACCATTTTGTCTTTTCTTTCATCTTTTTCTGATTACACTGTGTAGTTGTTATGGGACTGTGTGAGTGTGTTTGGTTCTGTTGTGTTGTTATCTGTGGTTTGGAGCTTTCTGCTTTTATTTTACTTTTAATTTTGATAAAAGTAACTAGCAGCAGAAAAAGGCAGTTTGATTTGCAAAACAAGTATTTATATGATTGCTGCGGAGGATGGCCACACAAACAAACTTGTTATTCTACTTAGCGTTTTATTCAGTACAAATTTTCTCATGTCATTGGTCGTCGTCCGTACATTTCAGGACAACGAGTCTACATTGCATTGTATTTACCAACAATTTTCTTAGTTCGTCTACCGTCGCCCATACGTCTGAGAACAACGAGTCTATTTTGTGTTACTCGTATATTCACTAAACATTTTCTCAGTTCATCCACCATCGTCAGTACGTCTGAGGACAACGAGTCTGCTTTGCATTATACTAGTATTCAGTAAAAATTTTCCCAATCTGTTCACCGCCACCGGTTCATCTGAAAGCATCAAATCTACTTTGTATAATATAAAATTACTATTTAAATTTGACATTAACTAAAGAAACTTCTTAAAGCTATTTAATTCTAACAAAAAAAGACTATAAGATAAGTTACTAGCCTCAAGCTCGGAAAATCACTAAGTAACACCAATGAAAAACGCCAATTACTCAGTTGGAGATTTAGCCTTCTTTGACAAACACCTGTCTTAAAAGCACTTAAAGATAACCAGCCGGAAAAAGAACCTTTTTATCCTCAGCCACTACTTGTTAAAGTTCAACTATTTGAAGTTTCCTTAAAAATTACAAAAAGCTATATACGAAAAATTGGAATGATTATAAGACATGATGTTTTTCTTGACTACACGTAATCCTATGGAAATATTTTTCCTCTTTTTTTCTGCCTGTAGGACAATTTTTTTGTTTGTCTTTTTATTTTATTTTTTAAACGTACCCGTATAAGAGCACAGCTTATGATTTAGTACTGAGAATTATAGCTATTAATTAACATTCAAACAGAAATCAAACTGATGAATTCCCCTGATTTTTTGGTAGAAGCCTATTTGTCTAACAGAATAGCTTCAAGTCTCCGAGTGAGCAATGAAAGGTTTCTTTTGTAAATAGAAAATATTTTCATTAACCTTCGGAAAGAGCCTGTCTCTTGGGCATATATGTTTTTTTTTTTTTGGTCCTTTAACAGCCTCTATGTAAGGACGGAGAAAAGATCTCACAGTTTCTAGTTGTTCAATATAATGTAATGGCAACTGCGTTCTTTGACCTCGTAGCGGAAATTTATCGACCGCCATCAATATTAAAATGGACTGTCGTTAAAACAGACAAAAATATAGGGTTTTTCTTTTGTTTTTTGTGAAACTAACTCTTGTTTTGTCTTCTTGTGTAGCCCGTCGCAGGGAACAGACATGTTATGTAAGTTACAATTACATTGATTCTTTGCTGGTTTTGTTACAGTACTTTTAAGTGACATCTATTTAGAATTACTTACTCCTAGTGCGTATAATTACATGACTTTTGGTGCTCTGAAATATTATTCAGACTGGAACCAGCAGAGCCGGAAAATCGTCGTGAAGAGACGTTATGGTCGAACGCACATTGCTTTCAGTCGTTAGTTTGTCTTGCTCGTAGCAGTCAGCGGCCCTGGGATAAAATGCCGATCATTTTAATGTATCTTGCATTTATTTAATGCAAGAGATGTTATGAATGATTCGGTCATTTGTCTCTGAATAATGATGATATCGGTCTTTGCCCACGTCAGACACCAGCCCCGGCTTTAATAATTAGATGGTGGCTGGAATTTTTCTGATTTCCCGCGTGTTAATTCTACGTAAAGTACACGATCCACACGCTACTTAAATGATGTGTCATCCTCCCAGGCGACCATGGTTACGGTAAAAGTGGACGCAATACTTTTTATTGACCCCAACTGATCGTCATGTTGAGAACTTCCTCAACGCTCAAGGGAAATTCTGTGTATACGAAGATAGCGTCAGACAAGGGAGCAGTAAATATACCACTTTATTTTATGATCCCTTAAAATGCGATACATACGTGTTACATTTTTAGCCGCATGTGTACGGGTTGAGCAAGTTTTAATGACTTATTCGGTAGTGACAGGATGCAGTACGTCAATACTCTACTTAAAAAGAGACATTCGGAATCTTTATAAAACAATGTGTTGTATGACTACTGGTTTAATGTGGAAATTGATTACAGAAAAATATCGATCCTGGCAGCTCTTTTGCAACCAATCTAATGGTGGAAATCAAAGTTACTCCACCACGTATTAGACTGACGTGTCGTCTAAACCTGAATCTTCTGGAGAATTAAAGTAAATGCTATAGACTTGTGTGGTTGCACATATATTCTATATAAGCATGTCAGGTAATGATTACAATGCTATGCCCTGTATAACTATAGTTTTAATTATTTAACGTTGTTATTTAAGTAATGTCTGCCCATGTTACTCCCTATAAACCCAAGACTGGGAAACCTGTTTTATTATGCCCTCGCAGCTGTACCTGACAGAAAAATAGTTTTTCCAGATGCGTTACACTTCCACCATGCAGTGCTAATGTCAGCATGATGCTCTAAATAAATGCCTACGATTGGCCTTCGAATCTATAACTATTTATCACATACATTACATGATTAGGATTTTTGCGGTCTGTTATGACAAAATACGAGATTTGATCAACAATCTGAGACATTTACCAGGTTGTTTGATGGATGTGGGCTATAAATATCGCAAGAACTACTTCAACAGAAGCCTATTTTATAGACAGTCCAGTGCCTACATATGTTTATTTTCAAACAAATATTAGACACATATTCGTTTGTTTTTTTAAGTGCTTGTGCAAACTCTGAGTCGCTTATAAGGAGATCACATGAACATGACGTCTCTCTTACTAAGACATACATACAGTATGGTACCTAGTGCCACTCACGAAAACGGTACTAAAGAAGAACACATCACTCGATCTCTAATTGCTCTTATCTTGGACGATAATGGGCACTGGCTATGACTGTAACTCCTCAATTGTGTTTTCGCGGAAATAGCATTCCCCGTTTTATTGCAAGTAATTCTGTCGTGTTGATTGAACCTACTCGTTCCAAGTCCAGCACTACGTTATTAGTTTCTGATGGAAAGTCTTCTACTTCGGCCGTGCGGTTCTGGGCGCTACAGTCTGGAGCCGAGCGACCGCTACGGTCGCAGGTTCGAATCCTGCCTCGGGCATGGATGTGCGTGATGTCCTTAGGTTAGTTAGGTTTAATTAGTTCTAAGTTCTAGGCGACTGATGACCTCCGGAGTTAAGTCGCGTAGTGCTCAGAGTCATTTGAACCATTTTTTCTTCTACTTTAAAAGGTGTGTGTTACAGTGAAAGACGAATCAGTGTTACGAAGTGTGGCGAGCATGGTTATAAAACCACATTACAGAGCCCGCATCTCGTGGTCGTGCGGTAGCGTTCTCGCTTCCCACGCCCGGGTTCCCGGGTTCGATTCCCGGCGGGGTCAGGGATTTTCTCTGCCTCGTGATGGCTGGGTGTTGTGTGCTGTCCTTAGGTTAGTTAGGTTTAAGTAGTTCTAAGTTCTAGGGGACTGATGACCATAGATGTTAAGTCCCATAGTGCTCAGAGCCATTTGAACCACATTACAGGATTCGTTCATGAGTCTGAGACCCGTATCAGGTGGGGTTAATAGATGTGGAACGTAATTATCGCACGCCCTTTCTTAAAAATATAATCTCTAAACAAAGTGCCCAGGCGAATGCTATTAGAAGAAAACATCACAGCCAAGTATTACAGTTTTTTTCCAAACGTGATGTCACAGTTACGACTTTAGAAGGATAAAAATATTTAGCGATATTCTTTCTAAGGTCCCTCCTCCCAGACGCAGCAGACTCTGAACTTGATTCTGATATTAGCTGATGCTCGCTGCGTCGTCATTGAGTAAGTCGTACATGGGATGTTGACGGAGGTGTAATGACAAATCAGAACGCGGGTACAGGGGATTCGTGGGAAAAAATCCTAACGTTCAACACTTTACACCTGTTGATATTGTCGTAAGGAGTGCAAGTAAGGCGTGTTTTGTTATTAAATGAATGTTTTTGTTGATAAGACTGTATGGATAAATCCAAAGGCTCACAGGCGTGCAATAAAAATAATTTCATAACAGTTCTTGCTGGCTAAGAGAGCTACTGATAGGTGACACACAACAAAAATTATCGATCACAGGCGCAGGCTACTTACGATTAGAGACATCGCTCAAAGTGTGTGGGTGCTGTTTCGCGACTGTTTCGTTTTAACGGTCACAGGGGTGGTCTCACTCCTCTGGTCGCTAGTGTTGCTTAAAAATTGATAGTTGGCACATTCGATGTTATAAATAGTATTTTTTAAAACTATCGATATATCCACAAAATATCGAATGTTTTGTGCAGGTATATCAAACCTAAAACAACTTTCTAAGTTAAGTGCAAAATACAACAATACAAGATACGCAAATGTTGTATAGTAAAAAGTAAGATCTTGAGGCTCTTGTCTTTCAGTCTGTTTGTTTAAATTTCAACATTACAAGATACGTAAAGGTTGTTTTATAAAAAGTAAGGTATTTAAATCTTTCTCCCTTACTCTGTTGCGTTTTCCATTAATTATTTCTCCTGCCCTGGAGAAAACCCTCTCTGCCGGAACTGAGGTCACTGGATATCACAAATATTTAGTGGCCATTCCACGCAAACCACTCTTAGATTTTGCCCAGTATTCTAATACAAAAGCTCGATTGTCTATTACTGGTTTTTCAAAATATTGACATATGTCAATTATGGAATCACTGACTGGTGTAACGGCATCGAAGTTACGCTGTTGCTGATACGGCAGAAAAAAAGTAGATCATCCGATTTGATGGTGGTAGGCGTAGCAGTAGACGTATTAGCAATCCTCATGGATGCTTCTCATTTTTTTCAGGTCTTATTCTTGGTGTTGCTGTGATTATAACAGTAATTGGATAGCGTTGTCTGCCTCTTGGAATGCTCTGAAACCAAGTTCTTTAAACCTAGGATCCTGTAATGTCACAAACAAATTAACTGTCCACGTGTTAAATGGTTTCAGTCTTTCACTGACCAGTTTAATCAAGGGATTCAGAACACTTCGTGCCTCATTAGTTGTTTAGCTGCTTTCCAAGTCTGAAAATTTTGCAGAAATACCTCGTACAAATGGTATAATTTACGAAGCAGTGACGTTTGACTCCCCTGAGATTGTTGTTGTTGGTACTTCAAAAGGTTCAAGAAGACCTATCATCTCTTGTACAGTTAAGTAATTTTCTGCTGTGAGGGAAGGCGGTCCTTTCGCACTTTCATTGAACGCAATCGCAAGCTCGTATTCAAAAATTCTTTTGAGCATGTAGTATGCACTGTTCCATCGAGTCAGCACATCTTGTATGATTTACAGTTCTTTTTTGTTTGCTCTATTTTGAAAATTACGCAGTTTATCACTGGCTAGTGTAGAGTTATGAAAGAAAATCACATTAAGTTTTGTTTTCAGTAAAATTTTGGAAAATATTTCTACTTCGAAACAGTTTTGTACTGTTAGGCTGGTGCAGCGGGAGAAACACGGTCGATGTCTAGTCCTTAAGACTTGAGCAGTTTTTTTCATACCTTACAGCGTTGTTTGTAGCTACCAATACTGTCTTATCATGAAATATTGTATTCTAATAAGATTTGATTGATGACCTGAAAAAAAATTTGATGTTAAAATGTATTGCCAATATGTCCGAAATTTTGTAAACTTTTTATCAAAAATACTCTTTTGTTCAACGTCTTGTTATCTAAAAAGTTATTTTGATATATAAAAAATAATTCTCAGGGAAATTGGGCCAGTATATTACTCGTCGGTGCTAAGTTGGGCTTCAGCGTCTTCAGAAAGAAGTGAGAAGAAGAAAAAGAAGCGGTAGGTCACCACGAGGAATAGGGATGCGAGAGAGGAAATGTTTACTGGTCTATCATGCATTACTGTCACCTTAGGTGTGCATGTTTCAAAATTCAAAGGGCTCCAAGCATATGGGATTTAACATCTGAGGTCATCAGTTGCCTGGACTTAGAAGTGCTTAAACCTAACTAACGTAAGGACATCACACACATCCATGCCCGAGGCAGGATTCGAACCTGCGACCGTAGCAGCAGCGCGGTTCCGGACTGAAGCGCCTAGAACCGCTCGGCCACAGCGGCCGACTGTGGATGTTTACTGATGAACTGATGCACGTGTGGTATACACAATGGAACCACTTCCTTATAAGTCGGACATCAGAGCCCGTTTCTACTCAGAAGACATCAACACACTAATTGTAACGCCACGACCAGCTGATTTTGCTATGCTGTATTAACTTTGGGTCAGACGGTGTTGGGGTTTGCGTTTGTTCCTCACGTGCTACCCTGCTTTCATACAAACTCTTAGGTGTAAACTCTGAGCGGTCTGCTATAAATGGCGCACGGAAGTAACAATATTATGACAAAGCACATTATAGAGACATTCATGTTCAAATGAGATGCTCAGTTTTAGTAATGAATAAGAAAATAAATAAAGCCTGTTGTAACACAATTATCTAATGATTTGTTAGGGTGGTAATGTCCGCAAACGGAACACAAATGGCACGATGGCTTCAGATTTTTATCGACAAGAGAGGTGGTGGGTGGGGGCGGAGGGGAAGGTGAAGCTGTCAGAAAAACTTTACAATCTATACCGACTTGACTTGTACCGATCACAAGAATGAACCGAAACTCAGCATCGCTTTGACAAGCTACAAGAAGGAAACATTGTAAAAACTGTTACTTACATGTGCCATAGATTCTGCGTTGTGACGTCCTGCAGTTTTTGTCACTTTGAAGATGGGTAAAACCAATTTTTCGTACAGTATAAAGTGGCAAGTCAGTGTTAGTATGCCTTCATTTGTATTACTTGTCCACACGTCTGTAGTAACACTAAAAAAAAATGCACTTTGTAAGGGATATTTCTAATTTATTTTTTATCTACTCATATAGTTTTGGGATCAGTGAACATTTAATTGTGGTTTTATTTGGCAACTCGTATTTGCTGTCTGAGGCATGAAAAGATTTTGAAACGCCGATCGTTGGAAGTTCTGTACGGCAGCATATCGGTAGCGATCATTTGTGCGTAGACAGAATCACGTTCTGTTTTTGTTTTTTTTCTTTTGAGCGTGTGTCGTACTACTGACTTCTGTTAAGATAATTTTTTATGGAGCTTCTCAATGTTTTTGGTTGCACCTCTTGCACTAGCTTTAGCTCTGAAGTTGATCCCTCACCTTTCAGTTCTATCACAAAACCATGGTGCTCTAGTTTTTCACCATGCTTTCTTTTTAAGTGGTCTCTTAAATTAGTCGTATTCCCTGAATGTGTATTTTCTTTAATACAGATGGTACGCTTCACAAACTGACTATTATCTCCCACATTCTTGAAAAAATTCCACATAAATGATTGATTTTTATGGTTCATTTTTTAAAACGATAACAAAAACCTCGATTTATTTACTTATGACAAAAACAAAGTAATCTTCGGAAGCTCGGACTTCCTCGGCTAAGAGACACTACCAGTACGGCGCGATAAGTACTGATTGACTGTGGCGGCACCATTCGCAATAGCCGGCCGCTGTGGACGAGCGGTTCTAGGCGCTTCAGTCCGGAATCGCGCTGCTGCTGTGGTCGCAGGTTCGAATCCTGCCTTGGGCATGGATGTGTGTTATGCCGTTAGGTTTAAGTAGTTCCAAGTCTAGGGGACTGATGACCTCAGATGTTAAGTCCCATAGTGCTCAGAGCCATCTGAACTATTCGGAACACTTCGCGGAGTCTGCGGTCTTTGTCTCACTGCAGCCAATGATAGCGTTTCAACAGTTGGGGCACTGCAGTGGCTTGAGAAGAATAATCCTGCTGTTGTGTGGTGTTTAAATAACGGAATGATTGACGAAGAAGCACATTGAGATCACCTCCTACGATATCCCGAAGAGCTAGAAGCTTTCGGCGCTTCATTCTTCCACGTGACGCTCGAAAAATTATGCATAATGCTATAAACTCGAAAACATAAAAACCTAAAAATAATAGTCAGCTCATTCACCCACCACACAAGTTCCAAACAAGAGCTTTCAGCAATAACGTGCAAGAGCGTAAGAAATATCAACAGGTTTAGGAGTTTTTGCAAAAACATTCCCGGACATTCACCGTCAAACATTCCCGGACATTCACCGTCAACTCTTGGCAAGAGAAAATTAGTTTTGTCTCACATCCATTGAAACACTCACATTTCATCCGCATTACTTATGAATATGCGTTGCAACAGTGTGAAAGCAGATAGCATTTAAATGCAGCTGTATATTTTAACCATACAAATAAAAAACTTGACACTCGACAGGTTGTGCTTTTACTATATTCAGCTTTGCGGGAACTGGTGAGTCCTTCAAGGAACAAGCTTCGCCAATCGAATCTGAATGATACTTGTGCGTCTACAAAAGCAAAAGTGACGCAGGGGCGTTAGGAATGTGTCAGTGTTGTGTTGTCGAATCAGCTTATACATTAACTCGTACAATTGAAAACACTTGTAAGTATAATGAGGACTCGGAAACAAAGGAGGACAATAGTGAATGTGTTTAATCAATAATGATATACGTATTTATTTTAAAAGGTGTTTTGCAGTACAATTCCAAAAACTTAAGAAATCTTTAAAATGTCATGTTTGTCCTCTACTAATTGCGTCGTATTACAACAGCCTTATTAACATTTGTGTTCCTTGCTCTCACATTTGAAGATGACAATCTGTATAATGTGTATTCATGAATCCACATTATTTATGTGTGTAATTTTTATCATAAGCATCCGATCGGTACGATATGGGCACGACCGTGAATTACCATCACTGGAGGACAGACATGAAAATTTGCTTTCTCATGTCTCCTCCCCCACAGTGGGAAATCTACTAACGACATACGTTTATAAATAGCGTTGACTGGCCAGGGCGCCACCGTATTTGATGTTATTAAATAACTCAATGCAGTCTATTTTCCCTCTGCACTCCACTCACCTTGGAGGTAATACTATTTGACAATTTTCTGCGTTCCAGTTAAATAATAATTGATTATAAGCAATATTATTATCGGCAGTTAACTCAGACTACCGATAGTGACGACAGTGCAGATGTTATCTATTAATCGATAGTTTATCGGTGTATAAGTGACACTGCTGGTCGCTCTGATTACGGGCGGGGGAAAAGAAATTTCTTGGCCGTTACTGCTAGTGGCACATACAGAACAGTCATTCCCCCCCCCCCCCCCCCTTCCCACGCTCCCCATTTATCAGCTTTTCGTAGGTCACTTTTCCCACTGTTATATCTGTACTCTGGGGCCGTGGAGCCCAAGACTAGGCATTTCATGTACGCTGAGAGTAATGTTCTGATTATTTCTCTCAGCAGCCTGGAGCTTTGTGGGGTCATAGTAATTGGGAAGAAATGATGGTGATTCTGCTATTGTCAGATACGTGCAGGCACTTTTTCCAGCAGTCATTGTAAATGTGTTGTTCGCAATTTCAGTCACATTGGTAGAAGGTTAATTGGTCCTTGGAGAATATGCTTACCGAGATACGGTGCTCGATCTATAAGGTCGCAGTTTTTATTGTGTAGTGGGAGAGAGATCACACCTCTGTGTGCCTATAGCTTTCTTTGTATGTAGCAACAATTTATTTTTGCTGCACTGTGGCCATTGCTCAGCCTCGTTTATGTGTGGCGAGGAAATATACGCTCCGGGTTATTTCCGCACCTATTTACTAGTCTTATAGTGACGTCACACATTAATATTTCGATAGGTAAGTTCGTTTTCATTCTGCCAGAGAGCCCTGGCAGAGCTCGTCGTCCACCGGGAGTGTTCTTCCAGGACTGTATTTACGAGTATTACAGCATCGCCTAATACTTGGTTCAAATGGCTCTGAGCACTATGGGACTTAACATGTGAGGTCATCAGTCCCCTAGAACTTAGAACTACTTAAACCTAACTAACCTAAGGACATCACACACATCCATGCCCGAGGCAGGATTCGAACCTGCGACCGTAGCATTCGCGCGGTTCCGGACTGAAACGCCTACAACCGCTCGGCCACCGCGGCCGGCTCACCTCATACTGCAGCGTGGTAGCTGCATCTGTGGAATTCTGTGATTCAATCGAAATCACTTTAACAGCGATATATAATTCGGATTTTCGTGTGGTTAATGTACGAGATTATAGTAATGCACATGTAATAATAATATTGCACTATTTATTTGTTTTAGATATTGTAATTGTTATGTGTCGTCATTCCCCTGCGAGTGCTGTCTGAAAATGAAATAGCCCACGCAAGTTTTAGAAGCGTGATGATTGGAGGTGGAGGCAGAGCTTGATCCTCATTGGACCAGGAAAGAGGCGAAGGGGGCGGCACGAGGGAGTGCTCGGTGGTTACAACGTTTGTCAGCAAATGCGTCCACGATTGACGTCTAGTAAGCGAGTAGGTGGCTCTGAATTATGACTGCTTTGCCTAGGTGGGATGCTGCTATCCCCCCCCCCCCTCCCCCTGAATACTTGATTGTCTTTTGTGCCAGCCATCAGATCGGAGATGATTACACCTATAATTACGCAACTTTACCTGCCATGCCTCTTCATCTCACTTGGCTCACTCGACCTCAGAATGCTGGGGAAGTTCCTGGTAATCCGTGTGTGTGTTTGTAGCAGTATTTAGTATACTACTGGCCATTAAAAATGCTACACCACGAAGATGACGTGCTACAGACGCGAAATTTAACCGATAGGAAGAAGATGCTGTGATATGCAAATGATTAGCTTTTCAGAGCATTCACACAAGGTTGGCGCCGGTGGCGACATCTACAACGTGCTGACATGAGGAAAGTTTCCAACCGATTTCTCATACATAAACAGCAGTTGACCAGCGTTGCCTGGTGAGACATTGTGATGCCTCGTGTAAGGAGGAGAAATGCGTACCATCACGTTTCCGACTTTGATAAAGGTCAGATTGTAGCTTATCGAGATTGCGGTTTCTCGTATCGCGACATTGCTGCTCGCGTTGGTCGAGATCGAATGACTGTTAGCAGAATATGGAATCGGTGGGTTCTGGAGGGTAATACGGAACGCCGTGCTGGATCCCAACGGCCTCGTATCACTAGCAGTCGACATGAAAGGCATTTTATCCGCATGGCTGTAACGGATCGTGCAGCCACGTCTCGATCCCTGAGTCAACAGATGGGGACGTTTGCAAGACAACCACCATCTGCACGAACAGTTCGTCGACGTTTACAGCAGTATGGACTATCATCTCGGAGACCAAGGCTGCGGATACCGTTGACGCTGCATCAGAGACAGGAGCGCCTGCGATGGTGTACTTAACGACGAACCTGGGTGCACGAACGGCAAAACGTCATTTTTCAGATGAATCCGGGATCTGTTTACAGCAACATCTACATCTACATCTACATTTATACTCCGCAAGCCACCCAACGGTGTGTGGCGGAGGGCACTTTACGTGCCACAGTCATTACCTCCCTTTTCTGTTCCAGTCGAGTATGGTTCGCGGGAAGAACGACTGTCTGAAAGCCTCCGTGCGCGCTCTAATCTCTTTAATTTTACATTCGTGATCTCCTCGGGAGGTATAAGTAGGGGGAATCAATATATTCGATACCTCATCCAGAAACGCACCCCCTCGAAACCTGGCGAGCGAGCTACACCGCGATGCAGAGCGCCTCTCTTGCAGAGTCTGCCACTTGAGTTTGCTAAACATCTCCGTAACGCTATCACGGTTACCAAATAATCCTGTGACGAAACGCGCCGCTCTTCTTTGGGTCTTCTCTATCTCCTCCGTCAACCCGATCTGGTACGGATCCCACACTGATGAGCAATACTCAAGTATAGGCCGAACGAGTGTTTTGTAAGCCACCTCCTTTGTTGATGGACTACATTTTCTAAGGACTCTCCCAATGAATCTCAACCTGGCACCCGCCTTACCAACAATTAATTTTATATGATCATGCCACTTCAAATCGTTCCTCTCGCATACTCCCAGATATTTTACAGAAGTAACTGCTACCAGCGTTTGTTCCGCTATCATATAATCATACAATAAAGGATCCTTCTTTCTATGTATTAGCAATAAATTACATTTGTCTATGTTAAGGGTCAGTTGCCACTCTCTGCACCAAGTGCCTATCCGCTGCAGATCTTTCTGCATTTCGCTACAATTTTCTAATGCTGCAACTTCTCTGTATACTACAGCATCATCCGCGAAAAGCCGCATGGAACTTCCGACACTATCTACTAGGTCATTTATATATATTGTGAAAAGCAATGGTCCCATAACACTCCCCTGTGGCACGCCAGAGGTTACTTTAACGTCTGTAGACGTCTCCCCATTGATAACAACATGCTGTGTTCTGTTTGCTAAAAACTCTTCAATCCAGCCACACAGCTGGTCTGATATTCCGTAGACTCTTACTTTGTGTATCAGGTGACAGTGTGGAACTGTATCGAACGCCTTCCGGAAGTCAAGGAAAATAGCATCTACCTGGGAGCCTGTATCTAATATTTTCTGGGTCTCATGAACAAATAAAGCGAGTTGGGTCTCACACGACCGCTGTTTCCGGAATCCATGTAGATTCCTACAGAGTAGATTCTGGGTTTCCAAAAACAATATACGCGAGCAAAAAACATGTTCTAAAATTCATCCGTGTTTTGCGACATCACAGTGAACGCACACTGGAGGCGTGTATTCGTCATCGCCATACTGGCGTATCATCCGGCATGATGGTATGGGGTGCCATTGGTTACACGTCTCGGCCGCCTCTTGTTCGCAATGCCGGCACTTTGAACAATGGATGTTGCATTTCAAATGTGTTACGACCCGTGGCTCTACCCTTCATTCGATCCCTGCGTAACCCTACATTTCAACAGGATAATGCACGACCGCATGTTGCAGGTCATGTACGGGCCTTTCTGGACACAGAAAATGTTTGACTGCTGCCCTGGCCAGCACTTTTTCCAGATCTCTCACCAATTGAAAACGCCTGGTCAATGGTGGCCGAGCAACTGGCTCGCCACAATACGCCTGTCACTACTCTTGATGAACTATGGTATAGTGTTGAATCTGCATGGGCAGCTGTACCTGTACACGCCAGCCAAGCTCTGTTTGACTCAATGACCCGGCGTACAAAGCCGTTATTACGGCCAGAGGTGATTGTTCTGGGTACTGATTTCTTAGGATCTATGCACCCAAATTCTATTATAATATGTTTGTCCAATGAATACCCGTTTATTTTCTGCATTTCGTCTTGGTGTAGCAATTTTAAAGGCCAGTAGTTTATTTCCACCGACTTGTTGGGACCTGTTTGCCGTTATTAACGTGGGTGGGATATCTCCATGGTTAGAACTCTAATAACATCTGTTCCTTAGTGCCAGCCATCACGTTATTGCTAGCGTGATGTTTGTGGCTATAGCATACACGTACTATATTGCGGGGGACATACTGTTCACCTCTCCAGGTGCATGTTTTGCAATACTGTGCTACACATACAGTGTCTTTGTTTGGAAGCATCAGAATTTTATTATGACGTCTCACAATCTAGTAGTGTGGTGGTGGTTTGGCAGTGGTTTATCTACTGCGGTGTAGTATTTCTTATACATACACTATCTTCAGGTAGAAATCAGTAGTGCTTATAGAATTTTCTGTGACATCATTTGCATGCGTTCATTTCTTACACATACACTATGATGTCACACACGCGCTAGTAACATAGTGAGGTATTAACAATGATACACAAATCGGGACCATTCTTCATTGTGATTATCTGAGAGCATCATACGTCGGCGTTATACGATGTAATGCAAGGCTGGTCTGAGGCACGACGAGTCGCAATGCTGTGACACGACGTTCACGTAATGTCGAGGGCAGAGGGTCGGAACTCGCATAATAAAATAGGGGAAAATGCGAAAATACTTAAAATTTGGGAAGAAAGGGAGTACTTACATATCAGGCTGGGTGGAACATCCGCTGGTGCCTCTTATGATGAAATATTACAGTGTTATTAACAAATAGCCATAGCCTAGACCTCAAGTGATGTGACTTAACGTAATTTGTTATTAACAAATAGACATAGGCTGCAATCTCTCCCTATGTTTCCTGGGTCCAGAGTGTCCCAGTATAAGAGACGGAGTTGGGGAGATGTATTTCAATAGCAGTGGTAACTCATTTGGGCACAAACTGGTGGTTGCTGAGAGTATTATGACATAGACGCGATCTCAGGAACGGTGAGGCTGGATTTTGCGTAGTCGTATAAATTCGAGAAATGTGGAAAAATACATATAATTGTGGAAAACCCGGTAAAATACGAAATTAGGTGAAAACACGTAGAATTGGGGAAAATACGAAGAATGTGGAAAAAATATATAAATTACTTAAAATTGAGAATAAATGAGGGTACTTACAAATCTGTCAGAGTGTGGTCTTTGCTGGTGCCCTGAATGATGTAAAATTAAATTGCAGTTAACAAATAGCAATATCATAGAACTCAAGTGATATGGCTTAACGTAGCTTGTTATTAACAAATAGACATGGCCTCATCTTCTCCCTATGCTGGCCGTCTTCTGACTGAAATACTCCCTCCCAAGAGTGGGAGGGAGGATAGGGGATGCTTGAGCCTCATTGATCCGTTGGGTTTCCCACCATTTTATTGATTTCCCACCGGCTGCGAGGGATTTCTCGGCACTTGCACATCGTGTGCCTATTACCAAGTCCACTTGCATAAAGACTGTGGGTAATACCACGTGACCAAGCGACGTGGCGCAGTGGTAGCACACTGGACTCGCATTCGGGAGGACGATGGTTCAATCCCGTCTCCTGCCATCCTGCCATCGTGATTTCCTTAAAATCGTTTCAGGCAAATGCCGGGATGGTTCCTTTGAAACGGCACGGCCGATTTTCTTCCCAATCCTTCCCTAACCCGAGCTTGCGCTCCGTCTCTAATAACCTCGTTGTCGACGACACGTTAAACACTAACCTAACCTAACCTAATACCACGTCACCAGCATCGAATTACTTCATGACCTCACACAATTGGCTGGAGGGTTCCCTGGGTGACCTTGATCACTTCACTGTTGTACCCTAGAGGAGAGAGAGAGTGGACAGCATAAGGGAGGCCAAGTGTGTAACCTGACGTAGAATGTGTACCATGACACCAGATGCGATAAGACAGTTATCTCATCTTGAACCTGCAGTGCTATCCTAGTAATGCCCGCCTCCGAACTAGCGGCACCACACACCCAAAGATGACCAATGTTAGGAGTTGTCGATAGTGCCGGTCAGAATGGCCAAGCGGTTCTAAGCGCTACAGTCTGGACTGATGACCTCAGCAGCTAACTCTCATAGTGCTCAGAGCCATTTGAACCATTTTTTTTGTCGATAGTGAACGTTAATTAGAACAGGTGACGTGGCATGTTATGTCTGTCACTCTGTTATTTGACCACACACACACACACACACACACACACACACACACACACACACACACACACACACAGAGAGAGAGAGAGAGAGACAGAGAGAGAGAGAGCAAGATTCCAAGCGCACTTTAAGCAAGAACCTTCATCTTTATTTGTAAGATCACTTCCTTATTTAATGCTTCCTTACTACCGCTATCTCAGTTACTGGAAGCGCGCGCCAGAAACTCCGTTTTCTTATATTCCATAGGATGATGGGTTCCAAGGCAATGTTTTACAGCAGCAAATTTGCTTGGCTATTGAAATCGTGTATGATGCTTATGCTCAGTACACTGGACCTCCATGGTCCTGATAGTCTGACCAATACACAGGGAGGCGACAAAAGGCTTGCGTAACGGTGTGCACGCATCGCTCGCACAAGGTATGAAGGGGCACTGCATTGCCAGAGCTCTCATCTATGTGTATTATGTGAAAGGTTTCTGATGTGATTATGGCCGCACAACAGGAACTAACAGATTTTGAACGCGGAACACACTGCTGGCCATTAAAAGTGCTACACCACGAAGATGACGTGCTACAGACGCGAAATTTAACCGACAGGAAGAAGATGCTGTGATATGCAAATGATTAGCTTTTCAGACCATTCACACAAAGATGGCGCCGGTGGCGACACCTACAACGTGCTGACATGTAGAAAGTTTCCAACCGATTTCTCATACACAAACAGCAGCTGACCGGCGTTGCCTGGTGAAACGTTGTTGTGGTGCCTCGTGTAAGGAGGAGAAATGCGTACCAACTCGTTTCCGACTTTGATAAAGCTCGCATTGTAGCCTATTGCAATTGCGGTTTATCGTATCGCGACATTGTAGCTCGCGTTGGTCGATATCCAATGAATGTTAGCACAATGTGGAATCGGTGGGTTCAGGAGGCTAATACGAAACGCCGTGCTGGATCCCAACGGCCTCGTATCACTAGCAGTCGAGATGACAGGCATCTTATCGGCATAACTGTAACGGATCGTGCAGCCACGTCGCGATCCTTGAGTCAACAGATGGGGACGTTTTCCAGGCAACAACCATCTGCACGAACAGTTCGACGACGTTTGCAGCAGCATGGACTATCGGGTCGGAGACCATAGCTGCGGTTACCCTTGACGCTGCATCACAGACAGGAGCGCCTGCGATGGTGTACTCAACGACGAACCTGTGCGAATGACAAAACGTCATTTTTTCGGATGAATCCAGGTTCTGTTTACAGCATCATGATGGTCACAACCGTGTTTGGCGACATCGCGGTGAACGCACATTGGAAGCGTGTATTCGTCATCGCTATACTGGCGTATCACCCGGCGTGATAGTATGGGGTGCAATTGGTTACGGCACTTTGAACAGTGGACGTTATATTTCAGATGCGTTACGACCCGTGGCTCTACCCTTCATTCGATCCCTGCCAAACCCTACATTTCAGCAGGATAATGCACGACCGCATGTTGCAGGTCCTGTACGGGCCTTTCTGGATACAGAAAATGTTCGACTGCTGCTGTGGCCAGCACATTCTCCGGATATCTCACCAACTGAAAACGTCTCGTCAATGGTGGCCGAGCAACTGGCTCGTCACAATACGCCAGTCACTACTCTTGATGAACAGTGGTATCGTGTTGAAGCTGCATGGGCAGCTGTACCTGTACACGCCATCCAAGCTCTGTTTGACTCAATGCCCAGACGTATCAAGGCCGTTATTACGGCCACAAGTTGTTGTTCTGGTACTGATTTCTGAGGATCTATTCACCCAAACTGCGTGAAAATGTAATCACATGTCAGTTCTAGTATAATATATTTGTCCAATGAATACCCGTTTATTATCTGCATTTCTTGTTGGTGTAGCAATTTTAATGGCCAGTAGTGTAGTAGTTGGAGCTAGGTGCATTGGATATTCCATTTCGAAAATCGTTAGGGAATTCAGTGTTCCGAGATCCACAGCGCCAAGAGTGTGCCGAGGATACCAAATTTCCCACCACGGACAACACAGTGGCCGACGGCCTTCCCTTAACGACCGAGAACAGCGGCGTTTGCAGCACTGCTTGAAATATTCGCAGAAATCGATATGGGACGTAGGACGAACGTATCTGTTAGGACAGTGTGGCGAAATTTGACGTTAATGGGGTACAGCAACAGACGATCGACGTGAGTGCCTTTTCTAGGCAGCACGACATCGCCTGCAGAGCATCTCCTTGGCCTGTGACCATATCAGTTGGACTCAACGCTACTGGAAATCCATCATCTGCCTCGGGCATGGATGTGTGTGATGTCCTTAGGTTAGTTAGGTTTAAGTAGTTCTAAGTTCTAGTGGACTGATGACCTCAGCAGTCAAGTCCCATAGTGCTCAGAGCCATTTGAACCAATCCATGAACTGTTCAAATGGTTCAAATGGCTCTAAGCACTGTGGGACTCAACATCTGAGGTCATCAGTCCCCTAGACGTAGAACTACTTAAACCTAACTAACCTAAGGTCATCACACATATCCATGCACGAGGCAGGATTCGAATCTGCGACCGTAGCAGCAGCGCGGTTCCGGACTGAAGCGCCTAGAGCCACTCGGCCACAGTGGCCGGCCCATGAATTGTCAGATGAGTCCAGGACTGGAAATGGTTATGTTCGACTACTTGTATACCATTTACAACAGCCATACATCGACTTCGTGTTCCCCAGCAGCGACAGAATTTTCATGGATGACAACGTGCCATGCCAACGGGCCACAATTGTTGGTGCTTTGTTTGAAGAATATTGTGGACACTTCGAGCGAATGATTTGGCCACCCAAATGGCCCGACATGAATACCATTGAACTTTTATGGGACGTAATCGAGAGAGCAGTTCGTGCACAAAATTCTGCACTGGCAACACTTTCGCAATTATGGACGGCTGTAGAGGCAGCATGGTTCAGTATTTCTGCAGGGGGATATGTTTACCCTATACCACGTAGAGTTGCTACACTAAGTCGGACAAAAGGAGGTCACACACGATGTTGAGAAGTATCGCACGACTTTTGTCACCTCAGTGTATCACAGGCCACAACTACAAGCAATACGGTAGGCACCTGCCTTAGAAAATTAACATCATCCTTAACGACATCTAAAAGGGGCCTAATCTTAAATGGTGGTCGAAAAACGCATTTCGCTTCATATTTCCACAGCATACGATCAGTCCTGTTGGAAACGCTTCCTGTGTAGAGAAAGAAGGGCCTTGACATTGGTGCCACCTCTTGATTTTCATCGCTCACTCATTTCACGGTAGGCCTATACGGCAATGCGCGCCTGATCTGTCTTTCGGTATAGCCGTTGAGGCGAAAGGAGACTTCCAGGTTAGCTGACTCATCTGTCAAACTTTCAGGGTCCGAAATGATGTGACCCTATGAACCAAGGTGCGAAGTACTTCTTCACGCTGAGCCGAATGGTGACAACTATCAACCTGAAGATAGAATTGGCTTCCTATAAACGTCATGTCCCAACTTACCATCAGCCTTCTTCCTGGCCAAGACACCAAGAAAGAAAAGGCAGCCACCGGTTTCCACCTGCATCGTGAAGCCAATGTTCTGGTAGGATGAATTCAGATGTTGTAAAAAGGTGTTTAAAGTACGAGGGTAAACCCAAAAGTAAGGTCTCCTATTCTTTTTTATAAGTACATAGACCTGTTTATTTCTACAATGGTTCATATCAGTTTACAGCTTGAACATTTAGCTATTTTTTGACATAATCACCATTTCTGTCGATGTATTTTTGTAGACGCTGTGTCAGTTTTTGTATGCCCATGTCATAGCAGCTCGCCGCCATGCTGTTCAGAAATTTATGAACCTCTTCTTTCACGTCGTCGTCGGAACTGAATCGCTGGGACCACAATTAACGGTGAGAGATACTCTGAGACTCTGAAAAACGGGCAACTCAGAACCGGATAAGAGGAATATTAAGCAAGGGCGTACACATTCTCCATGACATAACGCTCGCCCACACATCGCTCGGCAAACCGTTGCTCTCCTGCAACAGTTTCAGTGGAACATAATCACCCACCCATCCTATAGTCCTGACCTGGAACCCAGTGACTATCACCTGTTCTCTAGGTTAAAAGAACATTTGGCCGGAAAGCGATTCAGCTCCGACGAAGAGGTGAAAGAAGAGGTTCATAAATTTCTGAACAGCATGGTGGCGAGCTGGTATGAGATGGGCATACAAAAACTGCCACAGCGTCTACAAAAATGCATCGATAGAAATGGTGATTATGTCGAAAAATAGCTAAATGTTCAAGCTGTAAACTGATGTAAACCATTGTAGAAATAAACAGATCTATGTACTTATGAAAAAATTGGAGATCTTACTTTTGGGATTACCCTCGTATCACTTTCATGAGGGCAAACAATAAAAGTACAGTCAGCATATCAGAGAAAACACGCGAGCTCCAGCGCTCCCGACTCCAGAGCACATTACTCGAAATCTTTCGTAAACAGACTGGGAGTAAGAGGTGAGAAGGGGATACTGCCGAACATTTCGTATGGAATAAAAGAAAACAGAATTTCTGGCATGCACTTCCAGCTAATGGGATGGTTTAATTAAGGAAGTTGTTGAGATGAAATTAGGAAGCGACCTTATGAATAGAAATGGACGTTTTTCTTCTGCTTGGAATCCTGCCCTCCCTAGTCAAGCAAAAGAGGGTATGAGTTAAAGCTACCTCACGCGCTGGTAATGATTAGTTACCACGCAGCTGGCGGATCGCTATCAACAACATGCCCTCATTACATGGGAATCTGTCGAGGAGTTTGGATTTTAATACAGATTAGGATGTTGATACTACCACCGCTCTTCCCTTTCTTGGCCGACTGCTGTTGATTTAAATTTCTGACACAACCTCGATTCGAACCAACTGCTGCCGAATCGAGCGTCAGCTACAAAGGCAGATGTGTATAGTTGATTATTTGTATCATTTAGTCTGTGTGAAATATTCTCAGGGGCTTCACCTACCTGCACCCGATGAACTAGCGCCGCTAGATGCTGAAGTAAGCAGAATTTAATACGTTTCTTGTGTAAAGATAATATGTATTTCAGTAAGTTTATTTACTGTACATCAGTAGTGTTTCTGAGTAGTCCTGCTCTCATTGGGGACCATACGTTCAGATTCAATAAGTGGTAACTGCTGACGGTTTCAGGTCTGCTACGGGAAAGTGTAGCTCAACTGTAATTCACTCTAGGTTTCGATATTTGTATCATTCCCTCTACTCAACTGAAACATTAACTCC
The DNA here is from genome assembly GCF_023864345.2 of Schistocerca serialis cubense. Taxonomy (NCBI): domain Eukaryota; kingdom Metazoa; phylum Arthropoda; class Insecta; order Orthoptera; family Acrididae; genus Schistocerca; species Schistocerca serialis. Next base: position 848,458,902 of record NC_064641.1, on the reverse strand, counting down.
CTACTGTGGCGGCTACTTTAGTGCCTAAGCACCGGCGATATACCGAAGAAACACAACATTCGCATCTAACGACTTTGACTTAGCAAGACTTTTCTCTTACTTAATACTATTTTCCACAGGCCTGTTTGTGTCTTAGTATCACCAGAGGGTAATAAGTATCCGAGCCAAAAAGCGTTATTTTGTTGATGGTTTATTCCTGTTGTCAGTAATGCTGCTGATATTTTGTGTTATTACTACTGTGTCAGATGTTTTGTATTGGAACTTTGCTGGCTGTATTATCGAATTGGACAAAAGATATCAAACAAAAATAAATAAAGGTTTATGACAAATGGCTCTGAGCACTATGGGACTTAACTTCTGAGGTCATCAGTCCCCTAGAACTTAGAACTACTTAAACCTAACTAACCTAAGGACATCACGCACATCCATGCCCGAGGCAGGATTCGAACCTGCGACCGTAGCGGTCGCGCGGTTCCAGACTGTAGCGCCTATAACCGCTCGGCCACTCCGGCCGGCGGTTTATGACATCAGGCATGCAAGGACAGTCGCCTCCAGTCTAGAGCGCTCTGTTGTAAATGTAGATTAATTTAACAGACCCAGGACACAACCTCATCTGCTCTTGGCGGCCAAACGCAGGCAATCAAAATACTTATACGTTGTGGATTCGAACCGATCTCCTCGAGTGCTAACCTAGAAGGCGCTATCGCATGCCACCGACCTCGCCCAGGGAGTCGGCCTGCAGAATGTGGGGCAACATTGCAGCAACTGCGCTGTGCTCTGCTGCAAGACTCAGGTTTCACTCGGTCGTTTCACAAGCGTGTTGAAGCTGGTCGCTTGCTCCCGAAGCGGGTAAACGATCCAAACGCAGACAGCATCCACACTGAGCATTAATGACCACTGCTCTGATAGATCGCCGTTATAGGCCGATGACAGACAGGTACATAGATATCTACACCTGTATGTGCGTCGATCAAACTTTGCTACGGTAGTCTCCTCCGTTCATTAACTTCACGGATCAACACAACTTCCAAGGATTTTCGGACAGATATTTTGCCAGAATCTGATTACTGCATTATGTGAACCATAATTCATATTTTCGGATGTGCAATAATGTTGAAAGTTTACAGCTGAAATTGAGAGACTGCGCAATATTGAACAGAAGAAATCTCTTTAAACATACTGCGCTGCCTCGAAGCGTTGTGCCATCAGTGGAAAGTATTAATGATATCCTTCATTGTCTGACTCTCATGTGCTACAGAGTATGACAAAAGAGCGTTATTGTTAGACTGCATCGAAATGTATAATGGCAGATGCACACAAAGAAAGAATGTTAATAATGACTCATATGATTTATTGCTCAGTAAATGCAGGGAACGGCTATGTAGGAAGATTTATTAATGCAGAGTTATGAATAAAAGTGTACACACACACACACACACACACACACACACACACACACACACACACACACACACACACACACATTACTTACTCAAATATAAATCTTCAACGCACGCATTACTGCATGACACGTTCCCAGAATTATGGTCAAAACTGTAGAGTGGAAATGTGTTTGTAATTTCAGATCTTTGAAAGAACTGCCAGTAGTAAGGTATCATACCATAAAAGATAGCGTTGACTTAATGGAATTATGTCCCTCGTTGTAATATTTTGTTCCTTGGTGATGGGGATAGTGGCGTCCACGGAGGGGGAGGGGGCGAAGATTCTAAAATTGCAATTTTTGACATAAATGAGTTGGTCTGTTTTGAGACGTATAGTAGCACAAGAACTATATTTATAGGTGAGTCAAAGAAGTTATTACATGCCAGACAGTTGATAGTTATCCTCTGAGTATTTTTTGTAGATTACTTGATGCTTGAAACCAACAAACAAGCAATTGTACAGTAATTTCTATAGCTGTAGTATTGTCTCACTGCAATCACCCACATATTGCTGTATTTTGCTAAACGATAAGTTCAATGGAATCTTGGTAAATCGCGTCTAAATTGGACACGAGACTTTTCTAAAGGATGAACTCTCCGTACTCCACACTGCAAGAGGGGAGAAGAGGCAAGTGCTCATATATGGGAGTGCATGTGTATGGAGACAATCATTCCCAGTAATCTATCAAGTCTTCAACCATTAAGACACAAAAAATTATGAAAACATTTTTTTTCGTTCAACCTCAATTCTACCAACAAATTCTCGTGAATGATCTTTGAAGCCGCATGTACTAATTTTCCATCAACCTTTCTTTCTTGCTACCAGTGAAATACAGCAACTATTACGGCAGTTCCATCTTCATCGTCCAACATTCCAAACCAGAAAATCATTGAGCTGTCTGGGCACAATGAGAATAATATTATTTAATATTATCGTATGATGTTATTCAGTGCGTAGGGGGCGCTTCAGATAAGAGCCAAAGCTTTCTGAAGCACTTGAGAGAGCAGCTAAGTGACAGAATGCTTTTTGAAATGATGAACGCTGTCTTCTGTGAGGCTTGTTCAGGATAAGATTGTGCCGAACCAGTGGCAGAGAAGAGAAAATATCCCCTCCCACTTCTAAAAAGAAAATTACGTTCATTACCCTAACTCGCAAGTTGTTCCATCACACACACACACACACACACACACACACACACACACACACATGTATCAATCTGTTACAGGTTTGAAGAAAGTCAGAAGAATTAAATATTGATTACAACTGAAAATGTCAGATGACTCTAGAATTTGAAAGCTCTCAGTAGTGTTGTAGTTTCAGTTCACGACGTTTATCGTTCTATTATCAAGCAATATCGAAAATTAGTAAAAAACTTGCGTTAGCAAAGTAGCATATAACTGAATACGGGACTGAAAACTGCTCTTATCATAGAAGAAAAAAAGGCGAATATGTCCTGGGCAGAGATAGGGATGTAAAAGAAGGGAACTAGCTTTTAGACTTCTCTGGCAGTTCCAAAGACATTTAAATCAAAACGTCTTGAAATATTCACTCTTTTTTCCTTGTTAGTATTAGTAGTCATGTCATGAAACGTAATGCATCGAGTCAAGCAAAGGAACATGATACATGATGTCATGTCGTAGAACGGGACACATGACATCATGTTGTGTTTACTGTGGCTGGCGAATATTCTGGATTTTGGGCACGAGATCAGGGACTTTAGCCTATAAATTGCAAGATGCAGATGTGCCAGCACCTTGCAGCTGCGAGAGCTCACTGCGCTGGTGAAGTAGGTTGACTCGTAAAAAAAAAAAGCACGAATATATCATGATGTTTAGATTTAAAAGTCTTTGAAGCTGCCAGATAAATCGTAGAGCTATTTTCCTTCTATTACATCCCTAATTCTGCCCAGGGTATATCCGCCTTTTTTGATCTTTGATAAGTACATTTTTCATTTTGGTTCTTAACTTTTACTCCACCGCAACTCTGACGTTAGACCTCAAACAGTGTAGATTTTTGCTGACTCGGGAGACGACTGATCCGGTATATAGGCTTTTAAAATTGTTTTTCGAACCATGCTGCTTATATCATGGCAATGGATAAAGCTTTCGCAACACATCAGGACCACTGTTAATCGCATTTATTTGTCTATCTTCTTACAAAATTTGAAACGACTGGTACAAGTCTGAAACATAAAAGTGGCGCGCATAAGGAAAATTACAAAAGACTGTTTGTTGCGCGTGATATCCAAATGTTGCGCGTAGTATCTAAATGAAACTAGATTTTTGAAAGCGTATTTTCAATTTATTCGTAGAAATGCATTTTTTATTTGATTCACTTTAAGCCGTTTCCGTGCATTCAACAGACGTAAGAACGAATTTAACGTGCTACACATAGCTCGACTCTAAACCATGGTATCCAGACAATGGATAAAGATTATTGGATAAAAAATTTCGTTTTCTCTTTATCTACTTCGTGCGAAGTTTGAACCGATTCTTGCAAGTTCAAAGTGGCTCGCATAAGAGGCCTCCCAGAAAAACATGTTTCTTGCGTGTTTTGCGCGTAAAATCCGAACGGTGCACATACAAACGGTGCAATCAGCTGAGCATTAATGTCAGCCGAATTAAAATCTTTTGCGAAAGGAATTAACCGTCTCAACGACTCGGCTGGACACCAGCTCCGGTTCGTCGTTCAAACCGTGGTAGACAGACTGCAACATAGCTACATAAAGACAAACGGCCGCTGGCACGTGCCAAACCAAAACTATGTATTCCGTCTTCCTACATGAAATAGGAACCGAGCACCACGGCCGCCAAACCGTGTTCTGCGCGCGGTCTTTTCAGGGATACACTTTAAGACAAAACGAACGATGTACCACGAAGGAATTAC